>NC_091485.1:55880273-56197773 GCF_947461875.1 Haliaeetus albicilla
AGCAGCTGTGTGGGGCTGAGCTGCCGGCTGGGGTTAAACCACAACAACTGTGCGGAGAAGTTTCCTGTTAAACATTTAGTCATTCTAAAATATTGCATAATAGTTCAATGATTTGAGAGACATTGCAGAAAAGTCATCAGTTGCAACCCTGAAATTAAATCCTATGCTTTTGTGGTCTGCAGCAAAGCAAATAATGCTGGAAATCTAAACATTGGAATGTAGTGTTTAGTGTAGCTATCACAGAAGTATGATCAAAGAGACTTCTCAGTAACCTAATGATTAACTTAAGTGATTTAATTTTAAGGTGAAGAACCCTGAAGAAAACCCAATCCATATCTATAATTTACCAAAAGAAAATAATTCAGCAAATTAAGGAATAGTTTTTTAAGAAATGGACGACTTAAGTTTGGAACATTCAGAAGACCTTGAGAACATCTTCTAAAAGTCATTATAATGAAGACACAATCAAAGTCTTCTGAGACACACACACTCACCCACCTCCCTGGGAACATTTAACTGCTACCTCCCAGCATAAAATGTTATTAATTTCTGTCTTCTGCTGTAATTATCCCATCTTACTCTTATCCTCACTTTGCTTCCATTTTCACATCCTTCCTACCATATCCTACTTCTGAAAAGCAATTCTATCATCACTCAGCCTTCAGCGTTTTCTTAAGCCAAAGATTCTTACTGGCATTAAGCTTCAAATAAAACTTGGTGAAGCAGAGATGTATCTCAAATTCAGGAGATGCAGACAAACAGGCTTTGGGACAAACAATAAAGATGTTTTGTGAAGGAAGCTAGAGACTGCTGATGAGCAGTGGGGAGAAAGCTCAGCTGGTGAAGATGCATTATTAATCATATTTTCCATTTTTGACAGCTTTACTCCAAGGAAGAAAGACTGGATCATGAACCAGATTTTCAACGCAAGAAAATTAACAGGAAGGGTACCACTGACTTTCAATAATGCTGGATAAACCACTTGGTTTTGAAAAAATCGCTGTAAAGATGTGTCAGTTTGAGGTGAACTCTGGATTTGCAGAAGGGAACAAATGGTTATCTTTTCCCCTATTCAGAAAGTCAGAAGGACTTTGAATACTCAGTAGGTATTTCTCTGCAATTCCTATAAAGAATCCATAATGCCTGTTCACCTGGGATTTACATTCACACCCCTCTTTTCTGCAGTGAGAGTTTAATACTCATTCAATAAATCTACATGTAATTGCACCTGGAAAGTCTTTGTAATTGTGAGAACAGTCAGGTGCTCCTTGTCAAAACTTAACAACTAGTTTTCTGAACAACCTGATGCTGACTACTTTTATGAGATGCATTTGCAGATACAAACAAGTGGTGATATTTTAAAATCTTATCTCTAAAGGCTTCTTCAGTTGTAAATGCTTTCCAAAACTAGCAAGTACACCTTATTGGTTTCCTATAATAAAACAAGGCTCAAAAAATATTATGAAAGGAGTTGAATCCTGTAGTTCCACATCATCTCTACAATTATAAATATGCTCTCCTTAGTGTAAGTACTGGACCACATCCAAGCTCCTAGCACCAGTCTTTCCCCAAATACATTGGAAATGATGCTGCAGCCCATTAGCAGTCAGCCTTGGGCCCCAAATCTGTGACATGAAGGCAGGCAGCTGAAGCTGTTGTGTGTGCTGAAGACCATTCTACTTTTTAAAGCAACAATAGGTAGTGACTGTTCTTTCACATTTTCATCAGGCTAAAGTGCCTCTTGCTCCTTGAACTTGCTCAACACAAACAATGGATCACAGACAGTACAACCAAGGAAGAGAAAAGAAAGACCAGGAACTCAGCAGAGGAGCATCTAAGAAACCCTAATACTATGCTCTTTTCACTATTCATTTCCCATAGTGGCTTAATAAGGGTCCAGTAAAATGGCCACCTTCTAAAAATCTGTGACACCATAAAGGCAGTTCAACTCAGGCATTGAAGTTCTAGGTCTCAGGACGTTCTGGGCAAAAAAGACTCATCAGATCTGTCAGTTGCTTCCTGGTGGATAATTTCAGCCAAAACAAGCCAGTTCATAGGTTGGATTTTTCTAAACTCCAAGAAACATAACCACAAAAGCACAGAGATTAGTTTCCTTTGGAAACTGTTACTTTTACTAATGCATTATCTAGAAAAAAACCTGCAAATTATATTATTTTGGCCAATTCTCAAACTCAATCTCTCTCTTTTGAAGGAGCATGAAGTCAGAATTGCAACTGTTGCCCAACATACCAGCCAAGACAAAGCAAAGCCGAACACCTCTGTTCCTTGCCACACCACTGCAGAAATGTTTATGACCTTCCTCACTATCCTGTATATTGCTCCTGCCTTTGTTTCTCATCTGGTGCACCAGAACTGCTTCCTCTAACTGTGGCTGTCAAAGGTCCTTCTTAACTGACCATAGGAAAGATGACAGGTTTAAAACACTAATTTTTATCAATTGTTCTTGCTGAATCTTCTACACCTGGAGAAGCAGCTAGAAATTATGTCTGCACTTCTGTTGGCATACCTTTAGATACATGACTATTTGGCTGCAAAGGTATGAATGCAATTCTACTAATTATTCTGCCTTACCTCTGTAATACCACAAGTCAACAATGCTGTGACAAAATCTGAGATTTCTGCTCTAGATTCAGGTATCTGCCCGTGCTAGGTAATATCTACAACATACCCTTATTTCAGGCATCTTTTCCTTAGTCCTTAAAACAAGCTTTTTCCTTTGTCCTTTACATTTTGCACAAGAAACCATTATTATTTGTTAGGAAGCACACCCTGAACCAGAACTCCTCCTTTCCTTCTCTTACACATTCCTGATTTGACACATCCTACCCATTTTGACTTGGCCTCCTACAATTGCTTATCTCCCCTCACTCCCCCCCCCCCCAAAAAAAAACCCTTTGCAAAATGTAATAATTATAATTATATTCCTTTAGAGTTTCTAGTCCATTTTATTAGCACTCTCCCATCATTCAAATTCAAAATACAGTGACTCATCTTTTCACCTTAATTTTTTTGCCTCCTGTGTTCCATCCCTTTCCTTCCTGCACAAGCAGCATAGGGGGTGACTGTCATGTGGAATAATCTTTCCAATTGAAAGCAAGTGAAGTATTTCAGATTGTATCTTTGCTTTGGTACTTTGGTAATGTGATGCAACTTAGTCACAAGGAGGAACTAATGCTGAAAGCTAAACTTCTGCTAGATTTCAGTGTGTGTGTGTAAATATTAAAAGTGTTAATTTGTGCCTGGATATTCACAGAGATTAGCTACATTTTGTTAATGCTGGCTTTCCCCAAATGCCTGTTCTCAAAGTGCAATTAGGAATCACTAACCTAGATCGCTTATAGAGCTACTTCTTGCCTCCATCAGTGATGGAGGAAGTCTTGTCTACCCAAATTGTTAGAGAATACTTCAATTTAGCAAATACTACATTCTCTTCCCCCAAGTTACTATTCACCAGAGAGACCAGTGTGGTACTGGATCTGAATGGAAGCCTCAACTGGACAAATACATTGACATGAAAGGAATGTTGTGCTATAACACTTCTATCAAGTACAATAATTATGGACTTTAATTTACTTTGATGAAGGAAAGCTAAATACAGTAGTTAAATCCCAAAAGAGCATAGAAGGGAAAGTTTTAACTATTGATCTGCTTACCTCTCCATACTTGCAATGACTTGGCAAAGGGACAAGGCAAACTTCTCCCTTGTCCTTTCAGAACATACCCCATTTTGGGCAATTGAATTGTAGCTGATGTCCTGCAGGAGTTCAGTTACCAATGCGTTATTTTCAGAAACCCCCAGGTGAGGAAGAAAAGAGACACAGCCAAAAACACCCCACAAACCAACCGACAGAACACTCCACAAAAAGCCTTATCACAACTACATGAAGATTAAAGCTGTTGACTTAAAACAAGATTTATGGGAAATGTGCAGTACTTCCTCAGGACAACTGCAGCAGTTGAACAGCTGCAGGAGAATGAAACAGGCCAGTAAATGAATATTCACTTTTCAGAAAGGAAGCAAAAACTCATCCCAACAGGAAAAGCCATGATTAACTTTGATCTGCAGTATTTAATGTAAAGACTCACTGAAAAAGTATCTGTGGCCCAAACTTGAACAATTTCCCTAGACTGAACCGAAGCTTTGCCACAAGTTCTCACTTTGGCATTTGGATAGGAACTGGAACACAAGATACTGTAACTAATTCCAGCATCCTCTCCCAGAACCTGTTTTGAAAGCAATACTTGCTGAACTTCCACTGAAAATGGACTTGATTTTGGGAAAAAAACAAACCCTTGCAGCACTGGAAGCTCAGTCAGCCCCCTTAATGTTTCAATGCAAATCAAATGACAAGAAAAGTGTGATATGTGAAAAGGAACAATGACAAACTCCTTCCATGCTCAGAAAGCTTTACCTGAGGAGAAAACTTGCCTCACAATAACCTGCATTCTTCAAAGATTTCAGATGAAAGTGATTTATTACAGAAAGTAAGATAATTCCACAGTGAATCATTCTGACTTTTGTTCAAAATGCCCTAGCATTGTAGCATAGCTAAATCAAGAATCACTTAAACAAAACACAAATTCAAGCTCTCCAAAATAAAAAAAAACCCAAAACAAAACGAAGTAATATGACTTAATCGGTCTCAGTAAAAAAAAACCAAACAGCAAAAAAACCCCAAACCCAATCACTAATACATTAATCAAAAGAAAAGTCAACCACTCCCTTTAAAATCACCAAGAAAAAAATCACTGCAACAAATTAGCCTCATACAAATATGAATTTTATTTACAATTTTCGAAATTCTCAATCAAATCCAACTTCTCAGCTAAATGTGTAGCATTTCTCCTTTAAAACAAATTAAACATTGTGTTCTTTTTACATCTGCAATATGGAGTCCATAGGTACATGCTGTTTTGGGGCATCTAATGGAACAAATTTAGATCACTATGTGTGTGTTTAACACTGAAGGTATTCTATGAAGACTCTTTCTTCAAAATGTATCTGCCTTGGGGACAAACATTTCCATAACCACTTTCTAATGACAACTAGTTAGGAAGGTTTAAAAACCCAGTATTTTATACCAGGACATACTGTTCACATATATTTCAGGGTGTGTTACCATGTTCATATTGCAAAGTTGCCTGCTCTATAAGCAATGCCACTGAAATCAAACTAAAGATTACCCACAGATTTAGATATTATTCAATGTGAATAAAAATGGCCATTGATGACTTTTACTCAAGTATGTGTAATTATGGGCCAATCTGTACCTGATCTGGTACCAGTGTGATGTGATCTGTTCTGAAACTTGAAACCGCATGGGTCATTATAATAAAAACTTTTACAACTGTATTGCACATAAGGTTCCTCAAAAGCACAAATCTACATACTGTGTCCTGAACTCAGAATTTACTTGCTAACTCTCATGAATAAAATCAACCAGATGGTAAAAGCGTTTATTTTTCTCATCCCAGTGTCTGTGAATGAAGAGAAGAGGGAGAAGATATATACACTTTGGAATCCATTCAATTATTTGTTTCTTCTGGATGCGATTTGTACTTCAGAGATGAAGATATTTAAAAAAAAAAAGCCAGACAGACCTTGGATTTATCTTTAAAAGTACCTCAAAAACATAACAAAAATTCAATTTAATTTTGATACATATTAAAACATTTTAGTCAGTTCTGCCCGACAGCATAACACGACAGAAATGCACGAGACTTGAAACATGCTTTAAAATGACATTCAACAAAGTATTTAAAATTTAATAAATAGCATACAATCACACACAAATACATTTCATACTGGATCTTTAAGCCTACTGAAAACAGACTGGCAAAGAATAAATAAAACAGTAGTTGACATTTTTGTTTTTAAAAGTGTAGATTCTTGTTGTCACGCTAGTAGCCACATATTAACCTGCTTATCACAAAATTGGAAGTTATGAGCTTTTTTTCCACTGATCTTTTGCTCCAACATGTAATACCATAAAAAAATACACTAAAAGGGATTTTTTTTTTTTTTGAACAACCAGTCTGCAACCAAGTAAACCAGTTTTTAAATACAACGAATAAATAGGGAATTAGTAAAGCAAATTCAATTGCAACAAAAATGCAACACCCCAAGAAAAGAGCCATGGAAATATATAGCCATTGCAATATTAGACAATAATAGTACTTAAAGTGATAGTGCTTGTGCACTAAGCTCATTAGAGACCTTAATATGATTTTAGTGCAAATCCCTTGAGTCCAAACAAGCTTTATACCCTACAGTATTAGGGAAAGATCTATTACCAGTTGGAACTTATTCTGTAGTGTATTTGTACATATTGGATATTTAAAGAACTAACACATATTGTAATATCTTCGGCCCTTTTTTCCTTCAAATCGAAAAGACTAATGACTGGGGATTTTACATACTATTTGGCTGTACCATATTAGATTGCAGTTTAGGAAAGTCAGTGCTATAAAAGCTTTTGCCATCAGTTTATCTATTGCATCTAAATTTCACAAATCATTGCATTTTGTACTTCTGAAAGAAAAAGAATGCTCCTGGAGAAAGTTTCTCCTCCCTTTAAATAAGTTCACATTATGATGAAATTCAAGAATATTTAGACAAAGTGTTGTATAAACTCAAAGGAAAGTACATATTTTACATTAACAATCCTTACCAGTATTTAGTATATTAAGTTACAAGTATGTTGGCAATAATACAACAGAGTCAATTCCTAAAGGAAGATAATTCTGTACAAATTCACCTGTTAATATGGGATTAAACAGGCAGCCAAATAAGTCTTGAGCAGCCATGTTTCTGGTTTGAACTACAGTACCAGGATAAACTAAATTTCAAACTAACTGGGATATCTTCAGTTTAAAGAGTAATCAGATTATACTGGACACACACATCGTGTATTCAGAGCCATTAAAATGTTCACTCTAATAGTTCCATAATGTCATCCAGTATAAGAAATGTTTAATCAACCACACAGGCTAAAATAGTTTTAACATAATGTTGTCCTGGATTTTTTTAAACTAAAAACTAGTTTTAACTGTGAAGTACAAAACAATGACAGATATTGCTCCAACTTGTACACAATCTTTCCTAAACAATCCGTACCTAGCAGAGTAATAATGCCTCATCGTCACTAGTTTCATTTTTCACTGTTGCTTCTAAGCAAGTGTCGGGTATCTGGGCAGTGTGTACGATGCCACAGCTCTCACAGGGGCCATCTCGACTGCATGACCTTACACCGTGATGTGTTGCACTGTAAGGTTGCCTAAGCCCTGGTCCTTGATCTGAGCTGAGATCAAGTAGAGGTCTTGAACAGTCATTCATGTCAAAGTCTGATGCTACATCAGAGACTGGAATTAACATTTCAACATCATCATCCTCTTCTCTTCCACTTACCCCATTATCAAGCTGTCTCAAAGGACTTTGGTTCTGATTCACTGAGCTTGATCTCCCTAAAGTAAAGCGTACCCAGCGTAAGCCTTGAGTCATACGACTTAGCGCACTAGTAAGCTGGTGACGTGCGGGACTTGTGCTTGGGGGCTCTACACTCGTCACTTCTCTTCCACTATCCGTGTTACCGCTACTGCCGCTCTGAGCAGAGGAACTCCCACACGCTCCAACTGTTGCTTCTATTGCTGTTGCAGGTGGGACTTTCTGAGGCAAGGTGGCAGCAACACCACCGACTGCTCCTGCTGTGTCTCTTCTTTCATTTTCTGTGTCTGTATCATCAGATTCAACTGAAAACAGACTTCTGTGAGTATTATTTCTTTCAGCTTCTCTATTAGTACTTTGGCTGGCAACATCATCTCCATCCGCTGAGACCAATGCCAATGATCCAGAATGACGTGACCGTGCAAAATTAAAAATTCGATTCCAAATGTTACTTGATCTGCCAGCAATAGGAAGTCTGATTGAGGTAAATCCAAGCTGAGATCGTACTGCCAGTCTCAGGTTTTCCAGAACCGAAGCCTAAATGAGAAGACAAGCAACAATCAAGTGTTGACAGTATGTTGGCACTGTTTGAACAAAAGAATGGCCACTATTGTGCAGAATGGCATATAACCACAAAGTTAAATGTAGTATCTTAAATATTAAAAAATCTTGCATCTTTAATATTAAGAATCTGGTGTATGTAGCAATAGGCTGTTTTAAAAACAAAGCAAGCACGAAAAAAGTCTAGATTCTCTTGAGCAAAAAATATTATGAACAGGGAAATTAAGCAGAAATACAGATGGAAGAAAAAGGGGAATAAAAGAGCAATGAAGTATATAAGGTACATTTCTGCCCAAATAAAGGACCTCTAAATAAAGACAAAGTAAAAACCAAGGCACTATAACCTGGATATGGAACACTGATTACAGAAAAGTACATCCACAGACCCAGTGCAGACCCAGGTATGCAAGATATATTACATATAATCTTACCAAGAAGATGAAGTAGTCACTGTGAATATTAAAAGTACAGTACATAGAAACATGCCTCAAAAAGTTTAGGATTTAAAAACTAAATCTGCCAGAAAGATTTAACAGAGGTGACCTTTCCTTATCCACTACCATGGGGCTGCCTAGAATAGAGACTAAATTAAATATCCTCTCTAACAGAGGCTTGTAGTTTGATTTTTTCCCCATTCTGGCATAATCAGTTAATTCCAGTTTCAAAATGCTTTAATGCTTCTGTTTAATTAAAATTATCTTACATGTTCTAAACCATACATTTCCCAAATCTGGTATACATTTTCTAGTCATTCACCTATAGAACAATGCATGCCTGAATTTTTCTGCTTAAAACCTTGTATAACTTTTAAATTGTAAGGTAACACAAACATATTAACACCATTGACTTGGGTGTCCCTTACTCAAACTTACAGAAAACAGTGCCTCAGCTGAGTAGCTCAATTCTCAAATACTAGGGCAGAAGATCTGCCAGATGCCCACGATTCTGAAAACATTCACTGATGTGTTTAATTACAGGATAAAGCCCATATTTGCATCTTTTAATGAAGATTATGGCAAAAATATAGAATATTCTTCAGAACAGCCTGGTTTTTTTCCCCAGTTAAACACTTAACATCTATGCATGTATTTCACTTCGTTTACGAACACTGAACTTCAATGTTCTCATGCTGTCTCCTTCAGCTCCCTTCTACAATCCTTCAGATGCCACTGGGCATACATAGAACAGTATCCAAACAATACTTCATGCACAACCTACCTCCTCCCTTCCAATAGTTCATAGAATGATATTTGAATTCAAGCATATAAATACTTATGTTCAGTAGCCTTACTCAAAAACTGCCGGCGAGACTGCTACTCATCCTTGAAAATCCAGCTCTGAAGGCATGTATCGGTTTTAGGAGGAAAGCATTACATACAAATCAGAACAACCAAGTTTCCTCTAGCTTGAAGCTACTAACTTCCAGGAAACCTCAACTAGGTATCTTCAGTCCTACACAGATTTGCAATCTTAAGATGGATATATTGCTCAAAACAAAGCAAGCCGAACACATCCTAACTTAATACTGACTCCCTGCCCCCAACACTTAACCATATAAAAAATTTAATTTGAGCTTTATAATTTATAGAATTTAATTTACATTAAATTAAGCTTTTACTGATATTCTCTCCTCTGAAAAACAATTTTTTAAACAATGCAACTTTCTTGGTTAAATAAGAGTATAAATTTTTATCATGGAAGCATCAATGCTCTAGAATGACTTTTTCATTATTTTTGAAGGTGATGGCCTGCTCCCTACTATTCCTTATTTTTATGCTAGTTAATTTCCCAGTACAGCTACTTAAGTTTTCAAGGTCACAAGTCTTATCTGAAATACTGGTCTTCATAATGCGAATTCACTAACACACTTTCATTGTTCAAAACTATTGTACATGCATCAGTATTTTTATGGACTGTGAAATCATGGTTACATAGACTATGAAGCAACTACATTTTGTTATGTCTCATTATGAAAAATTGCCACTTTCAGCAAGTCTTTCAAATCCATTATATTTTAGTTCTGAAAAAAAAAATTAAAATATATCTAAAGCAACAGTGGTTAATTCAATTTAAGTCAAACTAAAGATAAAAGAAAATTTCAGTAATTGCACAGCTTTTTAGAAGCTCCAGTACCAATCTCTGACTGCAGCCACTACATGTCTGCGTTTTCCAGAATTGTCCTCTCTATCAGGAGATTTCATTTAAATAAACCCCAAGATCTTTAGGCTACCTTTGTGGGGTTTCATGATGAAAAACAGGTCTGAGCAAGCTGTTTGTCTAAAAATTGTAATGATTCCTAAATGTGTTCATGTGCACCAAACCTGAAGCGTCCCATACAGGGTAGGGGTGTGCAGGAAACATTGGTTTGTTCCAAGTTACATATACTAGAGGACTTACACATCTTCGCATAACAATTTCACTGTCTTAACAGACTTTCTCGACCTATCCCTACCTCAAGAGGCTCGTGAGCATACCTGCATCACAAACTGGTGAAGCTTAATTTCAGAAAAGAGGACTACAAGCCAAATTTATGCAAGTACAGAATTCTTTTTAAGCAGAAACATACTGATCTTTATAATAAACATGATAACCCATCCAGTAAGAATGAGGAATTCTACATGTTCATTATGGGCATTCATTAATAAGCTAATTAGTAAGTTTAGTGCTAGTTTAGCTACTCAAAAATCTTTACAATGTCTTCTTTCTGATATGTTTTCTAAGTTTCTCATGCAAATTGCAACTCATATTCCTCCTCTCCTCTGCAAAATCTTCTGTGATGGATGACAGCTGCTGCTTGTGAACATGTATGTGTGAAAGAATAAGTGAAATCTATGGCAGAATAAACGTAATGAGATCAGTTCTGTTCAAATTAAAGAAACCAATTCCCCTTCTTACCATCTTATAACTATTTTTCTTATGTGCTCAGCAATAGTAGCTAACAGTAAACTTTACTGTATTAACTGCAACACATAATACAAGTTAATGCCAACTTTAATACAGCAGGATTCTTAGACTGAGACTTTTCTTCTATTTCACAAAAGTGCATTATAACTGAAAGTCACTCTTTTTTAAATGAAAAAGTTGTTTCAATAGAAATTCATTCATCAACCAAATCAGAATCGTGCTAATGATCCATCTGAGAATCAAGATGGCTAGACACTATTAACTCCCATTTACTAGCTTTTACTTCGTTACTCATTCCTGTTAATTTTATATGATATGACAGCCTTACCTTTGCAATCATCTTTTCTATGCACAGTGGGCATGATCGTACCTAAACACATGTGCACAGTGGATATGAACTATGGTTTGCATTACAGGTCTCAATTCTTCTTTCCCAGATTTCGAAGTGCTACCTTGCAATCTTAACTTATACAATAACATCAATACAGAACATACAACTAGATCTACCAATCTATTACTTTTCATGCAAGAGGGATTCTATAGTATGCATTACTGGCATTCACTAACAAGAAAAAAAGCCTGCAAAGAAAACAGTGTGGTGTTACTGTATCATGATTTTGTCCAATGGTTAATCCTTAATATTATAGTATTGGCCTGAAAGGAAGAAAATGAAATGCTATAGAACAAAAAAGCAGATGAAAGTTAAAATACCTTTATTTCAGCCTCCTTAAATTTTAAAGTGGTCTGCCTGCTATTTTGGAATCTTACCTGATTTGGTGAACAAACAGGAAAATCTTCAACTGGTGGAATTAAACCCTGGGCAATTAACTGTCCATAGGATGGAGGAGCTTCTCTTCTTAACAGTTCAGCCTCAACCCTTGACAAATGAGTTTCAAATGACCTTTCAAAGAGAAAAGAAATTTCACAATACGTAAGACTATGATGTGTATATATAGATATATTTAAGAGTAAAACTACATCAGACTTTTATAATCTGAAATAATAAATTTCAGCAGATGAAGTTTTATTAATTTAATTGAAATTTAATTGACAAAGAACATACAGTAAGTCCTTGCAGTCATTCCTATGGGTCTGTCCAGCTGAGACAAGAACAACAAAACCAACCTAACAATAAATTCCTAAAAAAAACCCCCCAAAACAAACCACCATGGACTAAATATAAAAGGCACCATGAGAGATGCTGTGCTGGTGTTGGCTAGGATAGAGTTAATTGTGATCCTAGTACCTGGTATAGTGTTATGTTTTGGGTTCAGTATGAGTAGAATGTTGATAACACTGATGTTTTCAGCTGTTGCTAAGTAGTGTTTAGTCTAAAGTCAAGGATTTTTCAGCTTCTAATGCCCAGTCAGCAAGAAGGCTGGAGGGGCACAAGAAGTTGGGAGGGGACACAGCCAGGGCAGCTGACCCAAACTGGCCAAAGGGGTATTCCGTACCATGTGATGTCATGTCCAGTATATAAACTGGGGGAGGGGGGCTGGGAAGGATTGCCACTTGGGGACTAACTGGGCTTTGGTCAGCAGGTGGTGAGCAATTGCATTGTGCATCACTTGTTTTGTATATTCCAATCCTTTTATTATTACTATTGTTATTTTATTAATGTTGTTATCATTACTAGTTTCTTCCTTTCTGTTCTATTAAACTGTTCTTATCTCAACCCACGAGTTTTACTTTTTTTCAATTCTCTCCCCCATCCCACTGGGTGAGGGGGGAGTGAGTGAGCAGCTGTATGGTGCTTAGTTGCTGGCTGGGGTTAAAATGATGACAAATGCTTTTATTATTTTATAAAAATTGAAGAATGCATAATCCTTGTATGAGAGAGTCTACAATAGAAGAAACAGGCTGTTAAATACAGAATTGAGGTACTTAATTGCAGAAATGCAGCTTTTCCACACTTTCTTTTTGGTAACAACATCTGAAAGCTTAACACTCAATAGTTAAGCAATCAGAATACTTCTATCCCCTTTTCTTCACTGAAAGGGTGGTCACTCACTGAAACAAGCTTCCCAGGGAAGTGGTTGCAGCACCAAGCCTGTCAGAGTTCAAGGAGCACCCGGATGATGCTCTTAGCCATATGGTTTAGCTTTAGGTAGTCCTGCGAGGAGGAGGGAGTTGGACTCAATGATCCTCATCTGTCCCTTCCAACTTGAGATATTCTATGATTTTATGATTAACTAACCTCTTTTTACTGTCAAAGAAGAAGAAGAAGAAGGAACAACACCTTTAGAAATCACACGCAACAGTAACTGTATGTCAATAAAAATGTTTCAAGTATACCATAAATTTTTTAAATATTTTCATATCTTTTAAGTTCTCAAGGCCATCTGTTCTACTTACCTTCGCTCAAACATCCTGAGTGAGTACAATTTACAAGTACATCCCAGTGCAATGACAAGCAGCAATCCACAAATAAGACTCCCAATGACAGCTGCAGTTATTACTCTAGTGGGCACAATGACTGGGCAATTCTCTTCATCACTGCCATCACCACAGTCATCTTGAGAATCACAAACCCAGCTCTCAAACACACAGCGGTTATTTTTACAGTGAAAATTTCCTGGCTGACAGAAGAAACAATTTTTTTCATCTGAACCATTAGGGCAATGATTCTGGTAGTTGCAGCGATCTGAACGAGGGTAGCAAACACCATTTCGAGAGCAGGGAAACTCATCTCTTTGGCACATGGTGCAGTTGGTTTCATCCCTTCCATTTGGACAGTGCCAGTAGCCATCACAGCGTTGCTGCTCTGTGTAGCAACCCCAATTTCCACCGCATGGGATTTCCCAGGGCAAACAGAAGCCATCTACTTGATAGGTGGCATTGAACCCTCTTGCAGCATTCACTTTGTCAGCACAAAAATGCACTCTTATCTGTCCTGAGGATGAAACAACTGTAAGGGGAGCATGAGAATCAAATGCTGTTAGCACACGCAATAGTCTCCGTGGATTCTCCTCTAATCCATCGTATATTTTGACATAGTCTCCATAACCTGTACCATCAAGTTTAAAATCAGTGAATCGCAAAATTACTTTGCGATGATCACCAGTGTCTATCAGCCAGGTGCAGTTGCTTCCAGGTGGATAGAAGTCAGGATAGTTGGGAGAACTGAAAGTACCATAAAAGTATTTTAACCACTGCCCACATGTTGGCACATCACAGTCTATTTCATCTCCTAGGTCAAGACAATCAATGTTACCATCACATTTCAAAGATTCTGGAAGGCAAGTGTAAAGCTTGGTGAAGCGAGAAAGACACTGGAACTGATTGTAAGCACAAGGTTGAAAGGCAGAAGCTGTTGGAGGATTAGCTTTGGCACAGATTTCTTCATCCGAGTTGTCTCCACATTCATCCATATTATTACATTTCCAACTTTCTGGAATACACTTCCCATTAGCACAATGAAACTGGTCACAATCACAATTTGGTTCATCAGATTTCCCTGAAAGAAAAAAAAGAAAAGAAATTATAAAAATGTTCTCTTTTTAGAATTTAGCACTTTATGGTTTGTGTCACATTTATTTGCTGCACCAGGTAGTTCAGAATGGCAAAATAACTATTTAAAATCTCTGTAAATCATCACAGCTTTCAGTAAGTTTCAAGATAAAACAGTTTTTTTGAGTCAAAATTCTGCCAGCACATCAGCATGAGCCTCATCCTTAGCTGCTTTCACTCAAATAACTTTAACCCAAGCAACAAAACAATGCTCATTTATAGTGATTGAAAAATTTGGCTTATAAGGTGCTAAAATAACTCAGAAAAATACTGCACTGTTTTTCTCCTCTATCACTCAAAATACAGAAACATTTTATCCTGCAGTACCAGTTACCTCCTCAAATTCTTTCTTGTAAAAGCAGTCAGACCTCTCTCCTATTTTCATAGGTTTCTACTTTGTACCAACGGATTTATGGCAAGAGAGAAGCTGACAGTTGAAGATTACCTATTACCACCAACCAAAGAGAAACCTCTGTTCTGGCCTCACCTCTTCCCACTGCTCCTGCCTCTCCTCCAGCAACTAAGAGGAGAGTGCAGCAAATGCAGAAACACATGCTTGCCTGAACACAAAATTATACTTTAAAAGTTAAGGATCCAAGTAGTAGTCTAGAAAACATGGAAAAGTTGGGGGGGGGGTGGTGGTATGTCTTTTTTTTTTTTTTTTTTATTCTGGTCAGGGGCATGGGAAGTTGAGACACCTTTATTTAAGAAAATGTGGTCTACTGGCTACTACCACACTTGTAAATTCAAGAATATTTTTTTCACGCCTTCATTTATTAAAGTTCCAACCATGTTAAACACAGAAGCATAGCTGGGAAGCAAGCTATTTAGCAGAGTCAAATACTGCTGTATCATTTAAAATCACTGCAATTTCTAAAAATGACAGTACAGACTGTAAAATGGCCTATAAAACAAACTGCTGTGGTCAATCCTCAAAAAAAAAAAAACAAAACAAACCTCAAAAAAATCTGCAATGCAGATGGTCCTACACAGCAGTAACTCAGGAAATAAATTACACAAATATATACTAAATCTAAATATCACTATACTTAGCGTTTTAAAAAAGAAACAGGAAAGACAGCATGATGAACTTACTGAAATATAAACTTTCCCAGGAGAAGCAGGTTCTATCTTGTTTTACAAGGGAACAATTCAGATTGGAATGGATCTCTGGAGGTCACCTAATCAAATCATCTGCTCAAAGCAAGGCTAACTGAAGTTTGATTGGGATCTTCAGGGCCTTGTCCAATCAAGTATTTTCAAATTTCCAGTGCTTAACCGCACGAAGTGATAAAAGTCCTCATATCTAGCCTGAATTTCCCTTGCTGCAACTAATCTGCTGTGATAGGTCAAGTCACTCTGTTCTCCTTTTTGCTCTTTCAGTAGCTTAGAAAGCATTAAAAAGAAATACTCTACCTTGAAATAATTTTTTTTAAAAGGTGCAATGTCAGCATTTTAAAAATTCAAAAATGCTAAGGTTTTTAAAAAATGAATGCAGGAAAAAATGAAACCAACAAGAATGATAAATGTTTAAGCACTGCTGAAGAATGTTTAAGCCAAAAAATTTGCTGACAGAGTAAAAGGAGAGCAAAATGTATGTGCTGCTGGTAATTAAGTTTTAGAAAATGTTTATTTCACTAGAACAACCCAGGGATCTAGTATAAATGGTATGATCATCTTGTTCTGTTACATACATATATATGTATTCATATATATATATACGTATTTTATATCTATATAGATATAAAATACACTCACACACATACACATCATTCATAATATTAGTATGGCAAATACTTAGAACCTTGGCTTTGAATTTGAAACTTGTAAAACTGAACTACTAGACTTGTCCTGCCTAAATTGAATGACTATGGTCCACACGTGGAAGGCAATACAGTAGAATATGCATAAGAAGAGTCATTGAACTTGTTCAAGTACTGATTATACTCTAGCTCAGTGCTTCTACCTTGCAGAGCCTGGAAGAGGTTGAGTAGAAAGCTATAAAATAGACCTGTAAATACTAATGGCAATATTGTAGTAACAAAACAGGATACGATTTCAACATAAGCTCTTCCTTCTGCAGTCTTTTAAACATCCCAGAGAAGACCTGCCCACTTATCCTGATTTAGCGCTTTTTAATCACTGATCCTGAAGTCATTACATCAGGAAAGTTTACATATGAATAAAAAATTAGAGTCTTAAAATAATAAGAGATGTACAAAAAAAGTCTTTGGAAACTGTACCACAAAAGACTTCAGGATAGTACAAGATAATTAGCAGAACCCATGTGCAGTTGTAACCAAAGGACTAACACAATTGTTCCATGCATTTAGAGTGAACCTATACCTCTATACTTTCATTAACTCTATTTTCCACTCTACATCACCATTAGTAAACTCTGTCCCACTCTGATACCCATAATTAAAAAGGCTGATAAATTAAAAGTGGTGAGAGGAAGACAGAGGGAAGAAAGACAAGTAAAGTGACACAAATTTACCTTCTAGTCAAGTACCCTTCCTAACTGTAATGCTTTTTTTGTTGTTATTGTTTTGTTTGTTTAAAATGAAATATGAATATTTACCTGGAAGATATTATTTACTTTAAACAAGAACTAATTCAAACAATTTACATGGCCTATCTTCCATATCAGATTTTAAACATGGAGCTCCCTAATGGTCCCTTTTGTGCTTGTAATCTATATTGTTTCTATCATTCCAGCACAAGTAGGTCTAACTTGCATCCATGTAACTGAAGTATTACTATTTTTTCCCCTTCTTCTGAAATCACATGCCACCTTTGAGAGTAGCCTTAACAACACTGAATTAAATAGTCTGTTGAAACATTAAGCTGAGCACTACTGCATGATGCTAATGAGAAGAAATCAAACAACATAATGGCACAGTTGAACGTATAACAAAAATGTTGTTAGTATTTCAGAAGTCTCCTCCTCACACTCAAAAGTGAAAATGATCAGATGATTATTAAAGCAGGTTTTCAACTCTTCTGCTATACACAGGCCAGTTTACATTAGAAGACTACTCTGATCACTGAAACACTACGTTTCCACCTCAATTGTGAAATACTTCCTAAGTTATCATATCAAACGCAGGGACCAAGCTCAAACCAAAGTTTCAGTACAGTTCCAACCAACCAGCCCCTCCCCCCTAAAACAAAACATTATTTTTATTTTTTTTTTAAAGACATTTAAAAACATAGGATTAAAGTCTTAAGTGCTCTAAACTGAGTACTACTGCATGGCACTAACAAGAAGAAATCAAGTAACAGAAAAAACTGCTTATTGTTGAAAACATTACAGCTTCTTCCAAGAGGGATTACGTCATGAAATTGTTTCAAGATTGGAGGAAAAGAGAAGAAAGGATTTTTCAGAAAAACTCTACTGAGCTTGTGGCTTGCCTCCCCTGCTCATTCCACACCCCTATCCAAAATGTCCTTCCTTCTCAAAGCCCCTCAGGCACAAATGCTGCCTTCCCTCTGCGCCTACGAAGACAGGGAGATAAACAGGGCAGAAGCCGATGCCTCACACCGGATAACAGTGTGTGTGTGGGCGGTTCACAGAAACAGTAGCAGAGCATGACTGATTAGACAGTGGCTCCCACCCCCATCATCATCTTTGGTGAGATGGTAAGCAAAGCACAGGTAGAAAGAACGCTGCCTTGAAAGCTGAGCCAGCATCAAATGCAAGGCTACATTACTTCTCCCAAGACTTGCTAAGCTGCAAGGAGCTGAACCGTAGAGGGAACTTTTTTGTAAGCTTGAAAACAGGCAATAGAGAGGGATAAGCCTGCCTGGAAACTTCAGGTTTGTGAAAGACGCTGACAGGGTGGAGAAAGTCATTAGAAAGAGTACAGAATACAGACCAGGAACAAATATGGCTTAGGCTAGAGGAGATCAGGACTCATTTTACTGAATTTTGGTGGAACAGTTTTGAAGATGGGTGGCAGTGGATAGGTGTAAGAGTATGAGTTGTTTTATGGAGAGGAGTTAAAAGCTGGCGCACAGAGATTTGGAGCAGGCCAGACAGTGGATATAGGCATATATTGGGAGCAAGAGAACGTGAAACCGTTATGAAAACAAAGAAAAATATAATCCAGTATTTGGGATGTTCAGGACATAGAACACCAAAATCATGCTATTGCATAAAACTGTAATACCTCTTAAGGCCAAAAACAAGTTTGGAACTAGTCTTTACCCATGACTGGCTTCCTCCTCTCTCTTGGCAACAGCTACTAGAGCAAGAATTGCCCCCAAAACAGTCTCAAACTATTACTACTAGTAATTAGCTTATATCGCATACTTGAATTATCCAAGAAAAATTCTGCATTTACAGAACCATGTCTGTACTTGGCTAGATAATCCATCATATTAATATGTGGGGGGTTTTTTATTTTATTTTTTAAAGATAGTATACCTTCTGGAGATGGGGAAAAAATGATGCAATTTCTGTGAGAATTCTAAAAGAAATCCTGCCATTTCTTCCCTCTCCTGCCATATTTATGGTACGCAGAAGTCTACCCAACTATTTTAACAAACTAATTTTAGTCTTATGAAAACATTTCAAATCTTAAACTGTTAAAAAAACCTTCCAGTTGCCTAGTATTAATAGTGAATTTTTTTCCTCTCCAAATCATCCCCTCTGCTTATTACTGTAATCGATTCCCACTTTGAATAGTCAAGTTGTGCATGGATCAAAATACTTTACACAATGTATATTTTCCCTGATTTCAATAAGCCTTGAAGTGACTACAGAAAATACACATACTGTACCCTGCTAAAAGGAAGTAGTTCTTGAAACAGGAAACAAAAAATGAAACCATAAAACTGTACTAGGTATCATTTGAAACATACCAGCAAAGTAGGCTAATCTGAAGCCTTTTCTGGAGATGCTATCATCTGAATGAAATCTGATCCAAACATGATCCTGTGAAGAGATGTACGGTGAAGGAATGGAGGAGCCGCAAGCTCTATATCCTTCGATGTTCTTGTAGCTTCCAATTGTTAACCAATCTGAGCTGCATCGTCGTGATCCCTGAACATCAAAATCTTGAAAGCTGAAAGGAAAGAGGAAGAAAAAAAAAGTCAAAATTGCTACTGAACTAACTGGATATTACACAACCAAGCTGATCAATTACTACACATAAAAATGGAAGTTAGCTGTAAGTCTTTTTTGGTCTGAAATAAAAAGAGCAGCTTCTCTACCCATATAAAAATAGGATTTAACCTTGTGGTGATGATGATTTTACATTATGAGGACAGCAAGAATCCATTCAGTCAACCAAAATATTGCATCCACTACTTAAAGCAGCTCAGTTTTGCTACAAAAAACACATTAAGGAAGCTTCATCTAAAAACAAACAAACAAATTCTGTTCATGAAATTGTCTTTATGAGTCTCATTTAATGACTTACATATAGTACTAAGTGGTTTTATTTAACCCAAATTTCATCAGAACTATAGCTAATGCTACACCTAGCCAGTGATATGACTTGACATTATAAATACAGCTAAATTGTTCAAAACTATGATTTCAGATAAGATTTTCTCCCAGTTGCACTACTTGGTTACCCAACAGGTATGTCATGGTATGGCTACAACTATACTAAGACAGGCTGTCATGGTAATGAAGTGTGAATGGGAGACAGTCTGGGCAAAACAGGTCTGTACAGACAGCAGAGCAGTAAACCAGAAATGAAATGTGAAATGTATGAGTGGAAAAAAACAACGTGAGAGGAAAAAAAGTTTTATTAAAAATAAGCCAGTATGAAAAAGTTTAGAAAGCATACTAGTAGATGAACAGTTCTACCTACTTTACATTGCATTTATGCCAGTTTAATATTTAGTAGAAAGATTGTTTAAATTAAAAAGCAGTACTTTAAATAAGTAACTCATGTCAAAGCAAATACTTCATAATGAAGAGCTGCTTCTTAGGTCAGCAAGTCTGTACTGGAAACTGAAGTAAATCTTCAGCTAATGTAGTTTCATGATCAGCCTATGAAGCAGTACTAATTTGTATCTTGATGGTAAACACAAGCCTAGATTCCCCTTATGGCAGTAATGGGGAATGAACTAATGACAACTTGAACCTATGATAAAACTTTTTTACATTACTTCTTCAGAGAAGTTACAAGATACATGAAACTGTGAGGAGCTCCCTGCACCAAAAGTCAGCATTTCCAAAACTGCGATCATATCTACTAATTTACTATTTGCACCCTGTAATTTTTAAGCACACCATGAAACTTCACAGCAATGAAGCATTATAGAATTTCCCCTACACATTTTTAAATGCAAAATTCCTGTATTTCAGAGACATTAAAAAGAAATCAAATGAATAAGCATGTAGAAGTTTTTCTAGTCACCAATCCTCCAGTTGAAAACAAATGCTATGTGGCTGCGTGAGAGCAAATCAGATGAACGGAAAGGGAGAAAACACACAAAACAGAAATCCTACATTCACAGGAAGGAAGAAGAAATCGGTACATACGCAACTGGCAGTTAAAAAAGTCTAGGCACTACTTCTTCAATCCATGTGGTTAATACAGGAGCACTGTTACCTTATAGTAATGATCTCCCCTGGGTTTGCATGGATGTACCAGCTACAGTTGATGCGGGCAGGATACTCAGAGGGCCACCCTGGACTTGTGATTGTCCCACTTGGTGATCGAATTTGTTCTGGAATATCTCCACAAGCTAAAAAAATACATATATATTGAAAGCAATTTGATTAATTCCATTTTTTTTAAAAAGCCAGTAGGACAAAAAAAAAAAAATCAGCACTAATCAGGGAAAATATCACACTGAATTAGATGATGTAGCAATAAAAACATGTCTAAAGGAGTTCATAATGGAACATGTCAGCCAAAAGATGTTTTCCAATGTTGCCAGTGCAGACTTTTATACTAATGTCAATTAGTACTATAGATTAAAAAAGATTATTCTATACAGACTTTGACAACTTTATTACTGAAGTGAAAGATTTCATATTTCCTATTTTTATTCTTAGCCTTCACAAAGATTCAGTTCAATTTAATCATGCATTTACACCTCATACTGACAAACGCATTAGAAGGTGAAAAATAAATTAAAGCTAAATAATCAAGTAGCTGAAATTTCCCATCTCAGGAAGACCCAGTGCCTGGCCATCACTTAAATACCCCCTTCCAGCCCTTGGCATGGAAATGATCCTCAAACACACGATTCCAAATGCTTGGAAGGCAAAGAACACTTACTGCAGCACACTTCATTTATAGATATTAAAAGTTAGGTTCACAAGAGATTATTCTTAAGAAGGACTTGCATAACTATATTTCTGATAATGGACTAGAAAGCTTATATTTATAGGATTAATTCTATGCAGCTGAAGTAACTCAGCCATTTGTATTCTTACTTTATTACAGGTGTAGCTTTCTGCATTGGCCTTAACTCAGCTGCTTGTTCCTTTCACTGAAGTGTTCCCAGCTCTGCTGATTTTATTTCAAGTAATGTACTTACTAGTTTTGTGGTTTTGTTTTGCTGGGGGTTTTTTCCCCCCTTAGCAGCCTTATATCCAACGCCTGTCATATAGTATATTCACAACCATCACATAAATAGGAAGGCCAGGCTCGCTACAGAGCTTGAAATTATGAGGAAGTTTCAGAGGTCAGAAAACACATTAAAAGTAATTGCTCTCTATGCTCTTATTTTACAACTTCCTCACTGCTAGTCCAAAACTTGCAAGCTCTCAAAGTTTACTGGTAGCACAATCAGTTATGCACAGTAGTTCAAACACAAGAACTATTACAAATGAGGAAGCGTTTTCATTATTGTCTGATGATCAAAAGCTGTTAGAATTTTTTAAATTTTGAATATGTATTTGATTAAAATAACAAATCAGAACTGATGCAGTGAACAAACACGATGAAGAATGAACTGCATTTGTAACAGTGCAAGAGTTGTAATCATGTAATTTGTAAACAGATTATTAATTTTTTCTATTTTTATCCACAATTAAGATTTTAAGATAATTTTTCAAGATTACAGGGACCTGAGACTACTGTCCAGCTCTAACACAGTAAAAAGCTATATTCTTAAATTATTATTACTTAAAAATATTCTATATGGAATAACATACATTTCTAAAGATAGGTTTAAAAGGATTAAGAGACAAAAATGCTGGCATATGCCTGACTTTTCTGTATTAGCTTAAATACAGAAATCTAGAAACAAAAGTCAGTAAATTTACTGTTTTCAAGTACAGCTGTAAGAAAACACTGCTTTAATAGTTTTTCATGTTTCTTATTAGAGCTTCATTCATGCTGCACAGTTAAGTATTAACATAATTTAGCTACAGAACACAGGACCTCTCCTAATATCTAGGGATGAAAAAGTCTCAAAATAAAGAAAGATATTATTTTATTTGAATATTCACTAGAAACCTTGTTTTAATTTTGAGTAAACCCTATAGGTGGTGCTCTAATACCATGATACTTTGGAACAGTGCTCCTGTGTGAATGATCTGGATATACTTTACCTCTGTTCAGACATGAAATGGAAGGACTGGAGAGAAAAACTGGTTATTCACAATTAAATGTTGAAGTAAAATAGCAGTTTTAACAGGTTCGAAACAAAAACATGCAAAAAAGTAGAAGAATGTGTAAAGCATTTTGTACCAAGCTGGCAGATGTTGGCAAGCAATTCCATGCACTACTTGGTTACTACTGAAATAGTACTCAGCTTAAAATAAATTGCCTTCAGGTGAAATTTATGCTATTACAACATTCACCTGGTTTTAGATATTTACAAACTGACATAGGAGATTTTGTCACTGAGAACCTATAAGGAAGCTTTTAAAATTTGCCTGACAAAGAAAAACCTTACACTACAAAATAAAAATAATCCATTCAACACATGTTCATTCTGTTTTACAAAGTTCACCTCCAAAAACTTAAGCATGCTAGAAACACATGTACACCACGTGTCTATTCAATAGAAACCTCCAAACATTGCTAGCAACTGTAAATTACTATGCAATTAGCTCTGCAAATTCCTATGCTGGCACAGCACATCATGACAACTATAACCTACTCAATCCAATCCCTGCAGTAGTACAAGCAGTAACTTTTACTTGTTACATGAGGTTGAATGGAAGAAATTCCACATGGAAAGCCTGTATAACAAAGGTAGTATTTTCAGGGCACCATGAAAACTTCCAGTTTTACTCAAATTCAGGTTTTTTAGCCTTTGTTTGCAATACCAGCCATATCCCTATATTTTCTATATTTTTTTTTTTTACTTAAGATGGCCTTTTCTCTGTTTCCACCAAAGCTAACACTAAAAAGCTGGGGGCAAAATACGACCATTTCCATCACCATCTAATATGGCAAGAGAGAAGACGACTAAGGAGGACATGAGGAAGCAACAATGATCACAGGCACTAAAATACAGGTTGGAGTGAACAATACAGTACTAATTCTGTAGAAGAGAAAAAAACCAAACAGAAGAAAGTGTGCATATGACAAAATGGGGGTTCAAAAAACAAAACGGAATGGACTTGAAAAGGGAATTACAGCTTCCTTAACTTCAGGTTAGCTAGATAAACTGAATGTACTTGTGTACTTGGTATACATCCATGAACTGAAATCTTACTTATAACTTGGGAGACAACAGAAATCTCCCATTTGCTTAAAAAGAGTATAAAGGTCAAGATCAACTGTGTAAGAAGCTGCACTTCAGAAGTGCTGTCATTTTCAAAGAGAATAATTTCTCAGAAAGATTTTTAAAATCAAGGATAACTTTTTGAAACAGAACAGTTTTTAAAGGAATCTACTTTAATAGCAAGCCCATCAAAATCAATTCCTGACCCTCTGCTTAACTAGGATGTTTCTTCGAAAGCTTTTGGGAATATAATGTAACATACATGTTATTCATGTGTTTGTAAACATGGTCAAGAAGGACATGGGAATCAAAAAACCAATTCGACTGTAGTGCGTAAAACAGAAATCTATCAATAGAAGCAAACATTTTTACACTAAGTTGTGGAGAATTTGCACTTCTAATTTCAATTGCTAGTGGCCCTGCAGGCATTTGTCATATTGGTCAGTTATGGCCACAGGAACTTAAAATTGCAGGAAAACTGACTAAGTTTGGAATAATTTATTAGAAGTATTAAAAATACATAAGAAAACTGCAGAATGAAAATCAGGAGTCAGAAAAAGAGGAGATGAGTTTGCAACCGAGGCAGAAGCACAAAACAAACTGACAAGGCTGCATCATAAAGAAGCAAAGACACACAGTGATGCATGCCCAAGATGTTTTCAAATCTCATGCTGGTGGCTCTAAGATTTCTGGGTGGAACAAATCCCTCCTGCACAACCATTTCTACATGGGTGTTGTCTCTGCCTACATTCCTCTCAATTCCCCTATATTCTCTGGTACAGTTCTGCTCATCCATCTCCTACGTGCTTAAAACTCTTTCCTTTGTAAGCCTTTATTTCATTAACAATCAATATGCAAATCTGTTACTTTGCTATAATATAGCTCTGTTCAGTAGACTGCAATACTATAATTAGGACTGAAGATGTTTCACAGACTAAAGTGCAAAATAATGGTCAAAAAAACCTGCTGAGAGAATAAGCTGTGCACATGGTTTTCTGGTGTATATGGATTTTCTTGTGGACTTTTAAAAACACGTACAACAGTTTTCCTTATTCCCTTCTTCCTGAAATTTGTGCACCACCCCACATTACAGAACATGGCCGTGAACTACCTATGGGATGTTGACTGGTAAACAGAAGAGAGCCAATGAAAACTTTACAGTACCAAATTCAACTTGCAAGTTATAACAAGAAAATAATTAAGAAACCTATGCAAAAATTCTGTAGCAAGATCTAGAGAAGTAAAGTACCTGTAGTAACAGTGAACAACATGTCAAAGAAAAAAGTCACTTCAGAAAAGCAGGGAAAGGGAGATTAGGGATTTATCTTCACAGTAATGCCAGGAGATTAGTTGAAAAGATAAAAGAATTAGCTTTCAATGTGAACCACAAGATGATAAGGTACGCATTATATTGGACACGGTAAGGACATGAATGCAGCTGGATAAATGATCTGAAGGTGTTTAAAACAGCTTAGAATAAAAAGAGAATAATGTTGTGATAAAGTCTAAACCATGAATAGGGAGGATAATTATTGCATTTGTAACTCTCAGGAGCCACTGAAAGTCTTATTTGGAGAACTACAGGGGAGGAAGGCACAGGAATCTTGCCTTCAGGTCAAGCTGAAAAGCTTTAATTTAAAATGCCCTTTGCTCTGCAATACAGAGACACACTCAGCAAAAAGGAATCATTATGGTTTGGGGTTTTTTTTGTTTGTTTTGGTTTTTTTTTTTTAAATTGTTGTGAACTAGTGTTTTCACCAGTGTAGAAGTTCTTTGAAACAGAGGGGGCAGAGGGATTGGTTTTGCAGTTGTGACAATTATGGTGCAACATACCCTAAAGACAGACCTGAAAATACTTCTCAATTTTTCAGATTTTAAAGGCATAAACACTTGTTCTTTAGTGATAGCTTATATGCAAGAGACAACATTCGATTACTGCTGGTGGTAGAAAAAGCATGCTCATATATTAGAGGTGTACCTGTAACTTGGCAGATATAATATACAGCAGTAGCATAAATACCGAAGATCACAGAGGTCTGTGCTATTAAAACATAATTTTGTAAGGTAGGTCATGTAGCCTTGCAGCAGCAGCATGACAGGAAATCTACCATCAAGACAATAATTTCATTTTAAATCCCTTCTCAGTAGCAACTGTCCAAGAAATTCGCTTGCTTGATTTCAACACCAAGTTAAAGTTGGATTTAGAAAGGTTAAAGGCCAGATGTCTTTGGTGCTATTTTACAGAAACTCTGCTTAAAATTGTTCTGATAAATATAAAGCTGTCCAGGTATGCTTGATCAAATATATAATCCGCAAGTTCAAAAACATGTTTGGGAGATCCAGATTGTTTCAAAGGAACTCAAAAATCATCTAAATCCATCCCCATCTTTTATACTTGGACCATATACCCAAGATGTACATACAAAGAACTGTAAGAAAAATGCCACTGTGTCTGTCTACATGCTTTCTTCAGGTTTTCATTAAAAGACCATCCCCATCCCCACTATCTCAAAATTCTCCAGTGAGGAATTTTCACTTTATATTCAAGATAGAAACTTTAAGAGTATGATATTTATTTTTCCCCAGCTGGGAGGCTGTTTCAGAAAACAGGACCGCCAGAACTACTTTTTTTAACTTTTTTTTTTTTTTTTAAATTTATTTTTAAATGGAAGTCCTCACTGGATCTTTCTTCTCAGTAGTTAAAGGCCTGTCTACCAGCTGCTGTTATCTTGCATAGGAAGTACATTGTGTTCTCGTCTTCTTGGCACTGCCTATTCAAGCATGCTGGCCAAAGTACTGAAAGCAGAGTCAAAAATTCCATTCACCTCTTACCCAGCAGATGATTTTCTGCCTGTATTGCAACCTGTGATATGACTGTTGCAGTAAACAAAGGGGTGAAAGGTTGTTAAAACACATCCTGAAAACTGCATAGCTAGATTTTAGGCTGTGTGTTTCTTGTACAACCCAATTCCAGCAACAATGTTTCCCACAGTGGCAAGTACCTGTGTTATTTATTATTTACAGTGTGCCATAAATGTACTATATATGATACTTGGTGCATTACTACTGTTGAAAAACAACAACATTCTTCATGACATAGCACAAGAATGGATAGCAAAGATCATAATTAGACTGTTGACAGTCTTTGAGTGGGAAACAATGAAAGGGAAGAAGAAGGTGGTATGGTCTAACAGAGACCATCCACTGACAATACATTTATCCAAAAACTTAACCATATCCACAAGTAGCAATGTAATGTTTGAAGCGATACTGAAAAGATAACTACAGTGAGATGTGCAAGCTGTTGTCAAAAAGGACGAGTTTGCATTCTGACTCTTATTTTAGGAGAAAGATGTGAAAATCAGTTTGGTTTCCAGGGATTAGTGGCAGCTTCCCTATTGAAAGAATCAGGCTTGCATTCTTCTACCCACTGAAGATCAGTGTTTATCTCCCCATTTGCACATATTCTGAGTATCTGTATCATAAAACATGACCAGCAGCTTAGCTGACACAGCTTAACATCCGAAGAACAAAGACTATACAGTGGTATCACCTAATGCCTTAATGGACGCACAGTCATATCAGTAACACAGAATAGTCCCAACTGCGGCTGCTGCCCAGAAGAGGCGTAAGTACTGGAAGAGAATGTAGCAACCTTTGAGCAACGTGTGCTGCTTTTACACCCCATATTCTCCCAGCATCTCATCAGTTTCTCAGTTTCATGAGTTCTAAAATTCTTTTTTTCTTGTATTAAGGAAACTGTGCAGTCAAGTGTACAGTAGTTTCAGTTACTGCTTCAATCTAATCAGGTGAAACGCATAACTCCTGGATTTATATTATTTGATAGTAGCAGTGTCCAAAATTACATTTCAATAAATTTCATTTCACAAAAACTTTACTGTGGAAAGAAAATATCAATTCAACTTAAACCAACTTTTCTCTTAGTTCAATGTTTGTATGGAAAAATAATTAAGCAGTCCACTTAGAAAGGCATAATCTGTTCATGAGCATGCAGGTATCAATTTTATCTTATGAGAATTTTTCCATGTTCCAGTTGCTTCATTCCTTATTACATGCTGCAAAAGGCAGTAATAATTTTTATAGCCAAATATCTCTTCATAAGATACCAGGTGGCTTTCAATATTTACTATTTAAGTCATGCATGAAATTTAAACATTACAAAAAATGACTTACCTGTTGACACTCCTGAAATATGCACATTTTCAGAATGTTCTGCAAGAGCACCATTTCCTAAAATTAAACATAATGAATAAGCTAATTTCCAAGATAAAATTTGTAAAAATTCTTCAGATACCCTTTTACAGAACAGAAAGAACAAAACTGAAGTTATTTTAATTAATATTAAACATGAAAGGTCCTACGTTCATTTTATGATAAAACTTAAAAGAAAAACTAGAGAAAAAGTTACTATACAATGAAAAAAAAAAAAACCCAAACATCATTAGTGTACTAGGACAACTAAATATACTAGAAAGTTAAGGAACAAGAGACTGACAGTAAGAAAGTTTTGAGAAACTTCAGGCATTTCAGATGGTAGACTTTGCATGATTTTGCATCAGATGCTCTTTTTCTTTTCAAGAAAGGCTTATTTCAATGCATCCTCCCCATCTTCTCCTCAATCGAGATTTGTAAGTAAATACTATGCAAATAAAGACATCCAGGGGAAGACATCCATCTATTTCATGATGAATTGCAGCCTACACCCTTTATCCAGAAAGATGTTTCAGATATAGCCAGGAACTAGCTACCTTCAAGAGTAACCCCCCATCAGTGTTCATTAAAACTAAGCATACTTGCAAAGATGAACAAGACCCATGTGGTCATCAAGAGTTAGAGACAAGAAAGTTATTCCTCCAAATCTCATACTACTTTGTACTCCTCTAAAGTAAAAGTAGTCTGCTAAGGCAAATACTTTTGCTGACAGGCAATAGCCCTGTTACATGATGTAACAGATCAAGTTGTCTTTGTGCATATTTCTCCCACTGAACAGCTCTCATTTTCCTCCTCTTTATTCAACATGTTTTCTTTGAACCTTTACAACAAATTTTTAATAAAATCTTCCAGGCGTTTTGGAAGGAGAGAGCTACTTTCATAAATAAGCTCCTTTGAACACAGGCAGTGAATCTAAAATGTAAAATACATCACTAAGCAAATTTTAAAACCACAACTCTTCATCCCTCAAATTTTTGTAATATTGAAGATTTGCCATGTCACACAGATTTTCATACATGTGAGATCAGTTGTTCTACCAGCGCTGCAATATAAGTGTGATATGTTTGGGTAACAAGAACCTTAAATACTGAAGAAAATACGAAGAAAACTTAAATATGAAGAAAACTCAAATTCCTTTTATAACAAGCCTAAAGACTGTTAAACTTGACCTAGAATATATACACCTAAGCAAGCATCTCAACACTCTGCCATTGCAGTGGTTACAAATAAAATGTTTCAGAAATTGCTCCCAGGGCTGACACCAAATGCACAAAGACATAATTTTTTACTTCCTAAAGACACAATAGTTAGAAACCCAATGATCAGAATTTGTAGAAAAAATAGCAAGTCTAATTTTTTTTTAGTTGAATTACTGAGCTCTTAAGTGACATGTTTTCCCCTCCATTTTTAATGAACTAATTTTGCTGCATATATTTACATACCACATTGCTTTGTCTCAATTTTAAAAAATTCCACACTAACAATTCCCCTCAACATTCAAAAGACATAAGTATTTTAAAACAAAAACTATTTCAAATACTGTATTAGTGAGCAACTATTTTCCAATTAAACTATTTTCAAAAGTAAAATATACCTATCAGTTTTAAAAAGCTATTCTCCAAATAATTTCTCCATTTTGCATATAAATTGACATGCTAAGGAGTGTTTACTGCTCTGATTTCATGTCTTCAATAACAGCTCTAAATTTACAAAATAAACACTGTCTTTGCTGTAAAGTGATTTTACTTTTAACTGATTCCACAGAAGCACATTTCTGATTGTCTTGTTTTCTATTATTTCCATCAACATAGGGAAAACATTAACACATTTCAAGACCTCTTGTTTTAAGCTAGAAGTAGCTTACTGGTATTTCATCTTTCAAATTACAGTAGGGATTATCTCTGGTTTTGTATTTTCAAAAAGGGGTTATTAGCACATAGCAATGTATCTGTAGTTGTTATTGAACACTGAAAACGAACAGCATGGCAAAAAAAAAAGGAATTCACAAACATTTCAAAATATGATAAACCCTGAAGTAAAGACATTGACGGCAGTCAATATCTGGGCACTCCACTGATGCCCCTGGAATCTGAATTACAGACAAGCTGCCTATACATAAAGGCCAGGAAAACAAATCCCCCCGAATTTTAATGAAATCAGCTCTGATAAAAAAACAATAATAAACCATGAAAATACTGACATAACACTGTAGTGGTGGAAAGAAAAGCAATGTACATATAAAAAATTCACAAAAACTATAGATCAGGAACAACAAGAAGCATACTAAAATGGGAACTCACATCCAAATCCTGTACACATTGACTTAGAATTAGTGGGTTAAATTAAGAAAACTTCAGTCAATATCAAAAAATTGAACACTTTAATATCTTCCATCTAAATATGCTTTATGATCTAACAAGTAATCTCTTGATGTAAAGTGATGTCAGATTTATTGTCAAACTAACATCAGTGATTAGCCAGAAAATCACTGTTTGATGATGAAGCCTCAACTCAGACCCAAGTACTATAGTATCAAAATAAGGTGTTTTTTTAAAAATTATTTCCTTCCCAATAATCTTTCATTACATTAAAGCTGAACCTTAGAAGCCTCTCAGATTATTACTTCCTTTTTTTATTGGAAACTGTCACTAAAATAGAGTGTGTTCAGATGCCATTTAAGCATTACTAACTGCTGAAACCTTTAAGAAATTTTTAGGCAATGATCCTTATATGACCTCGACAGCTATGTCACATGGTTCCATATAAACTGAGACCACTAGAATATCCATATACCAGATAGCAGATCAGTAATTTCCATTAAGATATGGGAACATAATTATCTTTGAAATTCCTGTTAGTCTATCTATTTAATACAGCAGCGTATGAGTATATAAAAAAATTTTTTCTTAGGTCACTAGTAAGCTTTCATATTTCTTGATGCTTTAAAGAAATATTTACTTTTCATTCCTATTTGAACCTGAAGTTTTAAACTGAAACAGGTGCTACCTAGCAAAACTTGACACAAAGTTTGTCCACATCAGTTACAAGAGCTGGTTAAGTACATGTGACAGCACAGCACTGGCAGACACACACCAAGAAGCTCCTGCATGAATCCATTCTGCCTGCAAGAAACCAAGTTTGTTTTTCAAAAACTGACATCTTCCATCACTTTTTTTTTGTGTGACTTCTTAAAAAAATCACTTGTGTAACCAGGACTATACCCATCTCCTTCATGTCCTTTTATAAATACTTATGACAAATGGATCACTTAAGTAGTATTAAACAGAAACGTATGTCAACTTTAGCACTGAAGCTTAAGATATGGTCAGCAACTGCATTTAAGTTAAAAAATTCAAGCGGACAAGGCTCAAGATAAAAACAAGTGTTTACTATGTTTTTTTTCTAAAAAAAAAGATTCTTTGATAAATAGGATACAAGATATGTTAAACTACTGGTAACCTATAGGTTAAACAAAAGTATGGAAAGTACTTTTAATGGCTTTCTATTTAAATGCACACGAGTTTGTTGCTGCTGGTATCTTTAAAAATTCCTTGACTGCAATTAAAAAAAAAAATCTGCCAATTGGTTATTAAATGAGTTAGACTCTTTATAGAGTGTGTTTACAGTATGGAACGATCTCCAATTTCTGAGATGCCTTTCTGTCTTGAATAACTTTAAAAATCTCTTAAACATTCAAAGACTCATCCATAAAATTTTATTTTATTTTCACAGCACAAAGCCAGTCCCTTTGACCTTTGTCAATTTTTTCTACCCCAGTCAAATCCTCCAGGTTGAGATGCTGCCTTGTCTTAGGGTCAGGCAGAAACAGACTAGTAGTTCCATAAACACTTGAATTAACTCCTTTTGATTTGTGTCTCACAGCTGACTGACCACATAAGAAGGCAAGACAATGCTAGGTTTGCCTTGAGGTTTTCTAGCAGTTGTGGCATTTCTCCCCTATCAGCCTATATGAAACTATGTTAAACACCCCCCACCTCACCTTGAAAAACCCAACACCCTCAACATCACTTCCAAACATCCTGGTCCAAGAGCCATGAGCTCTGTACTCCTATACAGAATCTGGAGAGGGGAACAAAACTATGTGGAAGATAAAAACCATAGCCTTGAAGGCATTTGACTCACTAACATCTTCTCAGTTTCATCACAGATAGGAAAATAAACACAGGCCAGGGGAGTGGGGCTGACAACAAGGAAAATGTTGCAGCAGCAAAACCAACCAAACTGCAGAGGAAGACTATAAGGAGAGTGTGTGGAAAAAACAATGCTTTCACACTTGAAAAACATGACACGTTTGGAAGAAATAGCTGCCAAGTTCTATATGTTTGAAACCCAGACAGCAGCAGTGATGCTCAGACTAATGTGGAGGCTAACCACAATGCAGCATGCTTCATTTTAGGATGTTACCCCCCTATATCCCTCCTTCCCCATAGCCTACACAGCACAGCTCGCTCTCAGAACAGGATCAGTATCAGACTCAGAGGATTATTTGCGTATAACTTCAGAGCATAAAACTAAGCCTGTAGTCCTGAAATGAGCCTCTCCTTTAAGTTCTACTCAAATTCATGCAGTTTTCAAAAAGCATAGCCAAACAGATACCCCACCACCCCCAATAATTAAGTGTCCCTCTTAGCCCAAACATTCTGATTAAACAAGATAAGCTTCTCCATTCCAGATATATGAACTTGGAGGTTTCAGACAAAGAACAAGAAGTTTACCTAAATATTGATATATTTGAGGTAGCAAATAATGACTCTTAAATGAAAACCCCATTTTAATTTCAATTTGACTAAAACTAGTAATATGAAAGTACTGATGAATACCGTAAAAGCGCACCCCAAAAAATTTGGTACATGCAACTTTGTCCACCATGATTATAAAATTGAATTTTATAACTTCAGTTTGGAAGAACATCATGTATCTTGGGACTCAGTTAAATTCAGATTGTATTATAGAGAGAAATTAACTTGACTGTTGAAATGAAAAATGAAAAGAAAAAAAAATCCATAGTGGCAAACACCACATTTAAGTTACCTTTATTTTTGCTGTTAGACCAAGTAGTTACTGTCCACAAAAAAAATCACGCAGACGTATCTCCATCAAAGCTGAATTATTCTATATAAAGATTAAGCCTCTGCCATTAGCTTTAACAGCCAAATTACAACCCCCCCTATAAATAGAACTGTATAAATTGAGGAACTGCTGTAACTGGATGGCTACAAAGAGGGAGCTTTTTCTAAACTACCTTGAGTTAAAAGGTATTGTGGTGCATAATGAATATTCCACAAGCAGACTGGACAGGACATTTCTCTTGAACCACAATTACCAGGAAGAGATCAACAACAATTCCTGTATATAATGCATTTCCAAACACCCTTTATCATGGTACTTGTTCAACCTGCTTTGCTTTAGACAATGTACTTCATGACCAAACTTCCTTTCTTCATCCTACTCCCAAAATTCCCGTCCCCTCTGTACCTTACAAAGAAAAGAGTAAGCTTAACTTACTTACACTGCCTCTTGTCAGCTGAAGTTACCTTGCATTAATCTTCACTAAATTTTGCGTCTAATAGACCAAGTGCGGATGATGCCGCTAAAATAAGAATTTTACTTTCGTTCCATGAACAAATTGGTGCGGCCTTATATATCACCTCACTAAAAAGACACTTAGCAATGGTCCTATGATACCCTAGTCCAAAAATAGTAACATCCTTCTTGATCTAGAGATAAGGGAGCTGGAAACATCCATGATGCCTCTGCAATATTCCAGCACGCTTCTTGGAAATGACCCCTTTTGCTGGCATCTTCTGTGACAGTCCCAGCACATGGCCATCCCACCCCCCACTTCCTGAAAGTATCTAAGCACCCTTGTGCAGAAACAAGCTCCACCTGAAGACACCATATGTCAGGCTGAACCACAGTCACACTCATCTGTTGAGTCTGTGGGAGAAAAGTGCAGCAAAGGCTAACTGCCTACCCGTCATACCTATGGTTAATCTACGGTTAAGATGTTACAGCTCAGAGCAGGGCATGTGGGAGACCAACAGAAAAACAAGTACTACCACCCTCCTCCAGATAAATGAGATGATCTTTAAAGGTCTCTTCCAAGTCAAACCATTCTGTGATAAAAACATTTGTTCAGTATGTAACCCAAAACACTATACTGCATTATTTACATGTAGGTCACATGCAGTTAATGAACCAAAAAAGTTAAGTAGGATCCTCCTCAGACTTTTGGCTCATTATTTACAACCTCCTCATCTCCTGAATACTTTGCACCTATATTTGTTAAACTACTGTGCGTTTAGAATTAAATGCATTAGCTGCAGGGATTTAATGCTGTAACAACAGCAAAGAGCTACATATCCATAGGTATATGGCCATACGGCTGCCAAACTCCTATACCGCAGAAGGAGCAGTACACAGTAAACTGAGATTATGCAACTGAGAAAAACAACACTTTCTATAATCTCAAATGAACACATATGAAAGGGACTAGAATTGTTTTTTCAACCTTTATAATCTAGAAAAGTCTCTGAGAATATGGTTTCTCCTGCACTTTCTCTTCATCTATGCAAAATGTGTTCTCCCGCCACTGCTAAACTGTATTGCAGAAATTCAGACTTTGCCTTCCTCAGAAGACAGAAACAGAGCTACATGTGCCACTTCAACATTATGAGAGACAAGGAACTGAAAGTGGAGCAAATAGAAAGAAAAAAAAAAAAAGCAGTCTAAGCATTTGAAACTTACCCTCCCAGAACAGTTCATGAAATAAAACAGTATTATTGCTACAGGGAATGCTTTAAATTAAGGTGCGGCAGAGCTCAGAGTACACAGTCCACTGAAGCCAGGCAACATTTGTTATGTCTCTATATTCCATTACAAAGTGAAGCAGCAGTGTCATTCACAGATTCCTACAGAAACGAGTCACAGCCTTTACAGGTGACACCATTATCTCCTGCCTTCTGATGGCTTAGTCTGCAATCACTGCATTTTGATTAGAGATATGCATGAAATCAAATTAACACATTTGTGTTATTTGGATTAACTACTCAAGATAAGATGCATGATCCACAGTCATCTCATATTGTCGTGTCTTTATTGTTCTTTTTTATATAGTGCAGTGGATCTTTGACCAGAAGTTTCTGTCCTACACCTAACTGCTACTTACTTCCCTGACAAAGGGCAACACATGCTTTTGCTTAAGTTCATGTATTTCATGACAAAAGGCAATTAAAAAAGCATCATGAGAAAGGCCAGTATTGACTTTTAGGCATTAACTGATCAATAAACTCCAGTTTAGCTAAAGCATCTTTGCAAGAGTTATTGACAAATTTTGTATTATTTATTTTTAAATCAACAGTTTGGTGTTAACTAGTTATATGTAGTTCTTTTCCATATTTCCTTACGGTTAAGTACTGGAGTCATAGGAATTTCAGGTGGTCATTTGTAAAACAGGATTAAGCTGTGCAGCAAGATGTAAATTATCCTTCAGGTAAGGGAAGGATTAAATAACCATTTCTTTTAATATAAATTTACACATGCAATAGGCAGGAACACGGAGAGAAAGCCTTACTGCTGTGCAGACAGTCAGAATTCTCTACTAAAGGCAAGGTGAGCAACAGGGTGACAAGATTTATTCCAAATCCCCATAAACAGAAGAACATCTGCTACAAAGAAGATACAGTAAATATACCTACAATTTCAAACAGTGAAAGTGAATGTTCACGTGAAATGAGAAAGTGTTGTATACTCAAACACTACAATGGCATAATTAATTTCTTTAATTAAGGAAACAATAAAAATGACTAACAGATTAAACTATACTGAAATAGTGGATTATTTCAAAGTGTTTATGATACAAAAGCAGGAAATAAGCACATAAAATTTCACTGTAAAAACAGATAGAGCACAGAATTTGTTTACAATACCCAATGCTGTTGTTTTGTGTATTACCATTTTTATTTTAGACCGACTGTGATGTTGTTTTATTTAGAAAACTAAGACAAGAACTAGAGAATCAATTCTGTAATGGAATTGTTTTATGCAGGTTTTAGACTTTTATTTTTACTTTTTACAACAACCAATATCTACCATTTTGTGCTTAGAAAATTATTTCTTGGGCATAAAACAATGGGTATGGTGCTGCTGAAAGTCTGCACTGTATACTTAAAACCTGTTGTCCAACATTGCATTTTTGTATCACCCCCTCATTCTTACTTGTCCTTTCCTCCTCACAGAGGGACTTTAAATGACACCTAGCTGCATTGTACTTTTGAAAAACAGGTCTTTATTAATCTCTTGGTGAATAAAACAGCCACGAAGTTTCCAAATCTATATTCACTGTACAGAGCCTAAACCCAAAGTTAATCAGTACTTGAGTGAACAACAGCAAATACCTTCATTCCTATAATCTTGATAACAGTGACTTAAAAATGTCTAAGGAAAAATACTCTACTTTTTACATTCTTTAGCATTGTAAGATTATCCCCCCCCCAAAGTGCGTTCGTTCTTCAAAAACTGACTATTAAAACAGGTACTCTAAAAAGTTCACTACATAAATAAATGCTTTGAATTTGAAGAATATATAACGATCAGGTCATAACAGATCTGTTAACTTCTCTGCCAAAACATAAAAAACCCTTTATTACTGATAATTTTATGGTGCTAACTTGGGATTTGTCTACATTAGTATTTTATTTCACATAAGGAGCATGCTTCTGAATTTCCTGATCTGCTCCACTTCACATTATGCTGTGGCCTTGGAACCTTGAAACTGGACTCCTTTTAGATGACACTAATCTGGAAGACACACTCCTACTGGTAATGGGTACTCAGTCCATTGGACCATGCTATAGCTAGTCCAAAGAAAAACCTTCAAAAATGTATACGGTGCAAACTTTACATCTTCAGCCTAACTTTAGTCCACAAATCCACTTCTGCCAGGCTGTGGGACGTGCCAACGCAGAGACACCTCCAGCTACCCAACATCCCAAGTGTCCTCTCTGGTCACCGCAGCTCCAGTGCTGCCAGGGAGGCTCCACCTCAACTTCAGGTATAAGCTTCAGAGTCTCCACAGTCATTTAGTGTGAGCAACACAAGCTCTCTTTCTGGATTCATTAAGCACTGCACACATTATTCACTAGTATTCCACCAATTGCGAATGCTGTTGCAGCACACAAAATTTACAAAATTCCATATAAACCATTATGAGATGCTAGCATATCGCAAATTTGACATAGATGCTGCCAGCCAGATGATGCTGGAGTATTCAAACACAGCCCTCAGCACCACTGGGATACATCAAGTAAACACCTGGAAGACACTGCAGTCTACAACGTGAGCTCTCGCATTCCTGCTCTATAGGTGTGGCTTCTCAGTCACTTTCCACTCTTCCTTCTGTAGGAAGGGACAGCTCTTCCTTCTTGACAATCAAACATACAAAGCAACCAGCAGTTCTGTACTTGGCTGTGTTTAATGCAGCACAAACCTTTTCTCTGGGTGTACCAGCAAGAGAGACTCTCACAAGAGAAAAAACAGGAAACACTTTTGAAAGATCTTTGCACACCAAATTAGCAAGATAACCTGAGGTTCCTTTATCCTAGGTTGCAAAAGAGAAGCTAGAGTAGTAACTACAGCAACTCTGATTTAATGCTGCAGGTGAAAAAAAACATTTAGTCACACCTGTAAATCCTACAAGACAATTTTTTTTTTAGTCTATTCTCATTAAAATACAAAATTTTAAATTAGTAACTAAACTAACTTGACTTAAGAGAAGAATTTTTGTGTGAAAGTTCCAGGCCCCCCCCCCAAAAACAGTTAAAGCTTCTCAGTTGTAGTTCAAAAAGGTGGGGACAGAAAAGACCCTGACTTTTTTTTTTTTATTCTCACTCAAAAAATTCCACAAACTATTTATAGACAGCTCTAATATACTTGGCAGCAAGCAGTGGAAACTGGAAATCTAGCAGAGACACTGGCTCAGCTTCAACAAGATTCCTGATTTTAAGCACATAAGCAGTTCTATTCATGTCAAACACTATACTTCTGCCCAGCCAGGTATAAAGGAAGTTACTTGACTGGCCATTGCCTGCAAGTTGTACACATTCTCAGGTGGTCATCTAGTGCAGCATTTTGGATTAAACAGAGTAGAAGAAAAAAAACAGATTACTAAAACCAATTAAACAGTTCAAACAGCAAATACAGTCTTCTAAATTACAGCTAGACCTCAAGTTACTTAAAAAAAATGATAAGGAAACAGAGGAAAAGGGAGTAGACCAGAAACTGAGGTGGGGGGGGGGGGGGCAGGCAAGAGCAAGAGAGAGTATACTGCCTACCCATCCTTAAATTAACTATCTCCTTTATAAGGCTTAGGTGCCTATTCTTAACTGATTAGAACCTATCATGAACACAAACCTAACAACTTTGCTCTCCTATTTGAAAACATTCCACTGCCGTATTACTTACAAACCTAGAAAAAAGCCAAAGTTTCTAGCCATTTTAAACAGCTATGTTTAAAATAATAAAACTCAATTATTTTAACAAAGGACTGTTCAGAGCCTTTGTACATGTTCAACTGCAGTAACTACTCTTTTCTTCTGAAATTCCATTTCAGATAACTGAAAGTATTTCACATTTGAGAAGTGCCAGACTAGGGGAAAATTTCAATGTGTGGGCTGCACGGTGCTTATACAGTAGGGGGAAGAGCATTTCAGATTTGATTCATACTCTTCACATGCTTCATACTTTTATCTACTACAGTTTCTTTAAATCACTGTTGCAGTAAAAAAACCTGGGTTTGTTTTTGCTCTATGCAGGTTTAGATTGATTTCCCATCTTAATTCCCTTATACCTACAGGAACAAATGGCAGTAGGCAACAGTCTACATACAGCTGGTATTATTGTATTTAAAAAAAACAAAACAAAACCCAAACATCTCCAGTCAACCAGAAGATTTCAGGCCTCTGTTGAAGTTAGATGGAAAAAGCAGGGCTTCAGGTCATATATTCTTAAGATACAATACTGCTGGTTATCCTGTTTCCTTCAAATGATTTTATTCTATTCTGTCTTGGAAAAGTGCTAACAGAGAAACAAAATCATTATTCATAAACTAATAACTGCAGCCATCATGAATCTCTTATAGGCTTGCAGAAATGAAAATATTATCTGCTATTACCCCATGAATCCCTACCAGGAACCCTCAAAACATCCAAGCTTCTAGTTCCAGATGACAGCATGACTCAGATTTACAACTGATTTTTTTTTCCAAAAAAGACTTAAGTAGTGTAGGAGTACTTGATATTGGGGGGTGGGAGAGAATCACGAGGATTTTTTAGAAGGAAAACACTGCTCCACTGCTGCATCTTTATTATGAAGCCTACATCTCATGTGACCAACAACTCAAAACAGAGAAGAAAAAGAAAAACACTAGTCTTGTTATAAAGGGGGGGGGGGGAATAATCATCACTTAAGATACATCCAGAGAACAATGGTTTCAAAATCCAGAAAGATTGTTGGATTCATAAAATAAAGTTACAAAAACTATTTATTTTAAGTCTTTATTCAACAGAAGGGCTAAGATGTTACAATTAAGGCAGTAATCAAGGAGGAAGTTTTATACTTCTGACCAGAGCAAAAGCAGGGGATTGAAAAATTTAACCGTAACTTCCAGGTTTGCTAGATTCTTTCTGGAACATTGGCCTGAGCAAACCAGGGAATACTGGAGTCAAGAGTATATACCTGCTGAGCTTCAACTCTGCCTTCATGAAGGTAACAACAATAAATTAGAATTAACTGCAAAAGATTCCAGCTGCATTCACTGTAATGACATAACTGAATTGGATGCAAGCAGTTTACTGGAAAAGGTGGTGAAGCAGCAGTATATTTACATGCACATTTTGCACATACATCAAATCTAAAAATCATAAAAGCACAGCATGTTTATTGCATCTAGGAAAAATATCCTCATTTGAAAGATAAAACTGTTTTCTTCCCTTCTTGCTACTTATTACTAGGGATAAAACTTTGATTTTGATGACCATTTATATTCTTCAATGTGTTTTGGTTTCTTTCTGATAGAATTAAAAAGCACTGCAGAGTTCCCAAGAAAGCTTGTTTTCTTTAATTTACAAAAAAAGTTCACAGAAACCACAGACTTTGCAAATACTTGTGCAGACTTGTTTATGCAAAGTCTGGCAACCAGACTTTTTAGACCCTAACACCTATTCAGACTGAAACTGAACTTATACAAAATGTCATGCAGTCTGCCCAGCTATCTTCCAGTGATACAGGACAGAGTCTCTGTCCCTTATTACTGCTTCACTGAACTAATTAAAGTGTAGAAGTAACCTTGCAGTGTTAAGTCAGCATGCAATCATTCATATGGACTGCAACAACACAGTAAAAAGCACAGTCAAAGGAGGGAAGAGCTCCTAAGGTAATGCACTTCTTGACTGTGCCTTCAACATCTGTAAAACAATGCTTTTTGTTAATCTTATGCAAACACCCACATGCAAAATTAATTTCATTATTTATTATGAATAATTTGATCTGCTCTAGTTATAGCAGACAGAAGTAGAGATGTCACTGAGTTGAGGGAACCACAATATGTAGATGCTTCCATTTTCACTACTAAAAAGACCTTCAATTCACATAGCTCTTTCTGTACTGTTATTTGTCAGCTTCAAAATTTCAATCACTACAATAGCAAAGGCTATTAATTAGTTACACTAATTTTCTAGACTTGCCTAAACTATGCTGTTTATTAAATATCCTCAGGACTTAGGAAGAACAGGAGATGAACTTGCTATAACTTGCCAGTCATAACATACTGCATTCCTCAAAATGCACTGTGAATTGCTTCTATTCAAAAAAGACAGACATTAATAGAAAACAGATTGCCTGCAAGATATGAAATTGATTTTACTCAGATTAGTAACTTCTTTAATTAATAATCAGATCTTAAAATAGCCAAGGAATACTCCTGGTACAAACGTGTGCACACATACTCGCATGAGTACACTCAACACCCGTGTAAGAATTCTGTGCGTGGCAGCCTTGCTACTTTTACATTCTTTTGTTCAAACAAATTAGTTTCATCAAAGCAAAAAAAAGATAAGGGAAATATCCAGTAAAATTTATAATCCAGTAGAACTTATTTTCTCTCCAATGTTTTATGCAAGATGTGTACACTTTGAGAATCTCTGCTACAGCTACTGCATTGATTCAAGTCATGGATTCTAAAATAGAAAACTTCAGGAAGCCCCACAGATACTTTAAAAAGTCTAGAAGTAGTCTACGTGTATTTATACAATTCAAAAAAATAGACAAACAGGTGTAAATATTAATCCTGTGATTCTTGTCCTGCAAGAATGACGCTGGTGCTGTACCTCACGTTAGTATGAGTACACTTTTAAAAGAGTTCAACACCTTTTAGTTCAAACACTATGCAGTGTCTTAAAAATAAATTTGCAAAAAGTTTAGTCTTATTTGGCTCATGATATCTGTAAAACACAGTAACATACTACTGCATTTTTTCATAACAGCACAAATAACCTTTTATCATGATTATAGGTTTATTTTGTCAGGTACTGTACAAACAAGAAAAAACTCCTGCTCCACAGAGCTCTCATTGCTTTGTGAAAACTGTGTATGTTACATTTTTATCAGGTAAAGGAAAGCACAACTAAAAAAGCACAATACATAAAACAATTGGAAATCCCAGCCTAGCAGGTGCCAAAACATAATCAAATAGCAGTGCTTTATAGGAACCACAGCAGAGTCAAGAAGGTTTGAAGAAAGCAAGTATGACGGCTTTGTGCTTCCCATGGACAGATCTACCCACGTGGTGGGAAGCACAAAGGAAAGAATGGCTAAACTTGAGTAATGTTAGTAAATGATAAAGCTATCAGTACTAAAGAACCACTGCAGACAACAGGATAGTAAAACCAAAGTGAAACATTACTTTGACTTATAACTATCCCGTGCTAACAGCTCCTCATGGTGCCTCACCTTCCCTCTCTCCCCCAAATCACTGAGAACAAAGTTCAAAATTCAGAACACCAAAGGTAAAGGCTTGTCCCTTTCCCAAAGTGGAAACTTTGGGAAGCATTTGGGAAAGTCTGAATCACATTAATTGTGCTGGAGGTAGCTAGAGAGACAGGAACACTTATGTGAGAACAGTTGTAAAACAGGAACTGCAGTATAAAGACAGTTAACACTGCCACCTTTATATGCAATGAAAAGAAGCGCGCATCTAACAGCCAGAATACTTTTCACATTGCATAGTACTGCAGCGTCCTGGAGCTTCTTGCCATGAAGATTCCCAGTAGTTAAAAAAGATAAACACAACCTTCTACTATCAGGAATTAGAAACAAGAGTGTTGGATAATACTATGACTCCACAACTGCAAAATGAAGCAAAGAAATCCTTTCTGTAGAGTTGAACAAGCATTTGACTTGACAGCCAGTTTAGGCAGCTGCAATTCAGCAGAGTACAGTGTGCTTTCAAGGCAGCCATAGCGTAGGTAACATTAGTCAAAAAGAGCAGAACAAAGTTTGTTTCAAAACACTTAAGTATATCATTTCCCTGCTGTCAAACGACATCCCTGAGACACACAAATTACCACTGGAAAACTTTAACATGTTGAAGTAGACACACAGCTAATTTACTATATGGATTCTGGTTTTGGGTTTTTGCAAGGCGAGATGTTTTTTACAGAAATTAAAAGATCACAATGACTTGTAGATGCCATAGTGTACAATAAAGACTGTTTGTATGACCCCAAATGCACTTTCTGTGCCTACTCTCAATAGAGCCAGTAAGAAAAAGTCTCATATGGTACAGGACACAAAATCCCAAGTTTTATTACATTACAGTAGCTCTAAGCATGCAATAAGGTGCTGCAACCTTCAGCTTTACCTCACTCTTTTGTGACACGCAATTTGAACTACATCCTGCTTTCCTTCTCAAAGATGTACAGATGTTCCCACCCTCACCTTCTGTCAACCACATACATGCAACCCCAGTGCCCCAAAACCATCAGAGCACTTTGGAAGAAATTGCAAATGTCTATAAAATTCATGATACATGCTTTATTTGGTTATCTCAGGGTCAAATAAACCCCAGTTTGGTGTCTCATCGCACCCTGAACCTTCATGTTTTAGATGTAAGTCCACAGCAATTCAAAAGAGCAAACAGATTTCCAAGAAGTTAGATAGTTGAAATACGCATATTTACAGAGAGGTGTGAATTGGCCCATTCGCTTCCACCTAATGTTACTATCTTAATGAAAAAGCCCTATGGAGATGAATGACAAAGAAATAAGCTGCCTCCTTTTACCGAAACACAGCCATACCTAGGACTGTACCATCCCTCTCAGCTTCCACACCACCGGCATGAGGCTGCCAATGTCCAATACCCCTGTTCTCAGGCTTACCCACATGCCAGTCCTACCGCCAGAACTAGGAAAGGGGGTTCACACATGCACATGCTCCCCAGCCCCTCCAGGTCCTGGGATGTTCACCAAGAAAACACACAGAGCCTCACACTGCAGTATACTGAAAAATCTTACCAAACCACCAGCCCCCCCCAGGGAGGGAAAAGCAGGTAGCCATGAGCGTGTACACGCATGCACGTGCATGCACTGTCTCTCGGACGGAGTTCCTATGACAAAAGCACAAACAGGAAGAGAGGCTTAAACATAATAAGAGGAATGATCACCTTGGAGAAAAGAATGTGATCTAACAGGTATTTCCAAAATCCTTATCACCATTTACCCTGACATTCATATTTATAATTACCTTCCAGTATGTTTCTCTACACCCAGTACACCTTATCTCCATTTTTGCCTTGTCACAAGCTCTTCCAGCTCTTCTCTTCTATTCCTTCCTTGACCAAAAAAACAATTCTCACTATACATGTTTACATGAGTCATTAACTTCCTTCCTGAGAACAGTTTTAACAACTTACTTTTTTCCTGCACTCCATCTTCCTAAAAAAATCTTACTAATATATGGGATACTAAACCAAAAAGTGTTTTGACTCTTCCTCTGAGGAAATCCCTGCCAAGAATCATTCAGATATACACCAGATGACTGAAGGTCAAGTTGCATAACTACTGCACACCCCTTTGTCCATCCAGCTCACAAACCGATACTCCAAAGGCCACTTCAGTTTAGTTTGCACATATTCACTGTTATCTGGTGATGTGAATATCAACTTGAGCCTAGTTTCCCATGGATCACATGGCATAAGAACAGTTGTGCACATCTGTACCTTCCCCACAACTTCCAAAGACTTTGGACTATTTCTACCACATTAGCAGAAGAGTAAGTCCCAAAAATCCAGTTAATAAGATTTAAAAAAAAAAAAAAATTATACATTTCTACTTGTGTTTCATTGTAAAATTTGTTACAAAATGTACGAGATTCCACACAGAATACAATAATCCATGATAAAAAAATGTTTTACCTGTCTACTTCCAATAAAAGATAGCTGGTCTGAAGGAGCTCTAAGTGGCAGCAGCAGACAGATCATCACTAAACCTTTTAAAGCAGTCTGCATCCATTCACTTAAGAAACAATAGCTGAATTATACAATGGACTGTGTTTCTTATGAACAGAAGAGGATTAGCATTTTGGGGATGACAGAAATTAGTTGGTAATCACATTTGTAAAAACAGACAAGGATAGGAGTTAAGAGTTTTAAATGAAGGAGAACAGACACACTGCTCTCAAAGTAGCCTCCTTCCAGTTCCACAACAAAAACTCAGCAACTGCATCTTTGCTAAAAGGGTGCTGTTTGCATTCAAATACTTTAGGACCACTCTTCATCCTTTATCTTCCCTCTGAGGGACAGACTAGTCTGCCTACACCAAGAATTGAGACGAGACGTCTCTGAAGAGCAGTTCAGATCAGTAAAGTCACATTCCTGTTGCCTCTCATCCCTTTAGTAAGCCTGCCTTTTCCCACACTGATTTTGCCTTAAGTTAAGCCAAACCAAGACTCCCCACTTCACACTCACACACAAAATCAGCGTAGGACCAGAAATGTGGACTAACAAACTCTAGTCATGCACAACCATGGAGCAGCTATTTATTTTCTGTGCTTCAGCTTGTACCCTGCAAACAACAATACTTCACAGGAATACTGCCAGTGTGAGGGGTTATTAGTCTGTCTTAATACTTAAACCTCAGATAATAAAAAGCTTTTAAGCAACTACACAAAGAATATTTTAAAAGAAAAATATTCATTGAAGGTTTGTTCCCAAGTGTGTCACATCAGTAAAGCACAGTAAATTTAAATACGAGTTAGGTTTATAGTATTCTTTTGGTATAAGCCTAGCTTCAAGAAGAAAGCTCCGTACCAGCAAGTCACCGCTTGATACACAAGTGTTCTGTTACAAAGAGATGCCACAAATGAGGTAACAGCCAACAAGGGAAAGAAACTCAAACAGCAGCAATTTGTTGGGACACTCAGATTCAACCTGTGTATGAATGAAACAAAATGATTTTTTTTAAGAAAGGGATGAAGAATGCTTTGGAAAAATAGCTATGTGAAAAAGATACTAGTTTTTATGTTAATACCATTTACCAAACTTGACAGGCAGTTGTATTCTTTTGGATGTAGCTTCTTTTCAATTTGCATGAAAAGCATTGTTACACTTGTGCATTGATGAAAGCAGATTACAACCCTTACAATTCCTTACTGGCAGCTCTGCCTAATGAATAATAATAAGCCACAGTTTAAGGGCATTGGTTTCGCTGTGTGTTGGCTATTCAAAAAAGGAAGAGGGTATCACTACAAGACGTACAGTTCTGGGAAAGAATTATAAAGGAAGTCTGGAATATTTCATGGTATCTGAGTTTTCCATTCCTCATCTTTTATTGATATTATATACATATACTATTTTCTAAAATTAGGAAGTACTTTCAAGTTGCCGTAGATTGCAAAACTGAAGAGCAAGGCTTATTTGTGATAAAGTAGATACAGTGAAGACAGAATACTTGCGAATTCTTACACTGTTTATACTTCACCACTAATTGTTATCCACTTGACTATTTACTTGATTTTCCTTTCTGGTTTGTCTGCAGAAGTACTCAGAGGCTCAGCATTGACATTACAAGACAACTTTTACATGGATTCAGTCATTACCAGTGTTGGGGCACCAAGACAACATGATTTCTCAAGAGAGCTGTAAAATACTTCACTCGAAGTATTTTAGCTGGTTCAGTTCCCAGAAGGTAACTGTTAGGCTTGCTGTGGCTAAAAGTTATGGTACAGATGGCATTCCTGTTGGTCTTTGTCCTCTCAAAGCAAAACAAATTGTAAAGGTTTCTTATGTGGACCACCTACAACGTAAATGTCCTACAATAATCCTTGGGTGGGTGAAACTTTCAAATGCAGCTTTTTATAAAGATAATTTTGAATTAATAAACACACCACTGAAAGTTCCTAAGGTCTAAGGTTAACTTCACTGCTTATAATTATCAAACTGCAGGTAACAGTTTTACTACATTTTGAAAAGCAGTTCAGTTTGATTTGACTTTGATCTTATTGATGCCAGCAGTAAAATTTAAATTGATCACAACAAAGCACAGCAAAATCAAGGCTGAGCATGGATTAAAATTCCACATCCTCCCGCTTCCAAATATGTACATACATATTCAAAGCAACCACAGGACTTAGTAGTACTTACACAAAATCATATGCTGTGCACATTGGAAAACCAAAGATTTACCTTGATTTTGTCAACTTCTGCTGACACAGAATTATGGATGAAGTCAATGACTAACTTCACTAAGGGAGGGCTAAGGCAACGGTCAACAAAACTAACAGGAGACAACCTTAAGCACAGAGAGTTAGTCTTGGCTTAGGAAACAAAGTTGTAGATTAAAGACAGCAATTCTTAGCCTGCCCTACACAAATACACAAATCCTATCTCTTGAGAAGTTTAACTGAAGAATACAATACTTGGCAATATTCTTTTAAAAAAATAATCGTGACCATGCTACAACAGGGGATGCTTCGCTCTATACTGCTACAGAAAGGTTCTAAGGCTCAAAGAGCTATGGGTTTTCTTTTTAAGGAATGCAGCTTGAAAAGGAAAATGGGTAAATCAGGCTTCAATGCACTAATTCAGCTGTAAAATAAAAGGTAAAATTACATATAGAGGCAGACATTCTACTCTATTAAAAGCCAACCTGCTAACAAAATTCAGCACTTGCTCCTACACCCTTTTTAAAGGGAGGCACTGAATTTTAAAATAGCAAAAATGTGACATAGCATGGTGACAAGTACAAGATCAATGTCAGACATAATGCCTACATGTTCGCATTTCTATTTATCTGCTTTTATATAATGAAGTATATCGCTCATTTAAGTACGCGTCCTTCCTGTTTAATAGCAGATTTCCACATATAGGGAGAAAAGTAGACGCAGAACAATAAAATCCCATAAACTGCAAAACACAAACTCTGATTACATGTCTAAATAAATTAAAATATATTCAGACACTTCAAAAATACATCAAAGTACACAGTATTTCAGTACAGGCATGAAGGAGTTGCTTAGCAAGAATCTGATGTCATGATTCTTACATTCATAGCAATAATTTATAAACTATGTTCAACAACTCACAAGTTTAAAAGCTAGTTCAGACCTCCTTCCCATCACAGTAACTTGTCTCCCTTGAAAAAACCTGTTTGATGTGATCATCTTACTCGAATAACACACACATGCCTGAGAAACTGCGCATGCTTATTTCAAATTAGGTGCTTTGAGCACTTCCTTGGCTCCCAAACGTGCAGTATAGTCAGCAAGCAGGATCTCATATTAAAAATTTAAATTCAGTGTTATTTTGGTCATTAATAATTTCGGAAAGCTATTGCATTTTATGCTGAATTCCTTCATGTCCAACATTCTAAATGGCTATATCCAGAGTTCAAATCCACCTCCTTTGTAAAGCCACAAACTAGGGACAGTTCCAGAAAACTGGTGGAAGATTCAAACGTAGACTTACTCACTTGATTCCCACATACGTCTCCCTGACCTCCATGCTTTTAATTAACATTTTAAGAGAGATGTACAGCTGAGTATACTCATTCCAAAAAGTCACTATCAAGCACAACTAGAACTTTCTGTTAGTTAGGAGTGCAGAGGAGGGTCTCTCAACTCCCCAGCCATGACCTTAACTTTTCACTCTGGACAGATCTGACTTGCAAGGGAGTCATCCCTGGGAGATGCCATTCATTGCATAGGACAGTTAGCAGCACTGCTACTGCTCCTAATCTGCACACTTAGAACACACGATCTCTTATTCCAGGAAAACTCCTCATGGACCCTCCCAAAGCAACGTGCGGTGCCTCCCAAAGGCACCACACACAAGCTGCGTGGTTCCAAATGATAATGGGAAAAGTGGACTGTGTTCCTAAGGCAAGAGGATAAAGCTACAGTCCTTCTCCCAAGCCTTATTCATCTACAGCGTAAAGGCAAAAGGGCTGTACAGGCACTACTGTCCCAGATTTCCACAATGGATGAAGAAAACCAGAAAGCTAGTATTGTGGACTTAGCAAGAGACTAGTAACATTATCACTCAGCTTTGGTATATTGAATTGCTATTTACATGAGAACTGTGATACCACTGAAGTTTTGTTACAGTGTGCACAGATGACAGACACAACAGATAACTTGAAATTGGGGACTGGAATGAGACAAGCTAGACAACACCTAGGCAACAAGCACTGGAAACAGCGTTAGCTGGATCAGCAGCAACAGGGAGGTCAGTAGTAACTAGACTCTAGAAACATACAGCTCCCAGGTACATCCAGCAGTAAAGTGGCTAAAGAGCACACAACTGCCTAATGCCAGTATCAGCCAGAAAGTGGAACACACACCAGGGTGACAAAAAAGGATGTTTCAAAACGTTGATGAAAGCCATACACTGAGTTACAAAATGCTCAAAAATCTGTTTGTTCATCCACTTACTTTCTAAAGCACACATAAAATGCAAGAATCTAGTGTTTCTGTAACATCCCCATGCCTGAGAATACTTGGAAGGCCTGAGAGTGAGACTTCATGCAATTCCCAAGTTCCTCCTGCACTCAAACACCTTTTCTTGCCTGCTGGTAACTTGTAAGAGTGATCTCTTAGACCGATTAGATGCTCACTAAGCCACCATAACATCCCTTAAAATAAAAAGGCTGGTTCCCTTCCTCTCTTCCACTTGCACAGCCTTAAACAATAGCTGCTCTCCCAGACAGCTTGGCTTCCTCTTCCACCCTGAGGAATGGTTCTGCCTCTTTTAGCCATGAACATGCCTTCTCAAGATGTCCCAATCTTTCCCTCCCTTGCCATGCCAGCAATCGAGTCTTCATGAATATCTCTAGCCACAGACACCAGCTGAACTCTACCCATGGAACTGACTGCTCTTTCAGTACCTTTAGATAGGAAACATGAACAATGGAAGGTGCTCTGACGAGGGAAGCCATTTCTACTAATTACACAACTACCCAATTCTATCCCAGTCAGTACTTCAGCTGTATGTTGCTGTGATCAAGAGACATGTGACTGATTATTTTATCATTAATCTTCCTGACTCACCAACAGGCATCTCTTTCAGAATATTTAAACTAACGTTTACATCGTGGAAAGGAGCAATGTTCTGCCTCCATACTTTTAAAAAAATTATCAACTGTGGAAAAAAAATGAAATATGTACTCTCCCAAGTCCAGTTACAAACATTTCCATACAGTTTAGACGTGCATTTTGAGTTAAATCCCTGTGCACTCTCTCTGAGCACTTCTTTAGAAGAGAGCAAATGGAAAAATGTAATTGCTTAGTCGTATGAAGAGCAGACTGGAGTAAATACAACAGTATTATGAATAAAACTGCACGTTAATTAGGACTCTAGAATCATTCCCTCTTTGGAAATTACTCTGTTGAGCCGTAAGTGCAGGAAAAAAAAGGGGAGAGTTAAAGCCTCCACTTAAAACTATGCAATGAGAGGAAAACATGTATATGGATTTGTTTACTGCATGTGACCTATTCATTATCTGTCTCAGTCCCAGTTACTACAATATGCCTAACTGAAGCTTTTACTTTCTTTTACTTGAGATACTCAAAATACAATTTCATAGAAAGAAAACACCCTAACAGGGTGCACTAATTCACTGTATTCTAATACCCTTTATAAAGTGTAGGAAAAAAAGGCACTAACCAAAGTCTTATGAAAACTCATATACAGCTAAAATCTAGAAGCCAGAGCACATGAATGTGAGCACATGCCTTCCCTCTTCAAGACTCATCAACAAGACTTCCATTTTCTGTTCTGACCTGCTCACCTTCAGTTACTAAAAAGTTCTTTCTAAAGGAGCAAGTGGTTCCTTCAATGAGTAAGATCACTAAATTTTTAAGAGACATCATTGACTAGAACAAACTTATTACTGGTAACACTGTATATATTAGAGGAAAAACAAAATCCTATTTTTTTTCATGGAAGAACTACTCTCACAATGTGTACTTTCAGAGGGACCTATCTATATCTCCCAGTAAGTTCATGCAAAGCTGGAGTAATAAAACCAAGTTACAGGAGCCTCTAGCAGAGTCATTTTTTCCCAACTTTTAAACACAAGCAACTTCATGATAGACTTCCACCACATGCCTAAGTGTGCACACACTGCTTGTTAGAGGATCACTCTACTGTTTTCTGGCTGCAACTGACTTAAAAAGTCTGCTCTGATTACCCAGAGTCAGTCCCGGGGGGCTTCCACTTAGTGGAGGAAACAGAGGTTAAGGGAAGGGTAGTCATGAATTACAGACACACAATCAGATGGGTGAAAACATGCAGTTCACATCCTAATACACAGTTAAGTGTACTTTCTACGTGCAGAGAAACACAACTGGTTCTCTTTCATTGCTTTGCGGAAATCTTATAGTTCACCAAGAGTGAGCAAGTTCAGCTTTCTTGCACATCAAAAAATTCCACAACCGACTAAAGGTATCTGGGAAAGTACTGACAAATGCTGCACCACTAGATGCTTAAATGAAAAGAGAGACCATCTTACAACAACTCAAGCTACTAAACCAAATGTTTTCATGTGACTTTGCCCCCCTCCACCCCCACTTTCTGACATTTTTGGGGGGCTCTTATTCTTACTTGCTAACTTACTTTTGATCCAGTAACAATTAAGCTGGGGGGGGGGGAGGATTCTAAACTCTTTTTTCCTGACTAGTTCCAGAAAGTTGTTCCTCACAAAACAGATGAGAAAGTTATACAGGAATTCCCTCATAACCTAAAACTCAGAGTGTCAAATAGAAGAGCAGGAAAAAAATCTAGCAGATAACTACTAAACATGCTTGCCTTGCTAAAAAGACATCATCAACATGTTAACAATGTAGCAAAAATTATGGTGTATATAAATTTAAAGCATCTGTTCAGAGAAATAAGTCAGAACCACAATTTAGAACAGTGCTTTTGAAAGTATTTGCACTGATCTGTCAATTACGCTAAATTTAGTAGTTTAAACTTAGATCCTCACAAGAATCAATACTATATATTTCAATGCAACTGTAAACCTTCATGTAATAAAGGATTAGTAAAGTAACAAGGGCAGCAAAAAATCAAGTGTAGAAAACAACAAAAAATGTAGTAACAACAACACAGTTCTTCAGAGTATGGTATCATATAGCCTGCTATAAACCACTTCGAGCATTTATTTCTACTGAGGGGATAAACACAGGAACTCGGATCTACAACCAACTTCCATAGTATCAAATGGATTGGTACTCAGAGCTTCTTATAACCATGTAAACTAAGTAGGCTGAACCTTGCCGACCAACTGACACCTCGGTAATAACCAGTACTGCAAAATGTTACAGCTAGTAATTCTGAAATGCATACAAGCCAAAAAATCCCAGGTTGTTAACAAATCACACTCTTTCAATTAATGCCTAGCTAGATACCTCAGCTGTTCCAGTATCTAACATCATTAACTATCTGGGACAATATCAGTGGAACACTAAAACTAGAAAATGCAGACACTTTGAGGAAAGCAAAACTACACTATTTACACAGTACAAACAATACTCATGAATTTTTTAAAAACTGTAAGGAAATTAGTGATTTATACTTAGCAAGTATGAAAATAATGTCTACAGCTTGGGAAATGGAGGCATATGGTAAAAGATAAATGATGTGTGTGGGGATGTACCTAACATAACAAAGACACTAAGTTTACAAATTTGAGATCTGTTAACAAACCACAAGATTGATCATAATTGCAAGTTTTAGCCAGGACAAGTATAAAAGAATATATTTAGGGCTTAGTTGAAAACAATACCCATACAGTTTACATCTATTTGATACTAAAATAGGAGTGACTAAAGCAAAGAAGTCAAACAGATTCACCTGTAGGGCCCTTTCAACACTAACCCAGCAGAGCTCTTCCTCTCCTAGCAATGACAGAAACAGATGAAAAAGCCATGCTAATTACATGCTTTGCTCTGATGACAGGAATGGAGTCAGATTGCTTTTGTCCCTACTCTGGTTACAAGTACCTCTGTGCTCTTCCTCTGGCTGACAGCGTTCTCATTTACCACATAATAACAATCACACCAACTACCTTAGATTAAATTTTCAAACTTTTTTTGCTACGAGGTTGTCTGGGGTGTGGGTTTTTTCTTCTCCCCTCAAACGAACACTATAAATATTGTTCACGTGACCTCACAGATATTTTGACCACAGACCTAACTGTTGCTCTGAACAGCCAGCTGAATATGTATGTACTTGCGCAACTTGACGTATCATCAGCTTATTAGACAATCTAAATTTTTATGCCACTAGAATTAGGACATTTTCACTTCAAGGACTACAAAACCTTTCTAATAAACTAAATGCAGCGGTTTTGCCAATAATACAATTTACAGCTTAGCAAAATATATCTGTTCAGTGTATCACAAAAGTATCACTAAAGAGTGACATTCAGGAGTTTAAGGTACAATAATTTATTAAGCCAAGCCATTCCTTTAGGACAGTCCGTTCTGGCTTTATAGTTCAACTTCTTTAGAAAATTAAATAAACTGTCTGGCAGAGTTTATTCGCTTACATGATTCAGGCTATTCTTTCAAACAAGGTGAACGAACCTCAAGAATTATTTATTCTTCCTCATACCATCATTAGCAAACTGACATGTAAGTAAAATTTGGGTCCTGACCAGGGAACTTTTATGACAATTTACCTGCCTTATCTTAAAACCAAGTGAACAATGAATTATATACATAGTCTCATTGTAATCTCAAGCAACATTTGCACCACAGAAACCTGGAATGGTTCTAACCCAAAACTAAGTGTTTCAAAGCTTAGGAAACTGTAATATGTCTGTCTTCAATGGGACAGAATAATGTCAATAGCACTGCAGTCTCAATAGTAACGTACAACACTGTTTCAACTACAATTTTGGGGAATAATCATTTTCTGAGCTCTGCTAATGTTTCTCAGCCATTAGTACTTCAAGAAGTAGTCACTAAAGCCAAACCCATTCTGGAAATAATGACAATGAAGACTGATCTCTATCTGCTCCCACTTCTACCTCTTAACTGTTTTAGTCTCACTGTCCTACTACTGTAAATATTTTTCTTTGATACTCCTTACATCTGGTGAAGCCAGAAGCAGAGAAATTTACGTACTGTACTACTGCATTGACTACTACCAACCGTACAGAACATTATAAAAGTTTCCTGTAGTCTTACATTCAGTGGGACAGAAATTCAAATTAATATATCAGGGTGACAAGTATAGTTAAGACTACAAAAAAATCAACTTCCCAGAAATCTGAAGAAGCCAAGTACCCGTGCTTCCAGACTCCATTCCAAAGGAAGGCATGTCCTAGCTTTTGCACTGTGCCACCTCAGAGACTTTTCATAACTCAACCTCTGCTCTAGAACACCAGTCCCTCACAAAATGGTCCTGAAAATGCTGCATCACAGTACCGGTAAGATATAAGCCATCATCCTGCCAAGGGTTAAATAAAAATCAAACAAAATGGTAACATTAGGAATTCAGTTCTCTAATCCAAGCTCCTTTTTTAACAAGAAAACAAGTAAGATCACCATCCCTGGAGGTATTTAAAAGACACGTAGAGGTGGCACTTAGGGACATGGTTTAGTAGTGGACTTGGCAGTGCTAGGTTTACAGTTGGACTTGATCTTAAGGGCCTTTTCCAACCTAAATGATTCTATTCTATGGTTCTATGATTCTAAGATTCCTTTGATTGCCAGCTGATCAACCATTAAACTTTGGTTTGAAAAACATTGCCCTCAAGAACAGGACCAATTTCCCAAATGACATTTTTTCTCTAAAAAAACTATTTTGTGACACATATGGTTCTGTTTTGAATTCAGATAGCTTTTATGGCCTTTGAGATATGCAGAAATGCCTTCATATTTGTCCCAGTAAAAGCCATGCCAGGATTATATAGACACATACAATCAATTATTTCTTGGATATAAAACTCTCAAGCCAACAGGAAGGACAGACATACTAAAAAACAAATATCATTGCCCAACACCCTACCAAGCTATAATTCTCGTTAGTCGGTGCTATTCCAATATTTCACTCATCAGTATTCCTCCTTCTCAAATTTTTATAATTATAGTCATCATCAGAAGGAAGGTCTGAAAAATTCACTAACTACAGGGAAACAGAGAAACATTCTCTGGAGAGCTCAATGCCCACATATCAACCTTAGCGAATTTAGCATTTTAATTAGTGGAAAATTCTAGATATTTCAGCTGTGCAACCGAATAACGGAAGGCAACCAAAGTGATGCACCACTGCTCTTCCAAATGTGCATTTACCTTGAGTACTGCCTGCTGTATTCAAAGCCTTAACATGCAGTAACAATGCTATCTACAAAGCTCCACTCAGGATCAATACCACAGTTCAGAGCTCTGCTGTCAGCAGTACCTTGACCAAATTCATGCCAATATTAAATTAGTTTAGTTTGGAAGAGCCAAAAGCAGTTGCACGGGAAGGTAAAACGCTTTATTAGGGAATAGTTCCCACTCCCACTTCCTTCTCCCAAAAGGAACAAACAGGAGAAACCAAAACGACAGCTTGAGATAGGGCTCCACTACACAGCAAATGCTTGCTTTTGTTTAGGATGCTCTAGCGGGGGGAGGAGAAAGTTCCTCTCCTTTGAGCAGTGAAACTGGTCAAACCTTCAGACATCTGTAACAAAAACTGTTAGGAGAAACGAATCCCTCATGAGGATGAGGCAGCACACTGATCAAATCGGAAGCAGCTTCTTTCCAGCAGCGGCAATAACAGATGGCGATGTGTTTCTCAGCAAGGCAAAAGAAACTTATGGAGCCTTCATTCTTGGCTGAACTTATGAAAGCTTTGATTAAAGGTCTATGAAAAATGTTAGCAAGAATTTTATTTGGTTGTTTTTTTCTTTAACTAAAGATTGCGCTTGTAGTTTAAATTTTTGTAGTGGAAATGCTGACAATACTGCCTAAATTACAGCATTGCAATCTGAATCTGTCTACTCAAGTCAGGCTGATGAGGGCTATCACAACAATTATAATTTTTACTTTTTACTTCAATTCTGTCATGAGTATAATAAACAAATACAGAGTTTGTTAAAAACCTTCACAGAGAAGTTAAATTTATGAAGTACATTAAGCATACAAACATAAGGACAACTTGATATATCCAGACTTGAGATTTTCCCTACCAGTTCCTGCTCTACCAGAAGCCAACTCCTTTCCAGCTGTACTTTCATTTTAAGACATATCAAATTTTTAACAGCCTATACAGATATTAAAACTATTTTCCTTGACTTTGTGTGCATTTAAAAGACCGGTCAGTACCTCACTTAGTTCATGCGAGTAGGCCCTCTCAAAAATTAACTTATATGAGTGTAACTGTTCAGTTACAGGTACTGGCATAACTGTAGTTCTGTTTGAAGAAGCCTACCTTCCTTCTACTCATGTAAATATGAAATGTTCTTACAAATTTTCGTGGTGCATCTGCACTTAAGAGTTTGCACTAATCTCTGCAGCACAGGCATGGGCTGGACAAAGCCTTTGCACAGACAACCCCAAAATGTTTCATATGCTCAATCACGTGTCTAAAGCAAAGGCACCTACTTAAGAAACTGCTAAATCAGGGCCCTGTTGCTGTCCTCCTGAGAGCAAGGCACATGCCCAGCTCCGTGCCAAAGGCTGCTTCCCACGTCAGGGGCCCACGGACACAACCTACGCTCGAGTTCGTAAAACAAACACAACTCCGTGAGAAAACATGCGACAACTCTCGTCGTCAAGTACTTGCATTTTGATCTATCCCGTATCACCGGGCCACCTGCGCGCTGTACAAACCAGCCCCCCAACACATTTACACAAGTATTTTTCACTAGCGGTTCTGTTTAAAGACGAGTTTATGACCGCAGATGAAATGCCGTTCGGGAACGAACTGGAAGCAGGCTGAGCAGAAGCAAAGGTCCCTGGAAGGGCTTCCAGGCCTGCGCTGATGTGTCACGAACTCAGCACCCGGCGCCAGCCGCCCCTCGGCCCCCTGAGGGGCACGTCCTGCCCCCGGACACCAGGCCGCCTCCGGCCCGGCCCGGCCGGACGTGGAACATCTCCCAAGCATCCCCATTATCCACAGACAGCGATTATTCGTGACTCAGAGGATTTGGGGTTGGTTTGTTTACGCGGCCCCACGCCAACTCCGGAGTTCCCGGCAACACACATCTGCGAGAGAGAAAGCCGAGGGCAGCTGGGCCAAACCCCAGCCTCCGTTTTAAGGACTTCCCTGAGGAGATTTCCGCCCACCCCCACGGACACAAAAAAACAAACCCGGAGCGAGTCCTGGAGCAGCCGGGCTCGGAGGGGAGAAGGGGGCTGCGGGCGGGGAAGTTCGGGGACACCAGCAGGGCCGCCGCGGGGAAGGCGGCGGCGGCGGTCCCGGGAAGGCGCCAGGGCCCGCGGCGGGCCGACCGCCCCCCCCCCCCCCCGCCCCCGCCGGCGGCGGCCGGCCGGGAGAAAGGCCGCCTGTGGTCCCCCTCCCCCGCGGCGGGCGGCCGCCTCCCGGCCCCGGAGACGGAGGCGGACGGGTGGCGTCACTGCCCCGGTACCTACCGCAGCAGGAGACGACGAGAAGCAAGAGCTGCGCTGACCTCCAAGCCGGGGAGCCTTCTGCGCTCCCCCAAGGGGCCATAACACCAGCCCGCAGGGAGGCGACGAGGAGCCGGACCTGCCACCGCCGGAGCTGCTGCCGCCGCAAGAGGGGCCGGCCGCGCCTCGCCCACCGGAGCTGCCGCCTCGGGGAGCGCTAGCGGCCCGCACACCCGCGCCTCATCCGCCCGCCCGCGGCGCCATGAGCCGCCACCTCCACCGGCCTCGGCCTCCTTCCCCCCGCGCCGCGCCGCTTCCTCCTCCCCGGCTGGGCTCCGCCGCGGCTGCGCACTGGCGGCCCGAGCGCATGGAGTCGCTCCCGGCAGTCGCGGGCCGGGCGGGCGAGCGGGGCGGGGCGGGGCGGAGCGGAGCGGAGCGGAGCAGCGGCCCCCAGACGGCGGGGGAGGGCCCGGGCCGCCACGCTCCGGCGCGGCGCCGCCCCGCCGCCGCCTCCCTCTCCCTCCTCCTCCTCCGTCGCCGCCGCCGGGTTTCGGCCCGCCCTTGGCAGCGCGCGGCCCGCCCCGTCCCGGGAGCCGCCACCCGCCGAGGCCGAGGCTGAGGCCGAGGCCGAGCCCGGCCTGTCCGCCCGCGCCGCCGTGTCGCTGACCCGAGCGGGTGTCCTCTGAGGAGAAGGGTTCAGAGCGGGGAGGGAGGGTGAATCTTACCGTCAGCACGGCGGGGGAGCAGCCTGGATTCCCGGCAAAATAACCGAACGGGTGTTTGGGTGCCCTGGCGCTCTGCCCTGAAGAAAGCTCTGTGTGCGAAATCAAACCCAATCCATAAAGCTGGCGGCCCCTGTGTTTCTGACCTCCAAATCTGCATTTCACCAGTGAGACCGAAAAACTGCCGCGGGAGCAAAAAGCGTAACTGCTGTGGATGCATGGCATCCAAAATTATGGACCGCGTAGAAATTCCTTCTGACGCTTCCTGTTCAATTACGCTTGCCCGTCTTTCACCCTTTAATGACACCATTTTCCTGTTGCACAATTATCTATTGCTCTCAATTGTTTAACTGGGTGTCAAAAGCAAGTGGGATTCAGAGTGCAACATCTATATTTATCTTGAATTTTGCAGCGCCTGTTGCAGACTGGGAGAAGTGTATCGCCTCTTTTGTACTAGATCAACTGATTGACTTGGAAAAACAAAATACTACCATTCCTGAGAAAACAAAAGTTAATTTACGTTGGTAGGGCTTTGTGTCTACACCAGGAGAACAGACATGTTGGATCAGACCAAAGTTCTTGCTCCACAAATGGTGATTGCTATGGGGAGTGCTCTACCCTATTTCTCCTCATTCCTCTCTCTTTTCGTAGAATCATTTAGGTTGGAAAAGACCCTTAAAATCATCGAGTCCAACTGTAAACCTAGCACTGCCAAGTCCGCCACTAAATCATGTCCCTAAGTGCCACGTCTACACGACTTTTAAATACCTCCAGGGATGGCGACTCAACCACTTCCCTGGGCAGCCTGTTCCAGTGCTTGACAATCCTTTCGGTGAAGAAATTTTTCCTCATATCCAGCTAAATCTTCCCTTGCTCAGCTTGAGACCGTTTCCTTTCATTTGTTGTTCTCTGATTTCTCCCACATTTATTTCCCAATCCCCATCTATCTGGGAAGGAAGAGAAGTATATTGGGGGGATGTCTCTTTTGAGAGGGACGGGAGGTTTACTTAAGGGTTAGTATCTGGATGAAGATGCAGCATTAATAATAGTCACCAAAGAAGGATGGTAAACCAGACAAGCATGAATGCTCTCCAGTTCTGAGAAGCTGTGGCCCAGGAACACCCTGTACTAGAGATGGTATCATTGAGTTTAATAATCCTCAGTGGATTAGTATTCAGTAAAATTGTCCAGTCACAGTTTGAACCTATGAGGGATGTGACTTCACCTCTTGGAAGCCATGAGTATGCCTACAAAATTAACACTTTAAGGAAGAAGAAAACACCCTTCACTTACAGGTTTATACAAATAAGTAAAGCATTCACAGCATCCTAGCCAACAACCTTTTTGGTTTCTTTCTATTTGCAAGTCTAACCAACTTCTTCAGTGAAACCTCAGATGCCCTATTTTCCACCCCGTGTATCCCATTCCTCTTTTTGTTTTTAATTATTAAATCTGGTACTGGAAGGATGCTTAGGAAGTCTAGTCTGTAGCTACTGAGAGAAGCTTTACTGATTTTATGAACAGACACCACACAGAGCCTATGAACACACAGGGACTTCTAACCCTCCCACAGTAATTACAGCTGTATGTGCTGGGTGCAAGTCCTTACTGGAACCTGATAAACTCTCTGCCATAGAGATAGGTCAACATTAAACAAATCAGCACATGATCCATAGCCTTCCTCCATTCCTCCCAAAGTTAGTTTTGTCTGTCTAGGTCAACACAGTTTCTACCACCCAGTTGTACGTTATTGAGAGATGTGATATGAGTCTCTTTCCATAGATTTTAGTTGCATAACAAAGAAGACAACAGTAATTATCTTTTCATATTAAATGCTATTCCAGACAACCCAGATATCTCTGTTTGTGAAACTGCTTTCGATCACTTGCATAAACAAGTGGCTACCCTTTAGCATGTACCCAGGTTGATCGCTCATGGCAGCAAAGCATCAACCCCTGGCATCATGGGCTTAATTTCAACATTCTCAAAGACACAGAATGAAGGATGATATGCAAAAGAGTTCTGCCTCAGTACTAAATGAGCTTGGCAAGCAAAATTTGAGACACTGAAGTAATGATCTAGAGAAAAAAAACTCTGCAGGAGCAGTTTGCCTGCATAGGAGCTGAGCTGGGTCTTCTAAGTCCAGGGAAGAGAATGTGATAGTAGTCCAGGTAAGATACTCGGGATGTCAAGCAACATCGTCCCATATAGCACCCTTAGCAAGTTCACCAAATCTGTGAACTTCAAAGTATTTCAAAAAACTTCTTTCCTAGCAAAGTTACCCGAGTAAAAAGTCTTGCTCCTGTTTTTTTTTTTTTTGCTGCTCCTTCTGTTGGCCTCTGCCGAGAGCTGTCTGCTGTCTGTCTTAATCTCTTTGATGTTTGGGGAGGAGAATATTGTTTCTCCTACACCTGAAAAGTATGTAGTAAATCACAGACATAGCTTTATACGCATGAAATTATAATCATGACTCTGTTTTTTTGTTTGGTGGGGTTTTTTTACTTTTATCTGAAGATGACTAATAGAAGTTTATCAATAGGAATCATTTTAAGCTAGCACAGAAGTTGACACCATCTTTCTTTTGTATTTGAAGGCAGGTGAAGATAAAACATCCTGAAAGTACACACACGGTTCACCTTGTTGTAACAGGCAGTCATTCTTCTGTCTGGAGCTCAAGGTTGGCACATGAAGCTACTGAAGCAGCTTCAGCAAGAATTATCTTATCAGGCACCCACTGACGATATCAGCATATGATCTTTCCCCCCAGTAGTTTTACTTTGAACATTGTTTTCTTTTTGATGATTGGTTGTTTACAGTCACTTCAGCTTCACTTCACTGCCTGGCACATGCACTTCCTTCTCTCTGTCCTTGCTCTTCTTTTTTTCTCTTCATACCCCTTCTTCATCAGTTCTCCCTTTCTTTTGTCACTTCAGACTATGCTGTTAGCAAATGCCACCCACAGATTTAACAGCAGTTTTATGACCAATTGTAAAAGTTCTCCCCAGTCCATTCCTTTCTCTCTCTTTTCCTGCTCTGATGTCTGTAAAATTGTAGGAGACAATCTTAGTGTCTCTCTAATGCCAAGTCCTGGTTGGGACTACTCAGCACCATTTTAAGACACAATAAGAATGGGGACAATTTAAAAGGTTGACCAGATCTCAGCTAAATGGAGTTATCAGTAGTATTCCTTCACCAATCTCATTATTTTCTGTCCCCTTCAGGTGAGGTCATAAGAAATGTTGCTCTATTCAGTACCAGTATTTAATTTTTGGTGAGACCTCTATCACATCTGAATTTACTTCACCTGTTTTTTGCAGAAGAACTCAAGTACTTTATCATAAGAAGGACGTTAATAGAATTCTAATCATTCTTATTTTGTGACATTAGTTTTTCAAAATCAATTATTTATAAACTTAAAGCATAAAAAAGTAGGCAGCAGAGGAAGTAGATTTCTCTCCCAGATTTGCATTTGTTTTGCAGCACAGCCTATGAAGACTGGGACAAAAATTATTTGTTCCATCTATTCAGTGATTTTTTTTTTTTTAACAGTTGTTTGCACAGCAGTTATCTAATGGGTGCTAATAAACTAGATTTCTATCCTACGTTAATTTTAATTCTACAGCTACCTCAAATCTAGAGTACCCTACATAACTTCACTGCAAAATGATGAAAGACAGTAGAAGATGGTGCCAGAAATGTCTGGATCAAGGCCATTGTGTTAAAAATATATAGCATGCATCAGAATCTGCTTGCGTTGTGCTGATGTGCACATCAGTATTACTGTTGCATGTTGGAGGAAATATATAAAATGCGTTAAGTGATCATTTATTTCTCTGGTATTTATTATTAGTATCATTTTGTGGTCTAGAGGCCAATCAAGAGTAGGGTCCCATTTTGCTAAGGACTGTGCAAACATAGGACTTGCTGTACGTTGTGCAGTGGAAAACAGTCCAAATATAGCTCAGTTAACTGCAAATGAAGTATGTCTGAAGCCAGTGGCAGTGTAGCTGCATCCTTGTAACTTGCACCCAAACTAATTTTGTACAGTATATTAGTTTAAGCACCGTGCTCCACTAGCTGCTTCTGGGATTCACAGTAGTTTCTTCAAACCGCTACAGAGCACTTGGAGTAAGTCACTGCTCTTTTTCCATGCTTTATCACCTGAGGACCTGTTTGTAGACAGTTTGTAAACTCTTTGCCTAGAATCTAATCTGAGTAACTGGATCCCCCACAGGAGAAAGGGATTTGTGTACAAGCAAGTTTTAAGAACTGCCTACAAAATTTGTTAAAAGTAATTAATGGCCCTAATGTACTAGTAGTTATTTTTTCCTGTTAGTCATCCGAATCTGGACTCTCTCTCTTACATGTATCAGATATTATGCTTTAAATATTATTACAACTGTTCTATGTTCAACTGACTGTTCAGATTAAATCATGAGTTGTAGTCACAGGCTCTATAGTTTCCCTGACAATAATAGCACTTCTGTCATGTGCTGCGTGAATTGCTATTGACTAATTTTGTAGTTTTAGACATTTCTGGAAATGTTGCCCAAGCTTGTTCATTTATTAAAGTACATTGCTGCTGCTGCTGCAAGGACAAAAACAGAAGGAACTTCAATTTGGAATAAGCCATGTGACAAAGCGTGACCTAATTCAGCCTGCAATCACACTGTGTAACGTAATGCTTAGATGAGTACCTACAACATAGTAACACTACCGGTGTTAAAACTGCTTTTATTCTTTCCTTACTGTTAACTAAAGCAGCTTAACTCTTTCTGTGGAGATGTAGACCTAGATGGCAGGCAAAGGTCAACAAGTATGGTGATACCTTCATTCCTCTGCCTGCATCCTTAATCACAGCCCCAGAAGTGGCTTAAGAACCAGTGCTATATTAGCATTATTTTACTACAGGATTTCCAGTGCACTAGATAAGCATCAGTGGTTATCTAAAGTGGTTAAATAGCATCAGAAGATAGGACAGAATCCTAGTCCATAGTCACATCACATCTCAGAAGAAAATCTAGTCTTTCACTCCAGTCATTAGAGACCTAAGGCTGCTCTTAGCAACCATTCTCTTACCTTTGGATTTAGTTTCTCAGGAGTAAGGAAAAGGATCTGCTCATTGATACCTCACAGAAACGTCTATCACTGAAATATCTGTATGATTTTTACATGTGTACACATTACTGTGTAAAACATAATAAACCCACAAGACAAGCCCGAGTTTAAAGTCTAGTCAAAACAATGAATTTATAGGCAAAGATATTTGTATAAAACTTTTAAATAATTTTTAATAATTATCCAATCACAGAAAGAGCACAACTGTTCAGCTGATTCATGGATAGAATGAAGAACTAAACTAGTAATACTATTTTAATTTTAGAGCAGACAAATCTGAAGACCAAGGGGAAAAGAAAGGCAAAAAACCTGAATATGCCAAAGGAAGAAAAAGCCAAGACAAAAGACTTCATGATTGCAAAGAAAACCAAAAAATCTCTTCAATACTAACAGAACATTTCATGAGCAGTTTTCAAAACCTAAGAGGCTAATTAGCTAGTGTGGAAGGAGCTATTAAAAGGCCTACATTTTTTTTTGTGAAATTTTTCATTTCCTAAATTAAATTTATGTTTACTTACACACAATTTTTGAAGCAATTATCTTTTCAAGCTCCATACTGACAGTGCTAATATTCTTGATTTTTAATTAGGTTAAATTAGAACCTTCTTCATCTGGCCTGCACATGCACATCATGTCCCCACTGGTCATTAAGGCAGAAACAGCATGAAGTCTGAAATAGTGAACTACTTCTAAAGTATAGCCCAAAGTTCAAAGAAGCAGAACAAACTCTAGTTTTTATAGCGGTAATCATGTTCTGCATATTGACAGGACTGGAAGAAAACACAACCAATGTGATATATTAATATTTTGCCCAAATAGATTTTTTTTTATCTTGTTGAGTGCAGCTAATCTTTAGCCACAGTTCCAGATCACCTGTTTGTACTGCACACCCATAACCTCCCAGTGGAGGACTTTGAGTTGGAGTGCAGGATCTCAGCCAGAGGAGCTCTGCAGCCCTTTAGTGCATTCAGGAACTTAAGCCAGTCTCCTTCCCTAATATGTGCTAAACTGATGCCTACAATTCTTCAGGACCAAGACTGAAGTGCTTTGTTTTTCTTACTCAGTAGCAGTCGGAATGTTGCTGTTTTGAAATTCTTAATGGATTTTGTTTGGCTTAGCCATACCTAATGCCATTTCGTAGATGTGAGTTGCAGTTTGGAGAAAACCATGGGGTGAACACTTGTAGAGGTGGGCATGAGCACTCGGTAGGATAGCTGCTAGCTTCAAAGGGAGGAACCCCTACAGGAGCTAGATGTTCAGAGAGGAGTTACATTACTTTGGCGTCACTCTTCCTTTCTATTGTTCCATCCAGTGGAAACTATCCTTCAAAGTCATAATTTGGCTCTTAATGCATGACTGAATCAAATTTGGCAAGAGGAACTCCAGTCTTAAATACAAAAGCAATGATATCTCTTAGGTGAAGGTTCATGAGAACTGTCAGATCATCTAGCTAACTGTAGTAAGACCTTAACATAATCCACAGGTTAGACAGGGTTAGAGAGGGCTTCTAAGAGCTTCTCTCAGGCTGCTAAATACAGACACAGTAACTGACAGCTACTGGCTTGAGCAAAAGTGTTCCAAGGAGTACCACACTTTTCCGCCTAAACTTCTGAACATGACAGTTATTCTGTCAAAGGTCCAAAATTATAGTAGACACACACATACACCCACATGTGTGTGTATATACATATGTATGACATTAATATACACTGTTACACCTTCCACTCTTATTTACATACCTTAATCTTAATAGTACCTATTCCAAACAGTCTAGGAGTCATTCTAGGTCTCACCTTCCCTTGCCCCAAATCACATGGTTATTAAAAAATTGTAAGACTCTCAATAAGGCTTTGCGTATGACTTGACTCATAAAACTTGGCAATACAGTCATATGCTCACCCATTCAAGCTAAGTGAAAAAACACGTGGTAATATGTTAAGAGTGCCAGGGATTTGCAAAGCTCTGGAAGTCCCCAAGATGAACATGAACTTTTTAGTTAAGTGTGTGTAAAATACACATATAAATTAGAACTCAAAGCAGGTAATTTAATTTTTTAGTTTGTTTCCATTTACAAAGTTATTTTATAGACCATTCTAGTCTACTCTGCCAAAACTGTCTTTGTTTGAAATCTAATATAGAAACTTACCTGTATTTGTAAAAGCAGACCTATATTAATCTACACAGAAGGCAGAGTAAGTGCATTTCAAGACTTTGTGCCTGAAGATGTACATTAGTATATTCAAGAACAATGTTCAGCAATATAATTTAAAATAAAATGTCCTGAGTTTAATAACTCAGTATTTTAATTGGACGTTGTGGTAGGGTGATATCCTGTAGTGAAGAAAGATGTCCTACATTTTGTTTTTAGCATTTCTCCATCTTTTAATTAAAATACAAGAAAATGTGAAAAGAAGATTAAGATTATGACATTCACATTCTGTCACCTATATTTCAGAGAACATACCAACAGTACATTTTACACCTAGTCATTAGAGCTACAGGAGTAAATTAAGGCCCGGGTGTCTAAATCCCATTTGCATCTTTCAGTGCATCTGCTGTGAGCGGGAGTGGGAGATCCACAGCAGAAGAGACTGCCTCATATTCCCTGTTCCCCTGTAGCCACAGAGATCAGTGGGTTACAATTAGCATGATCATTTGGAGGAGCATTTCAATATGCTAAAAAATACATTTAGCACTAGACTCAGTTGTTTTCCATTTTAGTTCTCCACTGTGCCAGACAGTTTTGCACTTCATTTTTCCTTTCAAGCTTAGTCCTACTATGTTATGATGATTATTTATTGAAAAGATGTTTTCAATATATTCCTGTCAGGCTTGTAGAAGTCTTTGACACACTCCAAGTGAGCAGTAGCACAATAACACTGAAATATTTTCATGGCAATATTCAGAGCTACAGGCTCTGTCATGAATTGCAGGAATTAGCATTGTTCCTCAAAGTAAATGAAGCTCCACTAATACTAGATTTTCCTGAAATCACTCTTGGATCAAGCTCCAAATTTTCCATTTGTAAAAAGTTCGACCATTTGATGAAGTTTCCCTTGTCTGCAAACAGACAGCTGGCTCCCCCCCGGAAAGAAGTGATAATGGCTAATAGACAAAGGCTTTTGTTTGTTTGCTACAAAACAGCTGCTTCTAATCTACCTTGGACTCGCACTGGTATTGCAGTATCAAGAAGGATGTAAGCAAACAAACAAGAGGACAATGAGATCCTGAAGGGCAGATTTCCAGCACCAGCAAACCCACTAGTAGTGGATTCAGATGCAATCTGATGCAATAGCAATGTAGTTCACTGCAGTCATTTATTATATAGTCCTTTAGTTCCAAATGTGCAGAATAGTCTTCTACTGCGCCCGCATAATTGCATTGCAGGAGATATCTGGGACTCCTGGAAATGCTGGCAGCTGGGATCATTTTCTTCTGAACTATCATGTGAGGCTCTTAAAATTCAGAAAGGCATTTTGTTATTTTTCACAGTGTTCAAATTTTACTTGTTTATTCATAACTATCTGGGGCAAAAGGGTAAAGACAAAGGCTCTGTCAGTAATAAACCCTCCATCGCTATCTGCAATCCTGTCCCTGATGACTGGTCTGTGTCACAGAAACCCAGCTAGCTGCCACTGCAGCACCCGTCTCTCATTTCACTCCTCTGTGTGCCCTCCTCCCCTTCCGTATTCATCACAGATCTAGAGCTGGAAGGATAAAAATTGAGGGGAAGCCAATATTTCCTCACACTTAATCTGTGTGTCCAGAGACAGTATACACTCTGGCCATGCTGTTAATCTCTAAATCCCCTAAACAGATAAAGCTTTCTAGAGAAGCTGCTGTAGACACTGAGGAGAAGATAAAACTCACTTGGTTGCTTCCTTGGAAGACGTCAACTTCCTAGCCTGAATGTGGACATAAAGTGCAGGAACAAATCCCTGTCTTGGTCTGGCAATTTCTTCCTGTAGGAGGAGATAAAACCTGCTGAAAATAGGGGCAGAACTATAAAATTTCGTTCCACCAATCTGGGACATCAAGACAACCTCCAACTCGGCTGCTGTTTGCAGCTAACATGCTGGCTTCTCCTGGCCAGGCTCAATACAGACATGGTGCTTGTTGCTCTAAGGATTAAAGTGTCCTTGACAAAGGAAAGGTCACTGAAAGCTCCACATATTGCTGCAACTTTTCTGTGGACTCTAAACCTCTGCTCATTAGTTACTAATTTCTTGCTCTTCCAAGCAGTAGCATGGAGAAGTGGAACCTATCACATATATTTCAGTTTGCTGCCTACTTGAACTACCCATTAAACAAATCCAGACTAAAGTCTCACTTTGAGTACAGACGATTCTGCATAGGATAGTCTACCCTAGCTGTAAGATCTACTTAGCTCTGCGACAATTTGTGACATTTAGGCTTTGCCAGAAAAGAAAAAAAGGAAGGTCAAGAATAATACAAGATTGGAGTGCTGCTGACAGGACTTCCATGGGAGCTGGCACAAATCGGCACTAAATCAAGAGATAACTTTTTCTGCTGCAGTTATCCTCATTGACCTTAAGAAAAAACAAAGCCTTTCTGAGTCTCAGTTTCCAAGGTAAAGAATGAGGTAATGCCCCTTTGCCCACCATTTCCATTTAAACTGGGAAGATTTTGATGGTGGATGTCTCATTGCATGAATGCACAGCACCCATAGCTCAAGGATTCTGATTTCAAGTATGCTATAATGTGTATAGTAAACTAAATTAAAGAACTGCCTCTGTAAAAGACAAGTACATTCATGAAATGTATGTCTGGAAATTCAGCAGGCTCTTAATGTAATTTATTAGTAGAAAGCCTACTCATCTGCTTTCTTTTCAAAAAAACAAGGGCAACAAAAAGCAAAAGATGCATCCATGAAGTAAAGATTCACAGAGAGTAGAGATGCAAATACCCTGCATCAAGATAAGGCCTCTGATTCATTTTGCTGCAGCCATTAGGTTTCATTTCTTGGGAAATGCTCCCCATGTATAGATGTGCACCAAACACCTGGAAATCTCTTGAGTGAAGTTTATAGCTGCTAGTGCAAATTGCTTGCAAATTAGGTTTCATTGGAATTTTAAGGCACACACCCCCATTTTCCTCCCTCCAAGAACCCCCCCAGCCCATGTAAGCAACATACAAACATTTCTGATATACATATATACATGCATAATTTATATGTTAAGAGAAAAAGTACTTTAAACTGCAGTGCATTCAAAAGTGAATAAATTTTAGCAATGGATGCACATACAGCCTTGATTCTGTCTTTGTGCTTGTTCATTACATAGCATTCTCCAAATAATAAATCAGTATTTATTCTCCCACTGTTCTTCTTAGGTGACTAGCAGACAATATTCCCAGTGTCAATGCTTTATTTTTTAAACCTGTTGCTAATCTGTTCAACAGACTTCTCGGAAGCTATATGTCTGGGGTAGAAACCCCTTGACTAATAATTATAATTAAGTAATAAAGATTATGTCACTATGTCTGGTGATCTGGCAGGTAAGGGAATACATGAAGAAACAGAATATATAAAGATGAGCCAGTCTAGAAGATACACATCCTGTAGTCTTCAGGGTATTCACTAATAAAATTACTGAATGACTTGTAATTATATTTTGTAAGCTAAGGGAGAGCCGGAATCATATCTAAGGAATTGGAAATGAAAAGATGGACTGATTAGGTTTTTTGTTATGTATAAAGAAATACTAGCAATTACAATTTGCTAAGCATATCTTGAACTTCAGTAAACGTAATTAAGGTAATAAATAAGAAAATCTATATGTATCTATACCAGTGAGGACTAATAACAACAAGTCAAAGGATGCAGATGAAAAGGCATATGACACCTTAGTATTTTAGTTCAGAATTGGATCAGATAGCTATTAGATACAGCTATAAAATCTTATAGGACTTTAGGAGTCATGGAGAGAGGAGCAATTCCATAGTCAACAGCAACATGAGTTTGAGATTCCTCTCCACTGAGACAGTAGAATGATAAACAGTAAAATCCAAACTTGCCTAATTAAATATGGAGGAAGCCTTCAGTATTAAAAAAAAAAAAAAATTATTCCAAATTTGATAGAAATTTTCAAGAAAACGTTCCAATTAGCTTGAAATAGCATAGGTGGAATTCTACATGAATTTGAAGTCAACAACAAAACACCCATGAACTCCTGTGGGAGCAGACAATGTTTCATGCTATTTTATTCAACACACATTTTTACACTGCATTTATTGCTGTGATCTCTGAGTATCCTGCAGGGGATTGGGGAGATGGCTACTGTCTGTCACACATGGTTGCTCAGCTGCTCTCTTGGGGCAGAAGCCAATGTGTGCCGGGTGGTGCGCTTTGCTCTGGAGGTGAAATGGAAAGATGCTGCCAGGTAACTCCAGTGCTTCTTTAACAAAAAACTTCCATGCATGTGGATGCAGGAGGTGAAGTATATCTGGAATCAGGCACATATGCCATGTGGCTACCACACGGATTCGGCCACTGTAAGGAGCTCTGTAATGATGCCAATGTACAGAGGCTGCCAGGAAAAAGGGCTGAGTCCCTACCCGTACCCCTCCTCACCAGCTTGACTGTACATGCGCTTATACCAAGGTCTGAGCCGTGCTAGCAACCAGCAGCTGCAAGGAGAAGGGAATTTACAATCACATTTCACTTTCATAGCATTACACTGCCAGTCTTTCATCTGCTGGGTTATCTGACCTATATTTCATCCTCTCCAAAGTGGCTTAACTTGTCAGAATCTTCCTCCTTGTACATTTTTAATTCAGAAGAGTAGCTGGTACTGATTATACTACAGGACCTCTGAGTTTTACCATGGGTGGAATGACTACCAACATTTATTTAGCTTGCTCAGCAAACAGTCCGTTAAGAGTAATTACTGACAAATTAAAAAAGTCAAGTTAACTGTTGCAGAAATACAAAAGGATCACACAGTGTCTTAATCAGAAAAATACTGTTCAAAACAAGACATCATCAAAGACTGGTAAATTGAAAAATGTAAAACATCTGTTAGATAACATTTACCATTTGATCTACCGTCATAGTTGTTAAAAAAAAAAAAAAACAACAAACAAACCCAAAATGCTGCTGTAGCTGCTCACTGGTGGAATACAGAAGATAGAATTTCAGCAATCAGGTGATATAAAATGATGGAAATAAAAAAAGAAAATGCCCATTTCTCGATTTCAGTAGACTCTAAAGGCATCCAAATGAAAAACTCTGAAACTATGTCTTTCTAGTAAATATTCAGTTTAAGTATTGACTTAGAGATTATGTTGCTAGTCTGCAGAGCACCAAAATAACAGGTCAGTCATATTTTATAAATTTGAAGAGTAGTGATAAAAGATCTGATGTAGCATTTCCTCAAATGCTGTTCTTTATTGGTCTGAATACAAAGAAAGCAAGTGTGATATTTTCCAGTGTAGCAGGCAACATTTTATAAAAGAATTCAAGACTAAACAGTCAACAAAGTCTCAGAAAATTAAACACCATCATATTTTGTTGTTACAAATATGAAAACATTCAGCTTGTGTGTCATGCACTCCCTGCAGGAAAAACCAAGTTCAGCATTATGTAAACAATGACAGTGTCCTTAGTAGTGGGAAATCTAGGCAAAGTCACACCATGAAAATTTTCAGTGTAAAGGAACTAGTGAGGTTGTCTCCTCCACTCCATTCATGTATTTTAAAAGTCAGCATTTTTTTCATATTTTAAAAGTCAGCACTTTTCATACTGGCAGCTACAGTGAAATCTTAGTTACTATATTAAAATAATAAATAACTACAGTATCAGAGATATAACTCAGCGTGTTGACTACTACTAAATATTGATATTTTAGTTGTGAAATTAAAAGTCTGGTTTTCTTTGGATAGCTCTTCCAGTGACAAAAATTTCTATTCATTATAAATACACATGATAGCAACAGTCTTGGAAGTAAAATACTATCAAAATGACAGCACAGCTAGGATTTTAACTTAAATTCCTTAACATAAATTCTTTAACTTCCTTCTATAAACAGTAATAGGTTAAACACTACCAACTTAAAAATAATAAAAACAAATGTTTGTAAGTGTAGGTCATTGATTTTATTACCAAGCAAGACATTTACTTCATTTCTCCTGTTGAAGTTTTCCTACATTCTGGTCAGTGGAAGTCTCCTTCAGTCCCTAAGGAAACTTCACATTCACACTTGCTTCAAACTTTGCACTTTTTTTCTCTTAAGTGATCCAACTGTGCTTTTTAAAAATCTGGATCTATAAGTCTTCTGCATAAAATTAAACACCCCCCACTGCTATTTTTTCTATCCTGGGGAATTCAGAGCTGTTAGCAGTGCTGGTCCATGTGAAAACTGCGGCCCTGACACTGGGATGCGCACATTTCTTCCCAAACTTGGTGTTCATATTCCTTTCTTAATCCACATGTGCAAAAGGTCTCCCCTTTTATTTTGAGGGGATACGTTGTGTAACAAAAATGTATAGTAAGAAATTCAACAAACACTTCAGCTGGAACAGGCAGTGTCATACTTTTCTTAGACTTTCAGCAGGCACTAGCCACAACATACACAAAAAGAAACAAATATTCCCGATACCGAAGTTACGGAATTTTAGGAGGAAGCCATTCATTCTGGTGTGCTGGGAGGAGCTGGTGTTTGTAGGCGCAGGACACCTGGACGGAGCCCCTGGGCAGGCAGGGTGCCCTTTGTTCCTGCTAAATGAAGGAGCGGTTGAACATGAAGCTGAAGGCCAGAAGGTAGGACGGCAGGGCCAGAGCACAGCTAAACCGCGCGGACCAGCAGACAGACTGACAGCAGCTACGTGCATCTGTCGATCCAAGGAAAAGGGGAACGGGGAAGGGAGGGCAGAGGCATCACCCTAGGGAGCCGGGTTTGCAGCTGTGCGGGGAAGGAGCACGCTGAGCTCCCGAGGTGAAACTCGCTGGAAAGGACAGCTTGGAAAATGTGAGGAAGTGAACTGGCTGCTGCTATTTGGTCTTAGTATGTCCACACAAGCAGGACGCTGTGTAGATTTCTTTGTAAATAAACTGAATTTCACTAAAGAAAGACCTTATTGTAAAAATCAATTTCCCCTACCAGCAGAGTAATTGGGCACAGCTCTGAATACTGGGTAAGCACTTGAGTCAAAAAACAACAAGATAAAGCTTTGAGCCTGCTAGAAAGGTTACTAAAAGAATCTTTTCAAGCCTGTTCTGGAACATTACACAACTTATTTCTTCTCCAGCCTTATCCCCAGTGCTCACTGCCACCGTTCTCAGAGGTTCCTTTCTTACTGCCAGTATGTGAAAAGCATAAACACTAGGGATAGCCTGCCTTCCTAGAGCAGATTTCTTTCATGCCTGTTCAGGTTTCAAAGCAAAGTCCAAACACAGATGATGTGGGAAAATCACCCCTAACAAACAGGAAATTGAAGGCAAATACATGGGTGGAGGCATAAGAGGAATGCTTCTCTCTCACAAAGGTTTATGTATCTTTGTATCTGTGGAAGGCATATACAAGAACTGAGGTTTTAATGGGGAGGTATTTGAAGGCCTGTGTTGGCACAGAAGGGTGAAGAATCAGGAGGTATTCCAGCTGAGCAGTGGCTGGATTCATTATCAGCTTGCTTCATTCAGCTCACAAACTACCCAAATTGTCCCTCCATACCTCATGTCATTATGCAAAAGCATAACACTTGTCTTCTGTAACACCCCAATACACAGTTAACCTGGGGAACTCAGAAGATGGAATGTACATATATGTGTGTATGCCTTTTTGATAAAGCCCTATACTCAGAATACATAACTAAAGAACTATTATTATTCAATAATATCTTTGTCTCCTTGTGCTTTGTTCCAAGATTAAGCAGACTACCATGCAACAGTCGAAAGAATACTGTATCACCTGAATGCACAGGGATTTAATAGGAGCAAAAGATCTCCCTCATACAGATGTGAACACTAAGCAACTTCACCAACTGTAGTGAAATTACTCCCTGTAACTTAGGGCAGTTTATATTCTTAAGTGTTTAAATCTATGGATATGTCTTCAATCTTGAGACAATTGGTCAGTAATATAAAACTTTTTTTGTACAGTGTGTTGTTTATTTGTTTACATGAAAGTACATGACATTAATGAAGGGATTCCTTTTCTTTAGAAACACTTATATTTTGAGTTTGGGGCCCTAGGTAAATAATAGACAGTATATGAAAAGAAAATAAAAGTAACATTTGCACTGTGAATTATTTTCTTTTCCCTCTTGTTGGAAACATTCCCTCCTTACCTGCTAGTAACCGTAAATCTTTTTTTTTAATGCTCTGTTAACTTTAATAAGTACAGCACAGTAGCCAGTGCTGGCTTTCACTTACTGTAGCTGAATGTTAAGCAGCATTGCAAAATGTTAAGTTGCAAGATAACTGACTAGTTTTCTTAAGACATTTTAGGGAGATTGAGAATTAACAATGCTTCTCACCTCCCTCTTCACACTCCAGTGGAAAAATGCTAATTTACTATTAACCTCGTCACAGCTGTCTCACATTCCATTTTCTCCATTTCACAATTCAGACAGGAACATATGCGCTGGCACCGTGTGTCGTTGATGAAAAAGCAGTTGGGATTCCTTTCAGCAAAGATTCTGCTTACAAAACTTCATCCAAGAGAGGGAGAAAACTTACAATGTTTAGGGCATAAACCCCATATATTGTAATTGCAATGCTTTCTCATATGATCTTGTTGATAACGTCCTGACACTTTGTGGCTACGTTCCTAACTACAGATATCTCTCACCTGACTCCTGAGAAACAAAATATGACTTTAGTTCTCTTAGCACTGACAGTGGCAATATGTACCGAGAAGGTGTGTTTGTACTGTTAGACTGAATTTCTCGCAGGAGTCCTAGTCCACAGTCATCCATACTGCCTACATGTTGATGTGTCTGTGAGGAAAAGTTTGGAGGCAGGCAGATAGTTTCACAGCATCCACAGATGGTCACAGCACATGGTTGGATTCCAGTTTGCCTGTCCGCTGCCCCCGAGGTATCCTGCCCCCTCATCGCTCTGTGCCACCAGGCACAGGCACCGTGACTGTGCCCCATGCTGTGACATGCACTGCTGGACAGAGCAGCTCTCACCTCCTCACATCTGCTGTAACAGCAGCAAAGGTGGTGAGGATGAGCACTAATTTCCCAGAAGCAATGGTCTGGTTGCAGTGAATCTGTCCCAGGCCTGGTACACACAGATCAGGAAATCATTTAACTTCAAAATACAGCTCCAGTGTGGAACATGGCTGTTCCCTGAGAAAAATCTTCAGCCTGGAGCTGCTCAGATTTAACCTTGCTACCACAAGCTGGGCAAGATCCTTTAGAAAGTGGCTATGACCAAGCCAGATCACCCATCTGGTCTGTACTAGTTTCCAAGACACAGGAGGCAGACTATTTCTTTCTAAGCCCAGTCTGCGGCCATGGCAGTGACATTGGGCCCCTCACTACAGGAGAGACATTGAGGTGCTGGAGTGTGTCCAGAGAAGGGGAACCAAGTTGGTGAGGGGCCTGGAGCACAAGTTTTATGAGGAGCGGCTGAGGGAACTGGGGTTGTTTAGTCTGGAGAAAAGGAGGCTGAGGGGAGACCTTATCACTGTCTACAACTACCTGAAAGGAGATTGTAGTGAGGTGGGTGCTGGTCTCTTCTGTCAGGTGGCTGGTGATAGCACCAGAGGAAATGGCCTCAAGTTGCGGCGGGGGAGGTTTAAGTTGGATGTTAGGAAAAATTTCTTTACTGAAAGGGTTGTCAGGCATTGGAACAGGCTGCCCAGGGAAGTGGTTGAGTCACCATCCCTGGAGGTATTCAAAAAGCATGTAGACAAGGCACTTCAGAACATGGTTTAGGGGGCACGGTTGATGGTTGGACTTGATGATCTCAAAGGTCTTTTCCAACTGAAATGATTCTATGATTCTATGATTTTCCTCCCCTCCAGGGCAAGTCAAAGCTAAGCTGCCCAAGCCACCCAGCTCTGTGGCATTGCTCTGCGAGTGTGCTGGTGCAGGTACGCATGCTGCCGGTGAGGGGAGCAAGGCTGAAGGGAAGACAATGTCATCTTTAGAGAGGGGACATGCTCTGCACACCCCTGTTTATGGAGGGCATACTGGCAGCCAATGGGCAGACCTGAGTGCCTGGGGCTAGGAAGGCTCTCCAAAAGACTCCCCCCTCTCCCAGTCTCCTCCACATATGTGTCTTTGCTGTTCTCCCTTCATCCACCCAGCAGTAAAGCAGTCACAGTAAAGGGATTATATGCTCTACTAGTCACACTCACAGCTCCTCAGACCTGTACTGCAAATCTAGTCCCCACCTATCAGTCATGTAAACAGGCAGATTTCAAGCCCTGGTAGTTGCAGGCTGTGGTCAACAGCCTGTAGTAGTTATAACACTCCAGGCTAGACCACTTTTTGGTCCAGCGTGGGTCAATGTGGCATTAAGCAGATGTACTGTAACCATAGCACACCATCACTCCACTAATCTCAAATGCCCATTTTACTTTCTGAGGACATATGAAGGAGGCACAGGTTCTCTATCAACATAGATGTAGGTCAGGTATCTAAGACAGACAGTAGGGCAGTGCCATTAGCACGGCTCTGCCAGGCACCCAGGTGTTGCCACCTGGGGCCAGAGATCTTCTCCAGGCAATTCTGCTGGGACAAGGTCTGCAAAGAAATGAGCCCAGGCTTGGCAAAGGAATGTGAGTAGTGATCTGTCAGGAGCCTGACTTCTAATGTAGAGCCTGCCCTCTCCTCTTTTCCAGCACACCAGGAGACAGAAGAGAGTGAAGATTTGCTCCTGGGAGACTTTTTTGTGGCTCCGAGTACAGGGTCAAACTGGCAGGATAATGCCATGAAGTATGGGACATGAAAATTACGAGCATCAGTGCCAAGTTTCTGTGTCCGATTTTTGCCCATTCCTTTCAAACTGCCCATAATCAGAGAAGATGCATTACAGTATGCTCACGGCTTCTGTAGCACCCAGCCACCATGCCCATGCAGCAGCCTCTGTCAGGGAGAGCACTCAAACCCAGAGGATGGGGAGGAACAGAGCATCTAGGCCTTTTAAGAGCTAAAAGAGTAATGGGACACACTAAGCATATGTTCTGGATATCATGGATCTGATTTCCAGAGAGAATATTTTAAGAGATTTCCAGGCCAAGAAGGAGAGAGAAGGATAATGAGATTTTTGCCTTTCGGGTACAGGCACCTCAAAAAGAACAGTTAAAAAGCACACGTCCCTGTGGATAGGGCTATTCTCCTAAAAGGGACAGATACCTCTTCTGTGTGATGTAAAAGACAGAGGTTTTTCTTTTGCTGCTGATTAGGCAGAGTTGCCCTGTTTTGCTGAATTTAGAGTGTCTGCTTTTTGGTTTGGGGAGTCTGCTCTTTGATATGGGAGTTGGCTCCTGGCAGAAGGAGAGGACACTTTCCTCCTCTTGAGGTTTAGTGGATGCTGTGGGCTGTGTCGGATGTGGCAGGACGAGTGGTCTCACTAGAGCATTTTGGTTTCCCTGTTCTAAAACGGCTAAAAGCAGATGGGTCCATCCTTGTCTGGAGGCTTTGGCCAAACACTTCTTAAACTGTAAGTGCTTGCCGAACTGTAAAATACCTTAGGACTGTTCCAAAGTCAAATAACTTCAATATAAGGTGCCAAAATGCGTCAAAGTCTGTATGTGCTTGTCCATTCATTGCATGAGCTAAGTGGCCAATAAAGTTGTAGCAATAGCAAAAAACAAACAAACAAAAAAGATACAGGTGCTGACATTTATAGGCAGAGGGGAAAACATTCTTTATGAGTCTAATGGTATGCATTCAGTTCTGCTGATTGTAGTCAGAAACAAACAAACAAACAAAAATGCTAATACATAATGATGGTTGTTCCTGATGTAGAGGTGTGAGTGGTCGAGTACATGGTCCTAGCAGCAGCTGGTGGTATCTCATTACCCAGTGGCAATTCTACCCAGGGATAGCTCTCCAGAGCTGACTCTGTAGGGTAGGCAGAAGCAGGTTACTGGGTGGCATAACCTGCATTAATTCCCTTTGATATTGAGGAAAAGGTAAGTCTAGGTGAGTTGGGAGTAGGCATCATATGGCCTTCCAGTCCCAGGTCTCATGTGACTTGCTGTCAGCCGTGGGAGCACTACGCAGCATGGTCATGCATTTGCTTAATAGTCTGGTAAAAGGCCAGATAATGTGATTTGTGGTGACTGTGGGCTGTGGATAAGGCTGGGATGCAGATAAAGCTGGGGAAGTGCATACTAGGTGGGTCTGCAAGGCTTCAAGGTTTGTAGGACCCACAAGAGCATCGCAGTGCATCCAAGTTGATGTGACCACCATAGACAGCTGAGGTACCAGAAATAAGTGCATGACAAAAATGAAAGGTAAGAATAGACAATTAGTATTACCACCAAAGACATAGCCCACATGCTTGTACTTAAGTTTCAGGCTGTATACATAGCAGATCTGCTGCCTCCAAAGCCAGTGAATATTTAATTTGAGTAATGACTAAATACAGACTCAGTAAGGCTTCTAGATTGTGGGCTGTGATGGGTTGACCCTGGCTCAATGCCAGGTGCCCACCAAAGCCGTTCTATCACTCCCCCATCCTCAGCTGGACAGGGGAGAGAAAATATAACAAAGAGCTTGTGGGTCAAGATAAGGACAGGAGAGATCACTCACCGGTTACCATCACGGGCAAAACAGACTCAGCTGGGGGAAAATTAACTCAATTTATTACAAATCAACCAGAGTAGCGTAATGAGAAATAAACCCAAATCTCAGAACCCCTTCCCTCCACCTCTCCCTTCTTCCCGGGCACAACTTCACTCCCAGATTCTCTACCAACCCCCCCCGCCAGCAGCACAGGGGGACGGGGAAAGGGGTTTACGGTCAGTTCATCACATGTTATTTTCTGCCGCTTCATCCTCCTCAGGGGGAGGACTCCTCACACTCTTCCCCTGCTCCAGTGTGGGGTCCCACCCACGGGAGACAGTCCTCCACGAACTGCTCCAACGTGGGTCCTTCCCACAGGCTGCAGTTCTTCACGAAGTGCTCCAGCGTGGGTCCCTTCCACGGGCTGCAGTCCTTCAGGCACAGACTGCTCCAGCGTGGGTCCCCCACGGGGTCACAAGTCCTGCCAGAAAACCTGCTCCAGTGTGGGCTCCTCTCTCCACAGATCCACAGGTCCTGCCAGGAGCCTGCTCCAGTGCGGGCTTCCCACGGGGTCACAGCCTCCTGTGGGCACCCACCTGCTCCAGCGTGGGGTCCTCCACGGGCTGCAGGTGGATATCTGCTCCACCATGGACCTCCCTGGGCTGCAGGGGGACAGCCTGCCTCACCATGGTCTTCACCAGGGGCTGCAGGGGAATCTCTGCTCCGGCGCCTGGAGCATCTCCTCCCCCTCCTTCTGCACTGACCTGGGGTCTGCAGGGCTGTTTCTCTTACATGTTCTCACTCCTCTCTCCGGCGGCTGTTTCTCTCTGTCCCAACTTTTTTTTTTTTCCTTCTTAAAAATGTTATCACAGAGGCGTTACCACTATCGCTGATTGGCTTGGCCTTGGCCAGCGGCAGGTCTGTCTTAGAGCCGGCTGGTATGGGCTCTGTTGGACACAGGGGAAGCTTCCAGCAGCTTCTTACAGAAGCCACCCCTGTAGCCCCGCCCCCCCCGCTACCAAAACCTTGCCACACAAAGCCAATACATGGGCAAATATTAAATAGCATACACACACACATACACAATGACATCCTCTTACACATAGAAGAAATACAGGCTGAATATCTTAGCAGGCTTTAACAGTCTCATTTATAACATCACATTTCCTCTGATACAATAGGTAATTTCACTGGGATTCAGACTTTCCTGGTGCAAAAGAAATATTTAATTGCTCACATGTGTTTTAACAGTTCTGTTTTTAACTGGGAACTCCATTAATGCCAAAATACTATAAAGACATACAAAACACTTTTACAAGAAATTGTTAGTCATTAAAATGTTCAGACAATTTTCTGAAGCACAAAGGGAAGTTTTCAATTTTCTGAAAATCTCAAACTGCACCAGCTTACAAGACTACTTTAGTGAGCTTAAAAATATTAATTCTATTAAAAACAATTGAACTTGATTTGATGACTTGATTACTTACAGACATCTTGTCAATGCCCATATTTTTCCTGTTATTAAAGGCTGAGATCATACTTTAATCATTTCCCATGTTATATTCTTTATCTGATTATTATATTTAAAATGCATACTTTAAATATTTTGGATTGCTAGATCACCGAAGCCAAACAATAACTTTTAAGCAAACAACAAAATAATTTTAAGAATGCAATGAGAAACAAATGAAATTACAGCAGGCTTCTGCTGTGACTGTAATTCAATTTCTCACTGAGCATGATCAGCTCTTCCTCTCTTGGCGAGGAGTGTGACGGACAAGGCCTGACGTTTGCTCTGTGAACAGATTTAAGGCTGGTGGGGCAAACTGTTTCTGATGATGACTGCTTTGGCTCACCAAAGATATTAGGAGACAGTAATCTGCTAATTACGAAAATGGTGAATTGTTGCACTGCTGGTGCTTTCTCCAGCCTTAGAGAGGGTATATCAGTGTCACCACCTATTGCTAATTCCCTGCATTATACAACACATGTAGATGAAGGCAGTTCAGTCTTTCCTTTACCTCAAGCTATGAAATAATTAAATGTGCAACAATTTAAATCCCTCTGTGCTGGAGGGAGAGGTGAAGGCAGTGGAAGGGCCAAAGGTAAGCAAGAGGTGGGTAAGAGGTGGGCAGTCAAGCTGTCTCTTCTCAGTCTCAAAACTCATTCAGCTGTAAATCAGATGACCTTTGTGCTGCTTTTCCATTTCCTTTTCTTGGAGAGATTCAGAAAACCCAGTAGCCTAAAGCAAAAGCTTAGCAAGCCAGGCTGCAAGTCAAGGTTTGCTTATTATGGCCATTACTCATTAAGACTTTCAGCACTTTCTGAAATGGTTTTCTTGTACCCATGTGGTAGGTATTTTCCAGCCACAGGAGAAAATGCAAAACTTGTCCCAAAGAGCATAAAATTCACAAACAGTACTTGAAAGGATGCAGTTTACAATAGGCTGCATCTTGGTGACTGAGCTTGGCAGGAAAATTTTCTTCTTCTGTTAAAATGTAGCTTCTACTCCATAAAACACACTTCAATGATACCATTTTCTTGACTTCATGGAAGAAGAGAGTATTCAGAAGAGATTCAAGGCGTAGAGGACAACATGATATAAGATGTGACAGGCATTGTATATGGAAGCCTGCCTTGTAAACACAACCAATGGGATGATGGCAAAAACATGTCAGGTAAACAGAGAAACTGTTAGAAAGGTTCTAGAAGGGAAAAGGAAACTCTGAGTGATAAGATGAAAAGAGATGCCAGCTTCAGATGGATGCAGAGGTGGCTGTGTTTAGTCTGTGCCAGCAGGAAGACATTTAAGGCTCAAGAAGGTCAAGCTGTAGCAAAACTACCATAGTCAGGATGGGACATTATGAGCACCTATAAATAAGTTATGATCTAAGAACTGCCTAATAGGATGTGAAGGGTGAAGTGAAGGCTTGATTCCAATTCAGTTGGAAAACTTTTAGATTGCAGTAATAACTCCAAAATCCACTTCAGAACTGAAGTGCAATGGAGCAATACATTATTCATTTCCCTCTTTTTCTGTATTTCTTTTTTCCCCACTGTGCTGCCAGCATCTGTGAGTTCACTTTCGATGCATCCTTCTCTTCCAGCAATAATTCTTCTGTTTCCATCCTCTTTCTTCCTCTCTAATTTTCCCAGGCTTTTTCCATCCTTCTGCCTTTTTCTAAGTTCCTGCCCTTAATCTACTTTCCCCTATTCCCTTGCTTAGTCCCATGTCCCTTTTTACCAGCTCAGTTCTAGTGATTGCTTGCAGTTAAAAACCATATATTAAGTTACTAGTCATATGTTAGCATATGTTAAGACTACTAGTCTTGTTTTTAAACACAACTCCTGATTTCAGCAGCCAGCAGCATTTCATTGGCATGATGCTAGAACAGCAGCACAGGTGGGGAAGGGAATTGCACTCCCATATTTACAGTGGTTAAAATTACAGACTCAGTAAGGCTCAAAAGGAGTTGAAACTCTGTAGTTAGTTCTGCATCATGCCCTTACACATGTAGAAGTGTCTCCCCTCTCAGCTACACCTCCAGCATATGGGGTCAAGGTGCAGGAGGAAGGCTGCAGCTCGCAGCTGGGAGGACACGTGGCACCAAGAGACATCTCTTACGGAGTGACTGACTTTGTTTCCCATAACACATGGCAAGCAGCTGCACTAAAGTAGAATCAGGGGGTAAATCAGGACACCCGTGACTGTGAGCAAGGCTACCAAATGTTTGGGGTTTGCCCAGACTGGTTTCCTTTTCCAGCTCTCAAAATCCTTCTGGGTGAACATCTGACATATGAAAGCCCTTTGATGATAAAATTGTTGGCCCTACTATACTTGTCACAAAGTGACATTGGGCTGATGCTTCTCCTAGTGGCTGTTACACAGCAAAAAGATCATATCCTTTATGTTTGGCAGCACAGATCCTAATCCTGATCCTAATGACTGTCTATCAAAATTTTCCCTTGGCCAAAAGACCAGGAGTTGAATGCAGCGGTAAACAAAAAGGAAAACAACAATGGTCCAGATGTAAACTGGGAATGGGTGTACTGCTGGCCCAAGGATGACCCTGGTCTAGTATTTGGATTATCCAGTAGCATTGGGCAGTGCCACAACCCTTCTTCCACTTGTATGATGTGGCCCTGGTCCAGGGACAACCCTTGAACTCTTAAGCAAAATGCAGATCAAAAGTCAAAGACTGGTCTGATCTAACATTTTCATGGATGGTCCAAGTGATAAAAGCATCGAAACCACTGTGCATGCCCTGCACAGTCACAGCACTCCTATGACCATGAAGGAAGGGTGAGATAGCCAGCCACCCCAAACACAGAGCCTGCCTATGACACAGTGACTAGCTGTTTCTGGCACAAAGGGTAATACAGTGACAAGGGGCGGCTACACAGCTTGGACGCGGAGGTGAAACCCTTGAAATACCTAAATACAGCAAGCAATATACATCAAGGGTTGTTGGGTTTGGTTTTTATTAGCTATCGGCATATTTTTCCTGGTTGCATTGCAAGCTAGTTTCTTGGAATTTTTAGTACCATGACTGTAAGGCAGCATGTGCCAATACACGTCCTTACACAGCAAGTACTGCTGATCAATATAATTCCTACACAAATGCTTCCTCTGGAAAAAGGGGTGATTTCTTCCTCTCCCTTTGTTATGATCATTTGTACCAACTGTTAACATTTTTTACAACGTCTGTCTTTTGAGCAGCATGTCGTCCTAGACATGACACTGTCAAAACCAGTACTTAAATTAGGTGCCCTGTTTTCAAACCTGGCTACTTAAACTTAATAGTGTAAATAAAACTGTGGTCAGTGAAACTTCTTACTGGTCCCAGTCAATTAGCATCAGTGATGATGAGAAGTATCGGTTCTTCAGAAAATTAATGCTCCATCAAAATCATCTGGATTTGTCACTAATTAAAAATGCCAATGGTTGTTTTAATGATTTATTTTGATATCTGAATGTTAAAAGCAACATAAATGAGACATTTGCAGAACTAATACTCAGTACCTAATGAACAGTCAACTGCTGCCCATCAGTTTATTAATAATTACCACACGCATAATTAGAGTTAAAAATTTATCTCTAGGTTTGTAGCTTTATCTTGGGTTTGATAAACTGATTTACAAAAGGCCTGTAGCATATCATCAGTGTAAAATCCTCCTTTGCCCTGAGCTCAGTAAGAATATTTTTAAACCTCTGAGAGCTTTTGTTGGTTAGCTGTTAGAGCATGTGGGAGGACAGGACCAAGTGTGCAATTTTGGAGAATACAGCTGCCATTAGTTAAGCACAGAGCGTGAATTAAAGTGTCCGTACTGCTGAAAATGTTCAGAGCCTTAAAAAAAAAAAGTCTCCATTTTACATCAGTCAATTTAAATACATTAGTTCTGAGGGTTTTTTGCAATGTTTCATCACACGAAGGCAAGATATTTTATGCTCTTTCATACAGAAAAAGCATTGGATTATGTTAAATACATTATATATATACATTCCATATAAAAGCTGTCTTCAGAATACATAGAGACTGCAAAACCAGCCAAAGTTAAATGTGTCTGCACAACCTCTTGCATATTCATTACATGCAGGCTTTCTGAACATACACATTCACGCTACTGTCTATGGAATATTTTAAACCTCTTTTCACTAGAAAAACCTTCCTGTTGTATAGGAATAACCATAGCAGCACACCATCCTAAAAGAAGCTTTTGCCATTTTTACGCATCAGCCCTGCAAGTTGAGTGTGCTGTCGCGTTCCCACCTCTTTGTTGCCTACTCTTTGCTGGGAGCTGTCACCATCCCTGTTTTCCAGGTAGGAAAATCAGGGGACCCTTCCCTTCTCCACTTGCTGCCAGCATGGCCAGTGGATTCCGTCCACCCAGGGCTCTGGTTTCAGTACACCCAGATGGATCAGAAGTGGTCGCATGATTATTTTCATCTGCAAGACTGTGGATGGGGGCAGGCAAACAATGAGCAGCTTGGGTACAATAATATCTCCAGTCAGTACAGCCTGGCTTGGACAAAGATGGATGTTCACAGCCTCATTTATATCAGCAAAATAGTATTTTGCTGACATGGCTGCTACCAGGTCCCAGAACAGAATTAAGAAGCATAGCCCTTGTTCATCTGCTTTCTTTCTTCCCTTTTTTAACTTCATCTCTCAGTGGAGTCTTTGGTATAAACCAAAAAATGACAGTGAAATACCATGAGATTTTAAATCTAGACCTGACATTAGACCTTTTGCCATGAAGAGCATCCAAAATTTTGAAAGTGATTACCATATGGATCACAGGTCTGCATTTAATAATCAATCCCTCTAAGAAGCAGTGATTAAGATGTGGATCACAGGTCTGCCTAGTAAATCCTTTTAAAAAACAGAAATCAGCTCCTGAGGCAAAGCTAATGATTTACTTCTTGTACTTGCTTAACTGAAGTTCCAGCTTTGATGTGGTGGGTATTCAGTTCCCTCTCGTATTGAGTCCTGGGAGTGCACGTGCCTCCCATGATTACCACTGTAAAGATATGGTCTGCATAGGTCTGTGGTGTAAGCAGCATCCCAGAAACATTGAAGTTCCCATGTCTGAAGTTCTTTTCTTAGCAAAATTCTTGGACCCTGGTTAATCTTAGAATCAAAGAGCTAGAAACCACAAACTTGGTATCATTTTTTACCCCAGTGACTTGAGAGATTAGCTTTCACAAGAGGTAGGCATACCACAAATCTTTTCATATTTCTAATATTAATATTCTTTACACTCAGTAAGTTCACCTTCCACAATTCCGAGTCATTATATTCACCTCTTCCTAAAGAATGATTCAAATTAGATAGTACAGTTCTGTAGTTTGATACCTACATTGAGAAGGTAGGCAACTCCTGTTCTTCTTTCATAACAATTTTTTATTCCATATGTACATGAAAAACTTGGAATAAATCTTTAGTTCTTCCCTCCTGACCTTGACTATAGGACAAAAAAATCCCCTATAACCAGCTACTCCTCTGTGACCCATTATAATAATTTTCAGCTTGGCTAATATTGGTTGCTCACCTTGAATGTACATTTCCACTGCTCTAATAGACACCATATCCTCTGGGAATGAAAGCTTTTCTTTAAATAAGACAAAAAAAAATCTCATTCAAATTTTCTACAAATTCCTTGACTACTGCAAGAAGAAATCCTATTGGAAAGTAAATTATGAGAGTGCCAGCTCTTCTGCTCCATCCTGCCAACCTTTCAGTCATTTCTGTGAGAGATGGAGAAATTTGATCTCTACAATCTATTCATTTTTTGTCCCTTCTTTGGAGCTGGCCAGCAAACTGGGTAAATTAACATAAATGGCAAAAGAGGCTGGACATCTGGGGAATGACACCAAATTCATTTTCCATAAACTTCCAAGTAACCAGATGGCAAATGATTCAAAGGCCTATCTTCAAGAACCAGCTGTATAGTCCAGTTACCAGACTGGTGTTAGAAGTCAGCCTTTACAGTAAGAAATTACACTTACAACTTTGCCAATGACCTTGCATTAAAAAAAAAAGTTAAAATAAGAATTGCCACACTACAGGAAATTTATAAGGAGCTTATCTGTAAATGAGGTATAAGCTATCAACAGTTAATTGGATAAAGATAGTACTTAAAAGAAACTGGTTACTACAGTGTACTCATTTTACCTATGCAGGCTGTATATTCAAAACAGATTAATGTTAATTAAATGGTCCATCAAGCTGGAGTGTGCAAAATCAATGAGCACTGACAGCAGTATAATAGAGATAAATCTAAGACACTGCCAACTATGGAAGGAAAAGTTTAGACGTTACACATAAGCCATGGCATCCAAATTTTGATTTGGACCTCCTCACAGATTTAGTGTTTACTTTGGATGGGTATTAGGTTCAGTTCACAGTATAGATGGGGACCAACTTTCAATGTTAGTGGCTTTCAGACTGAGATGAGTACAAATCATCTCTACTGATCTCACATATTTAGGCTGAATTTCCCCTCCCAGAAGCTAAATGAAGCATGACTCTTACAAAGAGATCTAAATCTCATGCAAAAGCTTTCTGCTGAACATTTACACTAAAGTCAAAGTGGCATTTGACTAAGCAACACCCATTGCTTAGTAATTTGTTATTTCAGCTCTCTTTGCAGAATATGCAAATTTAATTAGCACAGTTTTTATAGCATAGCATTGTTCCTAAAGAAGGGATTTTGGTCCTTCTGGAACTTCCCCTCCCTGGTCTTTGTATTAATAAATACAGTAAAATGTCTTCCCGTTCTGAAACAAAGCAAGGTTTTAAATCAAAATGTCATGGAGTATTAACTCCATACTATATGAAATGCAAGTATTTCAGTTGTTTCTATTTAACACCAGTCTGACCTAGAAATCCTATCAAACAGTCTCATCTCTTCTTCCTCAGAAGGTAGCATCCTGCTTGGTAGCAGGATGTCAAAACAAAAAGGGAACAATGTAGAGTTCATAAACCTCATGCTATCCAACGTCAACTCTTCTTTCTGTAGCAACCCTGCTCCAAGCATAGCACTGTGGCATAAACAGAGACCAGTGTCCCTTGATCATGTATTGAGATAGCTACATGACAGAGTGGAGAGAAATACATTAGTTATACTTAACATGTATTTTTAGTTACTTTTCTTCCCTTGACACTTTCCAGCCAGGACTGCTGCAAGGTGGCTGGAAGCTCTGGAGAACTGTGGGAACGCAAACATCTCACTGAAAGTCTTTTCTCTGTCAGCTTCTTAATTCAGGTTCAGAACTTGCCTGTTTGAATGAATGACTACCATGGGAGCATCAGGCAGGAATAGAAACCTTCTCTTCAAACACTACAAGCACTAAAACGAATGATGCCTGGTTTCTACAGCTTGTAAGTTACTTCTGTTTTACTTGTCTAGAAAGGTGCAAGCTCATCTGAAACTTCTTCTATGACCAGCTTATTTGTGTATCATCCCTCTGCTGTTGATTATGTAAAAGGGGATGAGCTCACCCAACATCTTTTCCTGAGGGCATGTATGCTATCTCCTTCCTCTAACCAATCAGAGTGTAGTTATCTCTGAGGGCTGATTTCCACGAGGACAATGAGCTCAAAAATGATTAAGAAGGGAACCCACATCTGCATATGCTTGCACAAAAGCAGTATGATTTCATTTCTGTGATAAGCCCAAAACCAAAGCACTTCTTAGATACTGGTCCATCCATGCAGTTTCCCACAGTCACAATTTGTGAGAAACATTAGCCAGCTACTTTCCATTGACTGCTTTTGTCACCAAAATAAAATAATAATACAAAAATTTTCTCAGGAAACTCAACTAAATAAAATAATAGCATAGTACAGGAGTCAAAGGAGGATTTATGGAAGTACATCCATACAGAGGAAACAAGTAGTATCACATCCTAGACAAAAGGCTAAGAAAAGATGATTTGAGTCGCTCAGTCTCATCAACTCCACTATACATGAAAAGCAGTTCTCTGTCATTCACATCAAAGTCTGATGCAGTTTGTGTACCCAACATTTCTTGGTGCTGTCACTGTCTTCTGGGAATTCCTCTTTCTTTATTTGTCTTCCAGAGCATCTCTTTTTCCTTTTGGGACTGATTGAGACTCCCATAACCATTCATTCAAATGTTTTCTAAGCTCAAATATTTTGATGTTACTTTCATTCCATGAACAGACTGAATACCAAAACATTCTGAGGAATTGTTTGAAATGTGTTGGAAAAAAACAGAAAATGCCTTTTTTCCCCAACCAGAAAGAGACATTTCAGCATTTTCTTATCAACATATTTAATTTTCTTGCATTAAAACCAAATGAAGAAAAGTTTATTGAAGGCCACATGAAGTTGCAGCAGCCTGTGATGTTCAAGTGCCTCATAAGACCTGTCATTCTAGAGCCCTCCCTCCTGTCTAAGGGTTAGGCAGCCTTTCCTGCAGTGCATGATTGCCATGACAGTATGTCATAATGCATCATGAGAGAGGTGTATAGGCAATAAGAAGCTCAGACCATAGAGGAAAGGAGGACTACAAAACATTTCCACAAATCCATGAAACCATCCATAACACTCAGTTGAACTGACTTCAGATAAAAAGTTTTTGTGCAGTTCGAAAGATTTTAATTTAGATTAGATGTATTCAAGACAAGACCTTTTTAACTTTCTTCTTAAAAATGTGAAATAGTGCCATTTGAAAAGTTATCATGGCAGCTTCATGGTTTTGAGTAGAAATACCACTTTGGCTATTCCTCTACTATGCACAGAAATATGAGCATGAGAATAAAGCTTTCTGATGGACAGTCCCTACATCCACATTGCTGTTTTCTGAACAGGTTTGCCTATAAATCCCGTTCTGCCTTTGCTGCACAAGCCCTTCTGGGACAGAATCGCAGAGAAACTTTTCTGCTTACCCTGAAAGCTCACCAAAAGCCAGCACCTGAATAGAGGTGCCAAAATACTTTGCATGTGAAGCTCATTTTGACTCAACTGTTCTCAGCTGAGGTTCTCCGGCTCACATAAAAAACACAACATAGATCTGCCCATAGCGCACAAGTTTGGTGATTTGTGATGCTTCAAAAGGCCAATAGCAAATGTGCCTATTTATGTTTAACTAAGCCAGTAAATGGCAATGATGAAAATTATTACTTAGGGCTGTCTTGGGCAAAGTTGTAAGTTCTTGCGTCCAGTCCAGCAACATTTTTTCTGTCTGTACCATACGAACTGATGAATGCCATTTCTGACCATTGTTCGGGATACGCTATGGGTACGTGTCTAACACAACCGCAACTTCAAGCACACCCTCCACTGTCAGCAGGCTTGAAAGGCCAGCGCAGAGTTTAGAAGCTTGGCACCTAGAGTGATTTTATCTGAGACAGATGGCAGGGTGTCTATGTGACAGGGAGGCATGGGGTGAACGGGGAGCACTGCTGTGAGACGGTACACACGCAGACGCCGTGAGGAGGGGAGCCCAGGGCAGAAACTTCTCCCTTCATGCTGGAGCATGTCCAGAGAAGTGCAACGAAGCTGGTGAAGGGTCTAGAGCACAAGTCTTATGAGGAACGGCTGAGGGAACTGGGGTTGTTTAGCCTGGAGAAAAGGAGGCTGAGGGGAGACCTTATCGCTCTCTACAACTACCTGAAAGGAGGTTGTAGAGAGGTGGATGCTGGTCTCTTCTATCAGGTAACTAATGACAGGACAAGAGGAATTGGCTTCAAGTTGTACTAGGGGAGGTTTAGCTTGGATATGAGGAAAAATTTCTTCACCAAAAGGGTTGTCCAGCAATGGAACAGGCTGCCCAGGGAAGTGGTTGAGTCACCATCCCTGGAGGTATTTAAAAGACGTGTAGATCTTAGGGACATGGTTTAGTGGTGGACTTGGCAGTGCTAGGTTAATGGTTGGACTAGATGATCTCAAAGGTCTTTTCCAGCCTAAACAATTCAGTGACTCTATGATTCTAAAAGCAAACACTAATCACAAAGTTAAGTTTAAAAATTAATCTATCCTCAGACTGTACCTTCAAAAGCTGAAGATACAGGCAGAAACAGCTTTTTCAACCTAAATGATTCTATGATACTGTGAGAGCAGAAGTGGCTATGAAGGGAGCAAGATTATAGTGTCTCCTTTTTTCTCAGTCCTATCTGGAAAATAAATCACACGAACAAATAAAGTGTGAACTTAACCAACCAGCAGCTAGGGCTGCTGAAATTGCCAAGGAACAGAGGACTGTAAATCCCAGTCCAGTCAGGCTCCCCCTGCAAGCCAGAGCTCTCATCAGAGGCCGCCCATTGCCTGGACTAACATGCCAGTTTGCCTGCCTTCCTGCAGTTCTGGAAGGAAGCTATTTCTGAGTCATTTACAATCACAAAATATTGAATTAAAGATCCTTTTGGTTCCTAGGAATAACATCAAGATATAATCCTCAGGATATGAAGCTGAAACATGATCATCTATGCAATATAAAAATTGTTGGGCAAGTGTAATCTTGCCTCCTCAAGAAAATGAACTTTTATTGAACTTCCTGAACCAAGAGACTGTCACACACAGGCTTGTAAATGCTTCATGTTTCAGTTCGCTGCCCAACTACAGTGTTGGTGGAAATCCAAAGTTAATCGAGGAACTTTAAAAGAATAACTCTGTGTTATTGATTGCACAGTGTTTGGGGAAATCTATAATTATCTACTAGTATGCATATTACATTATCTACTAGTTTACATATTATTGTGAGAATTATCAATGCATATTAATTATCTGTTGTTTTAATTAACAAAATATTTATGGTGACAGAAGCTTTATTGAAATAAGTAATCCTTAATCTAGCATTGTTTTAGTATGCCAGAGAGATGAACAGTGCACAGGAGAATTTAGGCTTCCCTATGGCTTGGTTTGGTTCGTTCTTTGTTGGTAGCAGGAAACAAGCTATCTGAAAAATTAGGCTGTTGACAGTATTTTGTAGCAATATGAAGTTTCATTTTCTTTATGAAACAGTTTTCCAGTGCTTGCATTTTAACCGTATTTGACATTTCCATAACGTTGTCCAACTTCAAAACTCAGGCTGCTCCAGAGAGTTATTATTAGAATCATATGTGAGTCTCATATTATTAGAATCATTGTGAGGCTGCACCTTGAATACTGTGTTCAGTTTTGGGCCCCTCACTACAGGAAAGACATGGAGGTGCTGGAGCGTGTCCAGAGAAGCGCAACAAAGCTGGTGAGGGGCCTGGAGCACAAGTCTTATGAGGAACGGCTGAGGGAACTGGGGCTGTTTAGCCTGGAGAAAAGGAGGCTGAGGGGAGACCTTATCGCTCTCTACAACTACCTGAAAGGAGGTGGTAGCCAGGTGGGTACTGGTCTCTTCTATCAAGTAACAAGCAATAGGAGGAGAGGAATTGGCTTCAAGTTGCACCAGGGGAGGTTTAGCTTGGATATGAGGAAAAATTTCTTCACCAAAAGGGTTGTCAAGCATTGGAACAGGGTGCCCAGGGAAGTGGTTGAGTCACCATCCCTGGAGATATTTAAAAGACATGTAGACGTGGCATTTAGGGACATGGTTTAGTGGTGGACTTGGCAGTATTAGGTTTATGGTTGGACGCAATGATCTTAAGGGTCTTTTCCAACCTAAATGATTCTATGATTCTCTATTTTATTTTAAAGCAAAAAACATTACTTTACTGATACGTTAACTTTTATGTAGGTGTATTAGCGTGGACAAACTGATTTTGGACAAAATAATAAACATCTTAGAAATATGTCAAAATTACTTACATTGAGAGTTCATAAATTAAGGGGGTTTTGTTTTAGGAAAGACTGTGTGGAAAATTACTTAGTATTTATTAATGAAACGGAAAACATCGTAGAAAGAACAACACTCTCCTAAGCCTCTAACATTTCCTGGAATGAGAACCCTGCATTCTAGCCTGGTCTTATTTTGTCCATCAGATATATACAAATGACTGAAAAAAGATGGTATTTTGGCTTAAGCTAAAGGATGGGTGCATCAAAAGTTGGAACTGTCTTTTCCTTAGACATTCTAACAACTCAAGATTGCCCAAATTTAAATAAAACCTCCAATTTCCCCCCACTCCCACCCTCCAATATCTAAAGAAAAGTCAGTTCTTATATATCTAAAGTAAACTTATGGAAGAGTTATAGTTTAAAGTTAAAATGATAAAAATTAAATTGAAGCACTTCAGCCTTATTGAAACATACCAATGTGTTGCTAAAGACTGCTTCACTACTTAGATCAGAAAACTGTTCTTGGGTATTTATTGAAATGTTTTAGGAGCCAACATATTTAATAACTAAGGAACTTGTACACAATGAATAAAAGGCTAGAGATATCAATGTTTCACTAAGATACCATCAAGAGTTTAGATGAAGTCTAGAATAAACAGAAGCGGTTTGTCTGTCTTTGATAATAGCACTGCTGAGCTTTGGAAAAACCTGGGTTCATCACTGACCCATATGAAAGTAAATGTAAAGGAAATTTCTTTAGGGAGAGTTTCAGTTAGTTGTAATCACCAGCCAAAATGTCAGCAACATAAACCCATTCTGGGGTGATTTACAAAGACACTAACCACACACAAAACTCTTAGTTTCCTTTGGAGCTAGGTTTTGTTCTCAGAAATGTTGGCTCTCCTCTGGTAGGATATAACTTTCTAATCTCTTTCTGAACCAGTTTGAAATAATGCCCCATAATTTTAAGATATAATTCCTCTTCCTAAAAAGTGAGAAGATTCAGGTGTCAACCTTTAGGAACCCTTGAAAACATATTATTATATTCAGAAAAAATATCCATAATCTTGCACACGGAGAAAAAGCCTTAGAAGGGATTAGGAAATACCAGTGTTCTTTGTCAGTAAGTACATAATTCATTCAATTTAGTTACTGCTAATCTTTTTTCTTCACTTTTTTAGAACTGACCTGATGTTTCAAATTTACATACATTTCAATAGAAGCACATTTTCTAGTCATACAGAAAAGATTAGCTATATAGCATGGTCCTTAAGATTTGCAAACTGCTTTTAAATCCTACAAAGCAACAGTTTAGAAATATGCTAAGTGATCTTTTTATATAATTGCTAATAAGAACATTAGCACTCTTCCTACACTAAAAATATCAATTAATCTCTTATATTAAAGATAACTTGGAGTTAATGTATCATTAGATCAACAGTGCTGATTTCAGAAAGTTTTTATTATGTATATAATTTTTAGAAAAATCAGACTAAAAGAAATTTTGTTTTATAAGTGTCTTTTTGGATATGCTTATCATTATTAAGCTTTTTTAGTCACCCTTTCCCCAGTCACACCAGGAGAGTGATAGTAAACCAATCGATCACACTGAAGGAAGTGTAATCTGTTGGGGTCTCTGCAGCCACCACTGCACAAAATATCTGCTTAAAAAGTTAAAAAGAAAATAATAAAGCAAAGAACAACCCCAAACCAGAAGAGAGATTGGCTGGATTGTCATGACTGCCATGTGATTAAAGGCTTGGGTTTACAATTAAAAAACCTAGAGTAATTTCTTGTATTGACTGATTCACTTATTGTTTCTGTGCCGTAACTTTGCATTTCTCAGATGAAAGGAAAGCACTTTGCTGCTTAAGCAGCAAATATGTTAGAAAGGGACTGTTTCTCCCCGTGCTCCTGTCCTGCTGCTACACAACAGCATCCTGGTGTGACTGGAGACTGGGAACCGTGGTAGCACATATTAACAGCCCCCCCCCCAAATATTTATACAGGCTTTAAGATTTCAAAACAGAATTGTGGTGCCATAGGTAGGTCCTAGGGGTACTCCACAGCAAAATGAAAATTAACTGGCTACACAAGCATAAGAGACTACATTTAAGGTCACAGAGTGAGGTACAAAAAAGTTTTGAAACCATCATGTGGGTACCACATAGGTTTTGAAGCCACAAGAACAAAGGTTATCCTGACTTTGTGTTGTCATTTTGGACTGAGATGCGCACCTCTTAGTCACACAGAGAGGGAAAGTTCAGCTGTGTAGAAGAGTGCTCAAGAGCTGGAAATGACTTCAAATCTTACAAGGCAGCAACGAACATTTTCTGTTTGGGTTTTTTTTTCCCCATATGCTTTGTTTCCTTGGGTGGATTTCAGGAGAGAGGAGTAATGATGAAACACTCCATGACTACTGACCTCGTGAGAATGGGTGATGTATGTTGTTTCCCAATTCTGTGGGAATTCATCAAACCCCTTCTCTACCATTTGAAAATCATCATGCACATCCTATTTTTAGTTCACGTGGTATTTGTTTGCATGTCGTTTTCCTGTCTCTCCTTCTTCCCACCAGACTGAGGGCAAGCACTGTGGGAAATTAAACTCTTGTTTGATACATATTCATTTTGCTTTTGTATGTTAAGTAGCAACAAAATCTTCCACATTAAAAGACTAGAATGAACCACTGCCATAATATTCATACGGACAAGACTATTGAATATCCTTGAATAAGCAACCACTTAAAAATGTGTAGATCCATTAAAATGGTTTAGATTTATTAAAAAAATAATAAATGTGGTAGACAACCCACAGCATTCATTGGTTAATTGTTTGTCCTCACCATTCAAACAACAAAGAAATGATGAAGGAAAGTAAGCCTCTGGGTTTGATTTCTAGACTGAATTTTGTCGAGCATGAGCTACTGGCTACCAGTCACATCTTCATCTGCAACGCTGAAACACCCATGTTTATCAATATCCCATCGCAGGCTATAGTTGAGAAACAAGTCAGCTTTTAGCCTTTTCTCTGCCATGCTGAAGCAAATGGCACCCAGAAATCTCACAGTAAATGACGGACTAAAGGATGGTTTCCAGACTCTTCCCTAAGCCCTTGTTTAGTGAGGAGAAGAACACAGCCCTGAGACATCTCCATGGCATTCAAGCTATGTCCTGTGCATCTGATCCTCCCAGCTCCTGTCTGCCTTCTTCAATCCTCCAAACAAAATTGATACCAACTCTCCCAAGGTCTCTTCAACCGCACACACAGGACCTGCAGCTACTCTTGCAGATTTCCCATTGCTGCTCCCGTTCTCCTGCTTTGCTCCAGGAGAGCCCTGGCAGTCAAAGTCCCTCCAGGGAAAGAGCATTTTTTTGTGTCAGCTTCCCTCAGGACTGCCACAGCATGTCATTTCCAGAGGTGAACTGCATCCATCTTGTAGTAGATACAGGTAGGATATGCTGAACTACAACACATAAAAGCAGCTGGAAGAAGTTGTGCAGCCAAAAGTTTTTAGCTGCGCAATTACACCCCTCGGGGCTCGCACTGTGTTATTTATAGCTTTCCATATCCTCTCATTTTGCCCCTTTCTGGTTAACAAATCCCAGATATGCCTGGGTAAGTACTTCAAAATTGTAAATTCAAAGAACAGTTACAATAGACAGCAAATATTTACAATTACCATGGAAAAAACTATACTCTCTCCCATGCTCTGTCATTTTAAATCTCTTTTAGGCCTGATGGGCTGAACAACCAAGGTAATTACATTCAAAATACACCTAACCAGAGTCAAGTAACTATTCTTTCCTAGACTGCAAAGCCATAAAGAAGATGAGATGCAACATTGATGGTAGTAAACTCAGTGATAATTTTAAGGCTAAATCTGCTTCTCTCTTTTCCATTTACATGTTCTTCCTCCAGATGGGTCTTAAAAGCTTGGTATCATTTGCTAACTGATTACTGGCTTAACTGACACCCAGTTACAACCAATGACAATAAAACCTCCACACCTTTCAAAGGTATTTCAATACTGTTTGTCTTACCAAGGAGTCACTGATGATCCTGAGGTGCTGGGCCATCCCTTCCGCGCCCTGGCTGGGTGACACAGCCCTGCCAGCAGCAGCCATGGGTGCTGAGTGAAGCCTTTCTGCCCCTAAGACCAGGAGGAATTTGTCATTACCTTCTGAAGAGAGACGCCAAAATCCTTTCCATGGAAGACTGACAAGGATCAAAGGGAGGCACAGCACAGTCAGGTTTCTACTGCTCTCATCTACCTGAATCTTGCAAGAAAGCAGATTACCTGTATGCAGATGCTTAAGTACTCCAATAATTATGGAAAGTTGTTTGCATACATTTCAGCAGGACCATCTGAAGCATCTATACAACTCTTAAATACTCAGTTGTGCAAATGTTTTCCAAAATTGCATGATAAAATGGTATTAAATTAGCTGTCTTATGGGCCTCTTTTGATGCCAAGCCATTTATCTCTTTTAAGAGGAGAATTTGGAAGTTTAAAAACTTATGGTGAATCACTCCATATATCCTCTAGAGAACAAGCTGTTGAAAATGAGTATATTTACTTTGCCCAGTTGATCCTTGAGAAAGAATTAGAAAGCAGCTTATCCTCGAGTTGGCCCTGAGCAAGTATGGACCTTTAAGGGTGTCTATCTCTGGCTCCAGATCTAGAATTTGGATTTTATGTCAAGTTTGTGTCTATCAATAACACGTCAGAATCACGCAGTCATGTGGTGGGTTAACCCTGGCTGGACACCAGGTGCCCGTCAAAGCTGTTCTATCACTTCCCACCTCAACTGCACAGGGGAGAGAAAAAATAATGAAACACTTGTGGGTCAAGATAAGGACAGGGAGAGATCACTCACCAATTACCATCATGGGCAAAACAGACTAACCTTGGGGAAATTAGTTTAATTTATTACCAATCCAATCAGAGCAGGATAATGAGAAATAAAACCAAACCTTAAAACACCTTCCCCCCACCCCTCCCTTATTCCCAGGCTCAACTCCACTCTGGACTTCTCTACCTACCCCCCCCCCCCCCCCCCCAGCAGCGCAAGGGGACATGGAACGGGGGTTTACGGTCAGTTCATCACATGTTATTTTCTGCCACTTCATCCTCCTCAGGGGCAGGACTCCTCACACTCTTCCCCTGCTCCAGCATGGGGTCCCTCCCACGGGGGGACAGTCCTCCACGAACTTCTCCAGCATGGGTCCTTCCCACAGGCTGCAGTTCTTCACGAACTGCTCCAGTGTGGGTCCCCCGTGGGGTCACAAGTCCTGCCAGAAAACCTGCTCCATGGGCTCCTCTCTCCACAGGTCTGCAGGTCCTGCCAGGAGCCTGCTGCAGCACAGGGTTCCCACAGGGTCACAGCCTCCTGCGGGCACCCACCTGCTCCAGCGTGGGGTCCTCCCCGGGCTGCAGGTGGATATCTGCTCCACCGTGGACCTCCCTGGGCTGCAGGGGGACAGCCTGCCTCACCATGGTCTTCACCAGGGGCTGCAGGGGAATCTCTGCTCCAGCGCCTGGAGCATCTCCTCCCCCTCCTTCTTCACTGACCTGGGGTCTGCAGGGTTGTTTCTCTCACATGTTCTCTCTACTCTCTCCGGCTGCCGTTTCTGTGCCAGCTGCAACTTTTTTCCCTTCTTAAATATGTTATCACAGAGGCGCTACCACCATCTCTGATTGGCTTGGCCTTGGCCAGCAGCAGGTCTGTCTTGGAGCCAGCTGGCATTGGCTCTGTCAGACATGGGGGAAGCTTCTAGCAGCTTCTCACAGAAGCCACTCCTGTAGCCCCACCACTACCAAAACCTCGCCACACAAACCCAATACAAGTCATTAACAAAGTAGGAGTTAATTATATTTCTTCCCCACTAGCCTTAACAGGTAAGTAAAAAGGTGATTGCATATGCACTCTAACAATCTTTATGGAAGGGTGAACTGAACAAACATGTCAAATAAGCTAAAATAAATAGTTATAATGATGTAATCAGCTGTTGGTTAATTCTCATTTTCAGATCAAGTCCTGTGTTAACTTTTCTACTGGTTACATTATGCAGTTCAAGGGGTAATCTACCTAGCTGTTCATACTCATAAAAAAGATACATTATACGTATTTTTTGTAAAAAAATTAAAACACCACTCATTTCCACCCTTAAAGATCATAATTTTGGGTGTTTTTTATCATCTGTAATGCTGGATAAAATCTGGATACACTGCAGTTTAGTAATCCCTAAAGTGCTGCTTTTCAGGCCAAAGAAGCTGTGCAGAAAATTTTGTGAGGTCATCAACAGAAAAGTCTCTGTGCTGGTGAAGGATAAAAAAGAGATTTTAATCATGAAGTGTGGAGTTGTAGTATACTTGCTTAAGGGTCCTCAGATGCATTAGTGAAATTGAATTTTGCCACTCTGACGATGGAGAAGCCAGGGCTTCAACCATGGGAAGGGGCAGAACCGCCATGGGAAGCTGGCAAAGGTACAAAGTTTGCTGGGTTTGCTGCTGTCAGGGAGAAGGACTGGGTACTCCCATGGGGCTGGGCTGCCTACATGTGCCCCATCCTCACATTCCAGCAGTGACTTTCCCGATTTTGCCACAGGCAATGTAAGCAGGAGGGGCATAGCCACGTAACAGCCTTCAGCAGTCTGCTGTCCTAAGCAAGTACCAACATTGCGCCTGCCCACAGCTGGTGATAGGGTTTAATTATCAAGATGTCCCTGTGGCAGACAAGTTCCTACTCCTAGGATCAGGGCCTGCTATCACCTTTTGAATGCATAAAGCAGTAATTTTGCAATCACTGGATACATGAGTGCAGTAAAAAAATACAAGCATGCATATCCGATGTAGAAGGATCCTCAATTTGCTTCCCAACAAAAGACTTGTTTCAAGTATTAAGGGCAGATACTCAGTTGCTTTAAATTGCCACATGGTACAGACATTCAGAATTCATTTGAAATTCACAGATATGTGACAATTTTCATTATCAAACAAATCACACATAGTAGAGCATGGTAGCTGTAATTATTTGTTTTGTGGTGTACATAGATGGCTGGAGCAAGTGGGAGCTGCGTTATGCAAGATGACAGGCAGGCACCCAGCCGGCTGCAGGCACCACACAAACAGACAGTGTGTAACTAGTGGAGAAGATGAACAAAAATCAGTGTGTGATGAAGACAGGACAAGTTGGCTGATGGGTTAACGTAACAGCAAGAACATGGTTTAGTATCAACTAGTCAGGTGTATATTTTATATAAAAAAGAAGCCATTGGTAGCAGCAAGCACAGTATGAATGTTACAGCTAGGAAAATAAATACATTTTAGCTGATTTTAGGCCCTTTTTAATTTCCACATTTATTATCAAATTCAATTTCCCTGAATTTGCTCACTCGTAGCTATATTTGCTTTCTAAAATAGCTTCATGAGAATGTCTGGTTCTTTGTTGTCAAATTGGTTATAGAACCACTCATGAACAGTGTTGGAAGTGGAGTTACACAAAGTTTGGTAACTAAGGTATTTGGGCAGCTAACCTGCTAACTTCAGAAATATATTTGGGTTCATCCTGCTTACTCATCTGTCATTACTGATACTCAGATTCCCTTTCCCTTATTAAGTTTCAGCTGACCAGAGATGAGAAGCAATCCCATGTGGCAAGACTTGACAAAACCCCTATTACCAACAGTGAGGAAAAAATAGCCAAAGCAGGGGAAGAAGCCTTGGGCTGACGTACATGCTACACGTCCTCACACAAGCATTTCTAAGGCTTAAAGACGTTTTGTGAATAGTTTGCAAACAGAAACAACTGCAGACTGAAAAGATTATTTATTATGAATGGCTTGATGGGATTTATTTACCATATCAGCTGGAAAATGTTTATTATTTCTAACATATTTAGTAAAATATTTAGATTTTTAAAGTGGAATCAAATAGGAAAATATTCAAGCTATGTAATTGTCTTCTACTCATGTTGACTGGAAACATCTCAATATTTGCAACTGAAATAGTTATTAATTAACAACGCTAATTTTCTAGACTTGTTCAGACTACACTGTTGGTTAAACATCCTCAGGACCCAGTGAGAATAAAAAACGAGCACGTTATGACTTGTCAGTTACACAAACATGACTTTCAGCTACCAGGAAAGTCTTTGAGCTACATAAATACTTACTGCATTCCTACAAAACACAAACCACATGGTGAATCGCCTCCGCTTTAAAAAGAATGGCAGCACAATTGGATGTAACTAGTCATATGCTCTTTCACTGCTTAAATTATAACTTATTAATAAACAAGAGAAAAAGCAGAGATATTGCAAAGCGGTCAACACACATTTGTGAATAAAGCTTTGTGCCCACACATCTATGCAAATATGATCCACATTTGATTTCCATGAGTGTCACTTTTTCCCTACATTTTTGTAGTTAAGTCCTGCATTACTTTCTAAGATAATAAGTAGTAGGACAGGAAAAAAGTGATAGAGGAGACAAAGACTATCTAATTAAATAAGGTATCTACCTCCTCCCTGGTACTTCCATTACATCACATTCCCAGAAAACATTTTCTGAAAATCCATTCGTTCCAGATATCTCCTGATCTGCAGCTAATATACACATAGCTTATTCTGCTTTTGAAACACTTCAGCCTTAATTTTTTAACTGGTTCACATTGGAACATTTGTCTCGATCCATTCACGTAGGTTAGAAATGGCAGAGATCCAAGCACAAATCCTTGCAGCACTCTGAAGTGTATTCTTGCTGGGATAAGAGACCTTTTCTTTTTTTGTGCTAGCCATTTCTTAACCGAAGCCTATGCTTTCTTTTTCTTGGATGCTGGTCCTGCACTGTGTGTATGAAGACAAAGAAGCCTGTAAGAGATCATTTATACTACCTGCAAACTCAGGTGCACTGGACCACAGAATGCTCCTCTGAGTCATTTCCTCTGCACTGCCCTTAGAAATAAAGCTTCATCTCCTTCTTGTCTGCTTCATTCTTTTTACTACCAAAAAAGTACGGTAATTTGTTGGTCTATAATACAGCACACATCAAGGATTTGGCCTCTATTGTGTTAGAAACTACACAAACAAGGACAAAAAGAAAATCCTTGCCCTAGAAAGCTTGCTGTTCTGAGAATTATGTATGCTAAGTTACAAAACACTAATGGACTAGATCAATACGGCATTTGCTATGTCTTCCCTTGCTTTGTCCTTATGGAAGACAAGGAATGCACTCAGTTCACCCGCAGCCAAGCTGTAATCAGGTAGCAGGGAGTCACAATGGAGGTAAATCTTGTGGTAGATTTGAAAACGGCTGTATGAATGTCTGTGGAGCGCACAGAAAAAAACAGAAGTATATTTGCAGGACTTGCATGCAATTACTATAAATTTATGATGACAAAGGTATTACCCTTCAGATGACAAAGGCTGACACAGCTTAAAGACCAGATGATGAACATTCACAAAGACGTAAGATCCATTCAAGCCTAGAGGCCCAATCAGCGCGTAACATTAGGACATGGCAATGGAAGGAGAGAGACGGCTGCCCGTTTGTGTAGCGGCTTGCAACTCCACAGCCCAAGGAACTAGGTTTCCATTTGCACTTGGATCGATTAAGGAGCGCTGTAGAAAGCTCAAGCTGCTCTCTGTAGAGCCGTAACACGATACATCAGGTTGTCTACCCCCACATCCTGACAGGGTCAATGGCACAATAAAATCGAGTGACAGCTTTTCTAGCTCATCTCCTCTCCTCTCATTCCATCAAGGCATTTGCCTTCTAGAAACCATTCACGCAGGAACACTTACTCCTTGCTGCCCAGCACTTTTGCTACCGCAGACATAAATCAGAGGCAGCTATTACGCTCTGATCTCAGGCTCCAGGGCTCCGGCAGCCCAGCCAGGACATCCCACCCAGCTGACTGCCAGGCTCTGTCCCCCCATCCTGCTCGATCATCTGCTCCCCTGGCCTCTGCCTCCCCCCTTTTATTGCTACCACATGCAGAGATCTGTAACTGCTCAGCTGGTATTTCCTTGGAGCCACAGTTATTTCCTTGGAGGGGTTTCTTTTTTGCTATTATGGGGCAGGTCACAGAGCATGACTATATTGAGGGCAGGAAATGGGGTGCAGGGATAAGCAATCCCCACGTGCAGGCAACAGAAGAAAATGGCCTAGGAGCATTCAAAGGAGAAAAGAATTAAATTGGCTGCACTGCTTTTTGCTGCATGCCTCAGTAATGCTTTCCCAGGAGGCGATGGGGGCCTACTTGATCGACAGCCAGAGGCATGAGTTAATTCTACATCTCTCGACAAAAAAAACTTGGAAGATCTTATTAAAACAAGCAAACCCCAGCCCTTTTAAAAGGTCCTTATACAAAGACTGCCTGGCACAGGCTGTGCAGTGCCTCCACAGTAACTTCATACTGACCCCCACTGTTCACATACTGTGAATACAGAAGGCCCTGGGACAGCCTGGATTTCCTGTGCATGCAGAAAAGTTAATGTACAGCACAGCTGCTTCTTCCTGAAAGTGCTGGCAATCACTCTGTTGTGGAGTTGCTCAGGATTTGGAGAGACACAGCAGATGGGCTGGAATACCTGAGGAATTACTCTGATCAGGTTGCTGCATGCAAGGAAACTAGGGACAAACACGAGAAAAAAATTAAAATCCACCTGGGAAAAGTTTTCAAGCAGGAGGAGAATGTGTCCAAGATAACCTAAATATGCAGTAGCTGTAGTCTAGAAGACAACCTTTCAGCCCTTACAGACGACCCGAGGATCACTCAGCCCATTGGGAAAGGAGAGTGTCAATCCTTCCAGCCTTGTCTGCATTTCCTGATACCAGTGGTCTCTTCCCCCCCACCCCTCACTTCTCCCTGGGATTCACCCGCCATTGCCCTAGTTTCTCTCTCTCCCCACATCTGCATTTATTCGCCCTCCTGACCTACACAGGGCTCTGTCCATACTGCATGCAGCTCCTCCACCCCCTCCCTGTGGTCATCTGTACACACCATTTCTGTCCTTTCTGAGAACTGAACATTTTCTGAATTTTCCACTGCACAAAGACTACACCTCTTTTTATACCCCTGAGCCTTCGCCCTCTCACCATCCTGAATCACTTTTCCCCCAGAACATAAGGAACTTTATTTTTTCCCCCTTTTTTTCTGATTATGGTTCCAGCAGCCACTGCCTTGGGTTGAGTCAGGGTCATTTCCACTTTCCTGTGGAAAAATCTACCATCTCACATAAAAGCTAGCAGTCAAAAGGTCTTTTGGCACCTCTGCCTCTCATTATAGTTTGGTTTGCAAGTGAAAAACTCTCCCCTGCTTAGAGAACTTCCCCCTTTTCTTTTTCCCCATGTTTTTTTATAAATACCGTTCTTCATGTTATTCTCCCTGTAGGGCAGTTGAGTGACAAGCATTAGCTGGGGTAAGCTTCAGCCATCGGGAAGCACCATCAAAACATGTTTTTATTTCTCTGGGTTTCTGGAAAACTGCAGCAGAATGTGACAAACGTTAAGCAAAGCTATTTTTAGCAGAGGGCTTTATCCCAGAAAGCTTTTACCAAAACTGTACCAAGCGCATCTTGCTGCCTGGGGCATGCCGCGCTCCGCCAGTGCCCAGGAGGCTGTCAACCATTTCGAGCTCTGACCTTTCAGCAAAAGTCTACCAGAGCTGGCATTTTGCCCCAAGATGAGTTGTGATACCTAGGCTGGAGCAAAGGGGGGGAGATCCTTAAAGGCAAGGAGAAGAAGTCTTTATCTAAAGGTGGAAAGCGTAATCATATTTTTTAGTGACTGGCAGGTGCTGGGAAGGTTTAGCGACAAGGAGGAGCAGCAGGTATACCAGTCTATAACTTCCTTTCCGAAGACAAGGATATAAAATAAACCGAGTGAGAGGATGCCAGTATTCGCATAGAATCTGGCTTGTGTATATCAGCTTGATCATTTCTGGAAATAAGTTTCTTATTTTCTGACCTAATTTCTTACAGGATTAAATCTTGCTCTGTGTTTTGCAGAAGATACCTGTTAGAAGAGCTCAGGCTGCTGTCTCTCTGATGAGGAGTTCAGGATTTTGTTGCAGTTTGGTGTGTTCAAGGTCAGCAGTCAGGCTATGATGGAGCCCACAGGCTCCCTACTAAAAAGAGAGACTTGTTGTACACTGCAGAGCTATTTAACAAGGTCAGTTTGTTCAAGTAAAGGTTTCTTTTTCAAAAAGATTGTTTGTGACACAAGCAATCCCAAATGTTTTCTGCAAACCAAATTTATCATAAAACATCATGTCTGCATGTATATTTGTTTCCAGTACTTTAGAGGTAATAAATACTAGGATGTTAAATCACCATAAAAGAAAAGGGAAATTTTTCTAGTCTTACCAACAGAGCATGTCAGCTGCTTACTGGAAGCCCAAGGAAAAGGAATAGCTCACTGAACTTCAAATAAAACCAAATGCAGGCTGAAAAGATTGGCATTGAGTAAAGAGAAATACAATGCACATATGAAAAGCAGCAACTCTACTTCCTACTTGAAAATTTTATATAAGATTTCTGTAATATGACTGAGCTTCAAATTAGACATCTGTTTAGACAGATTACTTAGCACCTTGGCACAGATGTTCTGTGTTTTTTATTATAGCACTTTAATTAAAGAACATTCATCAGCATTCACTCAGCACAGTTAAGTGCCACTTTGAATAGAGCTGCCCTGGGAATGAGTTCTGCGTGCCATTTGTAATAGCAGCTTTAAATCAGATGGTGATGGCAAATGATTGCCACGAAGCCAGTCACAACCTTTTTGCCACTACCAAGTGGAGAAAGAAGTCGGGAGGGGACTTGCACCCTCACATCTGTGCAGCAGATGCTGACACACCTTCCACCCCCCCACTATCCCCAGTGTCCCTGGAGGGAGGGGAGCAGGCACTGAACAAACCAGCAGCTCTGCCCTGCTGCCTCCCCCCCGCTGCTTTCTGCTCTCTTCCCACTGGCAACCCAGCAACGTGTGCTTTAGCAGGAAGGGGTTTTCAAAGTAAAAGTGAAGGTGAGGGGAAAAGGTGACACAAAATTTGTCTTAGCTAGGCAAGGTAACTGGGAGTAGTTTAGGCTAGATCCCAGGAAAACTACAGAATGCTATCCAGGGAGGGTATGGAACAGTCCTTCAAAAATATGTGCCAGGTGATGTAGTCCAAAAAATAAATTCTTAAACACTGTGAACCCAGGATAAAAGTTTACAAGTTTAATTCCACATCCCTGCAAAGTATTTCTGGCAATTCAGTGTATTCATCTCACAAACGTTTCATGTCAGCCTCTTGCAGGTGCAGCGTGCCTTCCACCCCGGGCTCTGCCTGGCAGAGACCTGCAGAAATGACTGCCGCATACCACAGAAATGTGCTGGGTGTGTTTGATTTGTAGAGAGCCTATAATTTGCTTCCTATCTCTTTTTAAACCCATTACATCCCTAACAATGGAAGCTGTCAGGTGAAGTGATTTTGTTAGCCAAATTTGAGAGACTGCACATTTTATGACCATTAAAGTTTCCTGTAACTTCTCACTTGAATTTTTCCACGTCTAAGAACATGGATTTTTTTCATTTGTCAAATTCCAAAATAAGCATCAGCAGTGATAACAACTTGTCAGCTCAACAGGGAAAGAACTGGGGATTTCTTTCCCGAGTTATTTCTATTCTTTTACTCTAATGATTAAAATGTTTAGTATAAAATGCATAGACAATCTATGTCATTAAGTTGCACTCACACTCTCTCTTATGGCACTCCCATTTTTGACCCCATGGGTTTGGTTTGAGTTACCCGCAGAGGCAGTTCTTCAGCAGTAGGAGGAGAAATATGTTCCCCAAAGCTTAATTTCACCCCAGCAGTTATAGTACTTTTCTAGATTGTGTAAGGTGCACACTTGTTTCAGCCCAAGAGGATGATGAACCTTAAACTCCCCTAAGGCGTAGTGTCACCTTCAGCAGAAAATGCCGACCTGGGTCTAAGTGGGGAGTAGGTTTACAGCAGCCTGAAGCTGGTGTGTCAGCTTTTGCTACCCATACATGTTTTAAGTAGACATATCCATACGCTTATGTTCTCCCAAAGCAGTGCGCTGTTGGGAGGTAGGTAGCTTACCCACCGAGCAGGGAGATCAGTCAGCTAACATGTGTCTTGAGGTCTACCTTGCCAGACAGGATCCCAAGTGGTCTCCTTTTATTAAACTCATAGTTTCTTCTGAAAGTTACTCTTAGTTGGACCCTGCCCTGCCATTTGTGGGTTTTTAAACTGCTGTCAGTATCTAACCGTTAAGGACAGCTGCCTGTCCTTTTCCTCCGTGTTAAGTAGGGCACACAGCAGAGGCTTGGCCGAGAAGCGCAGTGCTCCCTAGTTATTCTGCTGGGGCACCCTCGGGTAACTCGCTGGGGCTTTGTGGCAACATACACCGTAACTCTTTTTAGCATTGTTTCTAAAACGGTTTTGTAAGTCTCGTTCTGCATGTGTCCTTTCTCTTTACTCTTGTGAAGGTTTTTTCTGTCCTATTTTATATCAGTAGAGAAATACAATATCAGAATTCTGCAGGCCCTGTGTGCCCTGCTTCAAATGCTATTTACCTTTCGTAACTACATGAAACAACAAGTTGGATAAATATTTTTCCACGAGGAATGGATGAGAGAAAGATGGAAAGAACAACATGTGACAGGTCTCAGTGAGTTCACTTAATGTATTACTGGAAGGCATTCAAATACTTCAGTAAGAAAAGCAGGCCAAGAGGAGACAAGGATGGAGGTAAGAAGCATTGAGTGTTCGTGATAGAAAGAGCTTTTTTGAAACTACTAGAAAGACTGAAGTGACCTTGGTTTTCTTACATACAGGGCAGGATATTTTGTGGGTACAGCTACTTAAAACAGGGTTTAACAGGATCCAGTCTTTAGTTAAATATCAGTGTGGCTGTATGTTAAGATGCCATACTGCAAGAGTAGGTACAGTTTCTCATCAAAGTGTCCTGTTAAAAAACAAAGCGGATAAGAAACCATTTCCTGCCTAATGTACCCGAGAAACCTGATCCTACGGGAAGGTGGCCATTCTGCAGAATAATTCACAGTTCAGTCATTGTTCATTTTTTTAAATTGAAATTCTCTGAGACCAGTGTCATATTCCTGACTTGCTTTGTGCCTTATGGCAGAGTGGAACATTGCCCTCCTTTCAGATGCTAGGCCTGCTATCCCTCTTGCCTCCCACATTTAATCACTCCATCAGCTGTACCCTCGTATTGCATGCTGCATGCACACTGGGATGAGCTGATGCAAGCAAAATACACACATTTGTTTTGGGTAAATTTCCTCTTCCATTTAGTAAGCTGAAGAAAAAAATCAATTAAACCAATTTTGTTTGTTTGGGGCAGGGAGGAAACAGATTTAAGATTTTTTCCCTAAATTTAATCTCAATTTTATTTTGATATTTTCAAGAGAAACCAATTCCGAATTAAACAAAAATCAGAGCATTTCTCAAAATTACCTTCGATTGAAGGCTGAAACTTGAAATGAAGTGTTTAATTCCATCCCCATCAAACGTTCTCTGTCTCAGAAATGGTCTGGAGCTGGAAATTCAGATCCAATGTCCTCAGGCACACAAACTTCTTTCCTATCACCCTCCCTCCTACACTGCCTCACTATAACATTCCCCTGTGGTTTTGCAGATGAACCTTTGAGCCCTGGGGAAATCACAAAATAAGCATTAATCACCTGCAGGACAGGATTCTGTCTTTTTCCTTCACTCAGTGCCATCAGGAGCAGAGACAGCTTCTTCAAAAGACTGGATCGCTGTTTCTGTGCCCTTCAAGCTACTTTGTCCATGACGATGATCCGGTCTGTGTCAGAGTTCATTTCATTTTTTCTGCTTTCTGACATAGTTTCAAAAGTCCTCTTAGGCTTGTATGCAAGCTAAAAGTAACTTAAAGTCACAACTTTTATAAGAGAAAGCATTAAAAATAAAATGCAAAAATCCCTCAGTAGTATTTGCAGCTTGGAAAGAGAGAAGAGAAAGACAGTGGTCCCCATCAGCTTGAATGAACGTAGAGCAAGGCACAGACAAAGCTCTGTCTGCCATCTCACTCCTAGAAACCAGAATGGTCAGCAAAATAAATGGTGACAGATACTGGAAAGGACATGCAGGGCTTAGTTATGTAAGCTTCATGGGTCAGGGAATTTACAGACTACCGAAACCAAATGCCGATGTTCAGACCTGTGATCTCCTTTTTAACCAGCTTGGCTATGGGAGTAGACAAAGAATACAGCAGCCTGCAGTGTTTTGGAGAGGTTTTTTTTTTCCAGTGTGATTTAGTTATTCTTAGTATTAACACAGAAACACAAAAAGACACACCTACATCCAAACAGCAGGAAAGGATGAAGGGTGCTACCTAGCATCCAGATACTGTTAGGAACAATAAACTGTAAAACTGGAGCTGTCTCCAAAGGACAATTCTGACATTCTAGAGACAGGTCTTCAGCAAACTGAAAGACACAGACATAACTTTAGAAGTAATGAATTTCCCTCAGCAGCAGCAGAAGGTATCTCAGTGTGCAAACAGCATCATGGTCAGAGCCTGATCCCTGAAAGAAACAACAGGCTTAAAACAGAAGAGTGGCTGAAAGTTACACATAGTGGCTTACACACAATCCCTTTCTACCAATTCTGTTGCCATTATGGTAAGATTCTGACCCACATTTTTATTTACTCAACAAATTTGTGTCATTGCAAAGGAAAATTCTGAAAATTAATAGATTTATATATATATATATTTTCACAAAAACAATTTATGATCTGTTATGGAAAAAAAAAAGAAAAAGAAAAAAGTGGGTTTAATTGGCTTCCTTGTTAGAAAATGTAATTTTGAAGCATTGCTGCACAGAGGCATGAATGTGTACTTTGTGTAGAGTTCACTGCAAGTGTGTAAATAATCTTAGAAAAATTGGTGCTGAGAGAATTTTGGTTTGAAAATCAGTTTTCATGACTATGAATATAGAGCTGGTTAGGTTCATGTATTAGAGCACAAAATAACTACTTTTTAAAAAAAGACAGGAGTTCATGCATACGAGGCCCACCAGCGAGATGCCTATGTGCAGAGACACGGAAGACCTTCGCTTGATCGACCTACAGCAAGTGTCCGAAAGAGAAGTGTCCACAAGAGATGTGGAAATACAGATGAAGAGCGCTGTGCCTGTATAATGTCAGTCACTGCTTCACGGGTCACCGCAGGGGAAGAAAAGGAACAATCGGGCTGCAAGACCTGTGCTCTGTACATACTCTTGCCGCTTGGGTTCTGTCTGTTCACTATGTCGTAAATGCTACACTGCCTTCATGAAAATACCAGGTTGCCTAAATAGCACAGCTGGTTAGAACTGTTTCATAGATGATACACGCACGCAGCGTCTTTTTTTTTTAATCCTACAAGGGGTCGAATCTTGCACCAAAAAGAAAACGTGCCGCAGTTCGCTTGAATTTCGGGACAAACTCCTAAGCGGTAAATGCCGCCGGTGTGTTTTCACCTGCAGCAGAACCGAAAGCCGCAGCGGCCCCGGCGATCTGCTGCAGAGCAGCCGAAGCGCCGCGGCCGCGGGGCAGGCGGGGCGGGGCGGGGCGCGGCGGGGCGGGGCGGGGCGGGGCGGGGCGCGGCGGGGCGGGGCGGGGGCGCGGCGGGGCGGGGCGGGCGCGCGGCGGCGGCGGGCGCTCAGCGCTTGCTGCACAGCGGCCTCTCGCGGCGCCCGCCGGGGCCGGGGGTCCCCGCCCGGGGCGGGAGGGTGTGCGGAAGGAGCCGCTCCCCGGAGGTTGTTCTCTGTAATTTGGGATTAAAATCTGCTGGTGAGCAATGAGCCCCCCGTCCCCGGCTGTGAACTGCCGTGAGGCGGCTGGTGCTGCGTGCTGAGTTGCGCAGCTTTGAGCATAGGCCAAAGGAGCGGGAAGGGCGATGGGAATGCCTGCTGGCCGACTCTGACCCTTCCCTAAGAGACTCGTCTCAGGTCTGAAAGTCTCACGGTTTTGGCCCCAGCCCAGCAGTCCACCCCTATTCAAGTAAAAGTCACGCCAGCCTGCTACTAACTTCATCGTTAGAGGTAACAATTTCCCATACTCCAGCGCTCCCCATCCAGAATGTGGCTGTGTGCAGGTGCAGAGACAGGTCCCGCTGGAGAAAGCTCATTGTTCAAGCAAAAACAGGGAGAAAGAGAAACAGGAGCTGTGAAAGTGAGACAACTTGTTGAAGAGTGTAGCATAGGCAATCAGCTGTTAATTTGCCAACAGTTTCGCTCATGTCTCAGATTAGTGTCCCTTCACTAATGCCAAACAGGTACATCCATCTTCATCCATGAATGAACAAGTAAGCAATAAAATGTGTTCTGCCAGAAATCAAGGAAGATAGGAAACTACGTTTTCCCTTTCACACAGTTTGCATTTATCTGACCAAATTCAAAGTCCGTTCTGTGGACGTGTAGATCTGTGAATGCCGTGTGTTTAACACTTTGCTTTCATCATTTACAATTTACTGAGCTGTTCAGTAAATATTATTTACACGTGCTGCAGCAACCCAAGCTTCAGGACTGGTTCTTCAGAAGTACATCCTAGAAGCAGATCCTTCAGGTAACAGAGCACATTCTGCAGCATGCCAGCACCATCAATCTCAATGAAAATCCATGGACTGACTACCTCTGGATTGAGCCCTTGAGGCATATTTTACAAACACACAAGTTTGGTCATCCATATTAGCATAGCAGCCAGCAGCACTTGAGTTGGGAATAGTGTTGCATCATGCTGGAGATTGAATAACCTTTCAATAAGCATGGTTTTTGTCCTTAAGACTGTAGACAAATTGAAATCAAAGTGTGAGTAGTGTGTGAGACTAACATGAGAGGCACACAGACTGTAGAATGAGAAACGAAACAGTAATAACCCCACATTTTAGCTGAACTGCCATACCAATTCTATAGGAGACCTGCACTGTCTGGATCTAGAACTAGACCATAACTAAAGTTTCATCCCAGCTGACAGTCCCCATTTGTAGTGTCTCCTAAACTGTTGTGAGAGATCCTCTATTTGTTATCACTGTCTTGGAAAACAACTTCAATGTACTGTCAAAGTTCCCAGCCTCAGGGACAGAGGGTGTGCAAAGCATGCTGCCCGCCCCTAAAACGTGGCAGTGGAACTTGGTAGAAACTAGAAGAGTGGCCTGGGATAGGTCTTATTCAGTAACATGCCTTCCGTGTGCTGACGTCTGCTTTGCCCATCACGGGTTGACTGATAGTAAACTTTTTTTGCTCCCGATAGTTCTGCCAAGCCATTCCTGACAATCCTGTACGCTGCATAGACTGAATCATATAGGTTGAGTAGTGATACAATAAACAAAACATGATTATTTGAACAGTTTTCCATTTAATTTCCAATTTTGTTTCTACAGTAGAGGCTGGATATGCCAAACAGATCTCTGTAAATTCTTTAATACTTGTAAAAATTGTTCAAAGTTCAAGATCCCGAAGCTGAGGGGCTTCAGCCAACATTGTGCAGCAGTACTCTGGATACTTATTTTGGCCAAAGAATTTTTCCAGACATTTGTTTTGTATGGCCCTCATTTTTCCCCTGGACTTTTAAAGTTAATAACAAGCAATTTTTAATAATTTCAGCTCATGAGTCTTGGTGTATTTATTCAACAACATAAAAGAGCTGCTCATCATCCAGTTTTGTTAGTGTCTCATAGCTCTAATCTTGACCTAGTTTGTGAATGTTTTATTTATCGACAGTGGGCTATGCAAACAGCCTCATCTCGGAGGGATTGCAAACACAGGCTTAGTCCAAGAGGACGCAGCTTCTCCAGTGCACCCCCCACCTCCCCCATTTTTGTTTTTGTCAGCTACTCCCTCCCTCCTAAAAGGTCTTTCAAGCTTCATTTTTCCTTGACAATGTTTCTGTCTTTCTTTCATCAAGAAACATTGCCAACAACATATACTTAAAATTAATTTCTCCTTTCTCCTATGAACTATTGACTACAAATCACGCGCACAAATCTTGCAGCATTCTTGGGAAGTGTCTGTGATGGTATGACTCATTTCTCAGCTGAGATTGCAAATACTTTGCAAGCTGGGGCTTTGCATTTTTCTCATCTTTCAATAAAAATAATCCAGGGAAAGAGACAGTCTGGAGCATCAAGGAAAGAGGAGCAACAGAAACTCTGAAAGTAAGTTGAGCACATACCACTAGCTTCATCAAAATCCACATGTTAACACTGTAAATTTGTTGCACTGGGCTTCCTGGTGCTTTATGGCACTTCTAATTTAGAGAACAGACAGACTTATTAAGTGGATGAAAAGCTGGACATGAGCTGACAATGTGCGCTCACAGCCCAGAAGGCCAACCGTATCCTGGGCTGCACCAAAAGAAGCGTGACCAGCAGGTCGAGGGAGGTGATTCTGCCCCTCTGCTCTGCTCTGGTGAGACCCCACCTGCAGTACTGCATTCAGCTCTGGGGTCCTCAGTACAGGAAAGACATCGACCTGTTGGAATGGGTCCAGAGGAGGGCCACGAAAATGATCAGAGGGCTGGACCACCTCTCCTATGAAGACAGGCTGAGAGCTGTGGTTGTTCAGCCTGGAGAAGAGAAGGCTCTGGGGAGACCTTATAGCAGCCTGCCAGTACCTAAAGGGGGCTTATAAGAAAGATGGGGACAGACTTTTTAGCAGGACCTGTTGTGATAGGACAAGGGGTAACGGCTTTAAAATGAAAGAGGGTAGATTTAGGTTGGACGTAAGGAAGTAATCTTTTACAATGAGGAGGGTGAAACACTGCAACAGGTTGCCCAGAGAGGTGGTAGATGTCCCATCCCTGGAAACATTCAAGGTCAGGCTGGACGTGGCTCTGAGCAACCTGATCTAGTTGAAAATGTCCCTGCTTATTGCAGGGGGGTTGGACTAGATGATCTTTAAAGGTCCCTTCCAACCCAAACTATTCTATGATTCTATGATTAAACCCTTCATGTCAACATCTGAGAACATTCTTCAGCCAAAAGACCAAAAAAACAAAAACCAAAAACTGCAGCCAAAGAAAAAACCTACATAGAGCCACAGAAGGGTTTTTCGCCATTTAGTTCTAAACCAGAACATGACGTTTCATAGTTGCACATAGAAAGAAACTAGCCATTTACACCCTCTCCCTTTTGCTATACCTTTACAAGAAACTCAGGGAGGTGGGCTCCCAGCAAATTCTGAAACTACTCAGACAGAAGGTGTCTGCTTTCAGGCTAGCCATAATACTGTTTGCAATACCAGAGTAATGCTGTACCTAACAGCCACTGCCTGAGAAAACCAACACCAAATGAGAGCAAACAGAGACTTCCACTGCAGGAGAAGTTATTTCGGGGACAAATGTAACAGGCTTTAAACGAAGCAAATTGACCCAGGAGAAGTGAAATACTCCTGCCTGCAGAGTGGCACAGGTCTCCCCCAGAGAGAGCTACAAAGCCTCATGGACTCCCTGGGGAGGCTCGGGTCACCACCCTGAGACCCTGGGTCAGGCTTGGCCACGGCGGCGCCTCAGAGCTGCTTCAGCTCTGAAAAACCTCCAGAAAGATACTACAGCTGCTACAAATTCCCACAAGAAAAAGGAGCCATGGCAAGAAATGGGCAGAGCTTGGGGGCGAGGGTGGAAAAAAGAAGACAACTCCTAATCTCTCTAACCAACCATCTCTCTAACCAGCCATGGCTATTCTGACTCTTGGCTCCCCATGTGGTCTCAGAGCAGGTACTGCCTCCCTCTGCCCATAGCATATTTACGCATTGAATTTACTTTACTATTTTCTCGTCATGTGCCCAAGGTCCACCTTCTGCCCAGCTCTTTGTCTTTACCTCTCCCCCAGCTGTTACCTTCTCAGCATCTCATCAGTATACACTTTCAATTCCCTTTGAGACTATTTATAAAGGTGTAAAGGAACATAAATTCACAATATTCCCCCAAATATATTAGCGGTTTGACTACTTCACAGCATAGTAAAACTGGACTCATACAAAGAGGCTTGAAAAGGTCAAATTCTGTGAATATCCAGTTTTTAACTACATTATATTTGGCTTTGCTTATACTCTTTTTTGTGTTCATTTTGTCAGGCTATACTAACAAATGAGTTTGCTGATATTATTTATGGGATAGTAAATCTTATGTGCAACAACATAAAATTCATGCTAATGAGCAGAAATCCATCACTGATCTGTATGTTCAGTCAAAACAAAAATAAATATCTGAGACTGTGAATATCAAATTCTTAATAAGTCCCGAAGATACACAATTTGAGGATTAAATTATTCATAAAATTTCCACTGACTTCAAATAATAAGTATATTTGACAAATTTGTAACTCATTTGTGGTTAATTTGTGAATGGGAAAAGGTGAAAATTGCCATATATGTGATTCTTGCAATTTATTTCAAATAATAACCTCCTAATTTTAATCAATTTAGACTCTTGAAAGTTTGCTAATGAAGCCCACTTCAATTAGTTTAAAGAAGATTTTATCACATTCCAAATTGATTTACACTGATATGATTTCCCTGCAGTCAGTGGAGCTAAACTGATTTATTCCTGATGAAGATCTAGCTTGCAACAAGGTACTAGAGATGGGCTGCACAGAAAGTGCTCGCAGCTGGAGGTGCCTGCGGTGGTGCCCCTGGGGCAGGGGAGCTCTGGCTGGTAGAGAATTCATGCGGTTATTTCCATCACACCTTGGGTCACTGCTCCTCTGCACATCCAGTGAAAGAAGGGTTTGTTGGGTGTAATCCTGACCTGGCATGGAGATGACACAGTGGAATTCATTGCACCCATCTCATTTTATTTTGAGCATCTGAGGGTCACAGAATAGGAATCTGTGGATTTCTCCATGCTACAACCCTTCAGCACAGTGAGATCTCAAACTTTGCAGTGAAGATGTCACTCCTGTAATACATTTAACATGTACTAACATGTAATTTCATCTTAACAGGCACTCAGTGAGGGATGCCTTATTTTTATATAAACCTTTTTACAAAATCTTTGCACTCTCAACCAATTAAATGGAATTGGAAAGAGAGAAGAAAAAGTGAAGAACAGAAAGCAAAACCAGAAAGAGAAATGAAGAAATTAAATCCAGGAGGAAAATAACAGAGGAAAAGGAGACAATTAATAAATATAATTAAGTGTGAGTTGAAGATGTTAATGAATGTAGTGGCACTGTGGTCATCAGCAGAAGGCTATAGCATTCAATAGAGATTGTCAGCTTTTGTGATTAAAGTCTCCTAGAAAAGAGTTTGTCATTAGACGTCTGCCCTTGTTCTGCCCTTACATCATCTTTTTTCTTATCCTCACAGCCCTCAGCCATGCTGCCATTCAGTTCCCTGGGGGTTTTGTCCCCTGTCCTCTTCTCTTCTGCTCCCTCCCAGCCACATTTCTGCTTCTTTTGCCATCCCTATGGCTTGTGCAGAGGCACAGCTTGCCCAGCCAGGCCTTCTGCACCCAACAGCAGAAGCGGGCTTGCCTCTCTGTTACTCACAGGTGATACTAAAGAGAGCAGAAGGACAGCTGTAACACCCTCCCTGCTTCCCCAATTCTGCATGAACAGGCCCCCAAAGGAGAGGGAACGATTTTCTTCCATCTCCTGCAGTTACCCCTGTTGGCTGCAACCCTTTCAGAGGCAAACGTTGGGAAAGCAGTCAGGTACCCAGCGCTCCGCACCGCCCCATGCTGGGAAATGATGTGCATCCCTTGGGTGCATATCCAGGAGCCACTGCAGCCTGTTATGCACACTCTTTGTCTTGGAAATTTATGATTAATAGTAACTTGTGCTGTAAGCAATCTCAAGATTGAAACCTCTTTTTAACCACAAGCTATGTCTCTCCACCCCCAATCTAAGTACACAAAATAAGGAGGAGGCTGGGAGGCACCGACAGCTGGGGTGGTTTGCCCAGCACAGGTCAGTGGTGGTGGCAAAAGCAGAAAGCATTTCTCCTGCCCTCCTCTGTCTATTTACTGAGATCGTCCCCCAATAAAGCGAATAATTTATAGCTCTGCATATTGCTAAGCCATTACAGCTCTGGGCTTTTACTCTGGATCATAAAAGTACGTCAGAGGGTTGAATTGATTATATTAAATGACATATCATCAGATGTCTTTTGTGCCAACGCTCTCTTCTCCTCCACTGTCCCCCACACCCCTGCCAATGACTCACTGATTTCTGAAGTAAGGAAGAGAAAAAGAATGAGAAGGGAATAGTAACATTGCTTCTTTAGATCCCGATTACCAATGCAGATCTTGGATTTGTCTTATAGATGGTGTTTGGCTTCTAGCAAAGTTAGTGACTACTACTGCTCTACGTCAATGTGGGGGAAATCAGTTTGACTGCACAGATCAATGGCTCCAACACAAAAGCCTTCTGCATGCAGGCTAAACAAAGATCTGTTAAAATGAACCATATAATCCATGTTCAGAGAGCTGAAATTCTCAGAAACTAGCTAGTATTTAAACCAGACCCTCGGTGCAAATAAATCTCAGTATCTTCAGCTGGAACCGACAGAAAAGATCTAGTGGATTTCCTAGAAAAATGACAGTCTGCTGTTTGGGAGCTGCCAGAGAATGAGGATGTTTCCTGTATTGATTGATGCTATAAAATACTCACCCACAACCAACTCAAGGGTACTCCTTCCAAGAACACAATGCTTGTGACTTTAGTGGAAATGAGAGATAAGGAGAAGATCCTTCAGGCAGCCTGGAAAGAGAGAAGCATTGAATTCCAAGGGCAAGTGATAACAATTTCTCCAGACTTCAGCCAAAAGATACAAGAAAGAAGGAATTGGTAGAACTCTAAAAAGCCTTTGTAGATTTTAAATCCAAGGCTGTCATCTCTTCTGAAACTGGGAGTTCTACATGAAAATAAAGATTACCTCCTCCGGGATGCAGATTGAGGGAAACAGTTTGTAACAGATATTACCCTTCTTGTTGCCCTGGGGTGTTCGGATGGATTAATTCCTCGCGTTTTGCTGGCAGAGCCCAGGTAGCGAGTCCCGGTGACGTACTCTCTGTGCAGAGGGACCCGTGGGAGTTACAAGCAGTCCACCAAGTCTATTCCATCACGGGACTGAGACAGATGGTACAGCTGCCAAAGCTGGCAGGGCCAAGCATCTGGTAAATGCGTTGATTTAAAGCAGTTCTCAGGCAGTGGCCACTGCAGTGGCTGAGACGAGCACGGTTCAGAGCTGCTTCCCTGGCTGGAGCCCATGGGGGAGCCGGGGCAGTATTGCCACAGCCTTTTCTTGGAAGCGAGTACCAAATGTTTTGGAAGATGAAGAAAAGCAGCCTCCCTTCTGGGCAACCTGTCAGGGACTGCTGATATCGGGGAGGGAGTCAGTAATGTGGAAGGTTACTGCTACCACTATTTCACAATGATATGTAGATTCCTCCAGGAAGGCTCTGGTCAGGCTTTCATTTTATTTCTTGGCTTTTTCAGCATCTTCTGGCTCTCCCTCTCTCTTTTGAATAAACAATGTCTGTTTTAAATATAACTATAGTTCAGCTTCTGACTATTCATAGCCAGAGATGAGTAACGATTTCCTGGGGTACAAAGAGCACACGGGGAGAGTTTACCAGCCCAAACCTGAGACTACAGCTTTTGTGGCTCCACCCCAGCTAGTTTTAGACTGGCAGTGTGGAGGGCTGGGCACGTTGTTCTCTGTTTTTATTTGGACTCTGAGACAGCTTTTGTCCCCATTTTTCTATAATTGTGTTGGTATCAAGTGATAGCACACTGCTTAAGGGCCACATAAATACAACTTTAATGATACCAAGTCATCAGAAGACCGATGGGAGGGGACTGAGGAAAAGATTACAGGCTTGCAAAAAGTACTGCAGTTTTTTAATCTGCATGGACAGCCCCAGAAAAGGCCATGAGCCTACTATTAAATGCTGCTGTCGTGCCCAAGAAAGAGAGCACCCATGAGCTATGAGGCCATATTAGCCCAAACACCAAAGCCATTCCCACAAATGCAATGGGAGGCAGCCCCTCAAATCCATAGATACTCTTCAAAAGTACACCGCACCACTCTGGAGATGTAATTATTTACACGGAGAATTAATTTCAGCAGAAAACAAATACTTCTTGTGTGTGTCAAGCCCACGATGCTAGAAAATTACTGCTGACAATGCTGTCAGGAAAACTCTCCCAGTACGCCTCACCTGAAAGGCTAAGCGAGACAGCATGCTTGGTGGTCAGATACTGGAGGATCAATATATAACTGTAAACCTTGTCAGTTTTTACAGCTGAAAGCTTCTTCTTCACCAAAAAATCCTTGTGAAGTGGCCACCCTGCCAACAGCAGTGAGATCACTCTGCTTCTGCCAGCCCTTTCTTGGATAAAAACTCTGCAAATGAGGCCAGAGTTTGCCTATGCCTTTTAGTCATGCAGTCTCCTCCACCCTACAGGTCCCTTCATTTCTGTGACTTTTGGTTTACCTAAAGGATTAATGCTTGATATAGTAGGGCCTGGTTTGCACCTTAAGAACTGAGGAAATTTTTGCACGTTGATAAAATTTGACATGTTTTATCTGTGCCCTGCCATCAGAGTACTAATGGGAATCCAAATGTTTTTAGAACTTTTTAACTGCCACACAAACCGTCAGGAGAGATACCCTATCTTTAAATCAGAAAATAGCTTCTTTCCTGCTATCTTATCAAAGAGCACCACATAGCCCTACAAAATGTATCCTGGCCAAACTACTAATGGGGAGATGTTTACATACTAGACGGGAAGCTATAAGACCCGATTTGGGTAATCATAGGAAATGAGAGAAGCAAAGTGTGGTGGAGAAGGCATTCCAGAAGTGATCTGAAGAGGAAAGAAATTTGGATATGAAGGCTCCTCTTAAAAGCATCAGGAGAATGGATAACCAGGCTTGATGAATATGAGTGGAAGAGATGCAGTGACCACTGAGAAAGTGATTATTTCACTGGTAAGTAGAAGATCATGAGAAATTTGTTAATATTAATTTATTTGTCAGTTTGCCATTTCCCCATCATTTATGTTAAACAACATACGTAACAGTTTATGTAAGTACGGACAAAGAAGAGCTAAGGATTTGTGAATTAAAGGAAGCACACATGGACTGTATATATTTGTATGTAATACACTACTTTACCCTGAGACAGAACAATGGGAAAAGTCAACAGATTTTGTTTAAAAAAATAAAAGAAATTAGAAGATACTTATGCTTCTAACAATCCAAGAATATTGGCATATAGAATATAATTATATATGAATTTGTAATTTTCTGGTTACTCTTTAAAAGGTGTAGTTGATCCTTACTTGGAGAGAGAAATAACAGTATTAATAATAGCCAAAAGCACAGCTCTGATCCTCTGCCCTTGGTGTTTTAGTGATCTCATAGATGAAGAAAGGCACTGCTCCACCCCATAAAGTGCATGGGCCGCAGTAGGCTGATGGGACTTTATCCCTCTCACCTCCTTTTGCTCCTGTGTTTTTCTCACTTCAGCTGTCAGGTCCTCTCTCTCATCCTCCATGTCTTGCTTTGGTTTTGACATGGTGGATTCCTACCTCCATCAACCCCATGAGTGCCAGCTGTTGCTACCTACTTTTACCTTTTGCCAGAAGCATCTTCCCTCTCTCTCCTACGCTGCCCCCAGGCTTGGGAGATATCTGAGACAATGGTCTCCTTAACCTCCATCCTTAAAACCCCTTTGCCTTGGTGTCCACAAGACAATCTGATGCTGTTGGTACGTCGATAACTTTGTCCATGACGTGCAATAATTGTCTTGTTCCTTCAAACCTCTCTATATCCATCTGACTAATAGGGCATGTAGGGTTCACTCCTATTAATTCTCTTGCATTTGTAGAGCTCCTGGGACAAGCCTCTGACCGGAGCTGGGAGACACTACCTCAGTCGCCTATATATTGCAGCAGAAGTATGTGGTCTTTGTGTGCAAGAAAGCCCACTCCTGATCTGAAAGTTTAAATATAGAAAAGACAGAGTGTTTTATCCTTGCCTTACAGAATATCCACTTGGATTTAGGAGCCAGCTCAGAGAGCCTTGTTCACTCGCTGAGTTCAGCATGGCTGTAATGTGCTTAGTTACAGTCCTGCTCTTGAAAAATTGATTCCACTTTCAGAAATATTACCAATTCTTGGGGCGTTCTCCACTGTAAATATAAGCACTATTGCAAAAACCTGGGAACCTCAATGATCTTAAGCGTCCTTTCCAACCTAAATATTTCTATGATTCTATGAAATCACGAAAACCATGGTCAGCTTTATAAATGTGCTCATCAAGTGGTCCAGTTCCCGTGAAGGGAAGGAGCACAAGCCCCAGGTATCTGCAGGCTCATTTCACCCAGACTGCTCTAGTCCAGGAATATCTCAGAAGAAGAAATTTTCTTACGTGTTTTTGTATACTTGTTACAAACCTGTTGTAAACAATACTGAAAAACAACATTTCTCATCAGCTCAACCTTTTCTGGTTTGTTTTAAATACAACTGGCATCCCATAATGCTCTTCCTCCTTCTCCTGCGTGTGGCCAGCACCGAAGATACATCCAGAACTTCACACCTGAGAGAGACTCTGAGCCACGTAGCCATCAAGGCACCATGTGCCCTGAGACCACTTCATCCAGGACCTTAAAATGGAGGGGTAACAACCCTGTGTGTCCCTTGGTAAAGAAGCCTTTGTAGGAATCTAGCCGGCAGTCAGGAGGCGTGGGCCAGCACTTCTGGGTCCAGCTGAGCTAGCACCAGGCTTGAGCAGCCAAGGGGTGAGTGCCTCTTCCCTGGGCACAGCCGTGCTGAAGTCCATGCTGCTGTTACTTCCCGCGTTGCTAGCTAAAGGATGCTGGCTGAGAGGTATGTGCTGCATACTGTGAAAAGGTTTTTAAAATCCCATCTGTTTTTCTACCCAAACTATAGAAAGCATAGAAGGGTAGAACGAGAATGAGGGGAAAAGGAAGAAATCCCTCCCTTCAACTATAAACAGTCTTTTTAAAGACTGTTTTTAGTGTGTAAGGTAAGTTTGGATTAAACATGAGGGGGTTTTATTTGCCTGGTTTTTGTTACTGTGTTGCTGTCCATTGCATGATCAGGTGTGGGAGCATCCCGTGACCATCACACCCTGCATCAGGCTGGTTATTTCTATGAGAAGGGAATGTCGCAGGTCCAAGTGGTAGTGACAGGGTCCAGGAGCTTCTCAAACCACGGTACCTGCTGCCGTGAGCGCACAGCATTTTATTCTGATCTTGCTTTTTATAGTCAAAATTCAGACCAATATGTGCATATGCAGTGACAACAACAGAAAGCAATTAACGGGAACCCAGCTGGACTTACAAGCCACTCTTCCCCATGATATAGCCTAGTTAAACATGTCCGTAAATATAATTTGCTACTAAAGAGAATGTAGGAGAAAAATACATGGCATATGTTAGTCATATCACTTAGTGTTCTCCTTAAAGATTCTCATATACAGTGGTGAGGAGGGCAGTATAAGAACATGAATAGAATAGAATAGGGTAGAATAGAATAGAAAAGAATAGAAGCAAAGTGGCTTGTGAAGTGAAGAAAACCAATCAGTGGCCATAAAAAAAATGAAATATGGACATGTCTGTGTCTATGGTGTGCCATAAAATGAAGACACCTAAAACCTCAGAGAAAGAAATCTTCTGGGGTTTGTTTGTTTTGTTTTGTTTGTTTAATTTAAAAGAGTAGGTTTTAGGAGGTTTTTTAAGAAGTTCTGTTAATCTTCATCTGGACGCTAGATGGGGATCTTGAGTCAGCCATGCAAGAGACTCCTTTATCCTGCTTTTTCGTTATTTTAATCTGTTTTATCATGGACAAAGTACATGCAATGCAAGTTTACTCTTCAGGCATTTATATTTTTATTAAGTTTTTTTGGGGGGGAAGGGTAATCTGCAGTAAATAAATATTTACTTTTAAACATACAAGTTTAATTAAGGTTACACTGCATCTTTCAAAAGAGAAGGGAATGCATCTGGAACTGTAGAGCACATGCTCTTCTTCGTCCTAATTATTTGTTTAATTCCAATGGCACATTACAATTGTTTTCTCACTTTTCAGTGCAGGATGCAGTTTACAGTGACAATTCTCTCACCGCCATGTAACACAGATTATGACAAGGGGAAAGACGGCAGCATCGCTCACTTGTGGCAGTACTAATGACCCAAGCATTGTTATTTCCATAAAATGGGATCTTTGTGTGCTAACTAAACCTGAGCAATACAACTGTGCAAGCCACTTTCCTTCAATCTTCCCCAAATCTCCGTATGGCTTGTACGCACGATAATAAACTAATCTCTCTTGTTAACATGTTGTTGTTTCTTTAATAAGTACCTCTTCCTTTCATGCAATGTCAAGCTCAGCCATAAAATGTGAATCATATTCTGAGCCATTGTCTTAAATAGTTCCTTTCTTGATGGATTCTTTCTCCTCCCTTCAGTAAACTGGGCTTTGCAAGTTGCTTTGCAGAGTACCACATGCAGCACTGACCTCAAGCCTTCAGACAACGCTACGGACTGGCCTTCACTAAAATGAGTTTGGCTGTCTCAGCTCATTTCGTAGGGACACGCTGGTCCACACCATGTAACATGCAGTTTAGGATTGTTGCCAGTCTCTGCCCAGAAGATACCCAGAAAGGAGTGAGTGCAAGGGCTGAATGACTTCTTGCTGCATCTGTACAGACAGGGTATATCCAAGGTGAAATGGGATCAATCCTCGGGCAGCAGAAAGGAGAGACGGTAAAAACCACCAGCCCTGCAGTGGGCCTGTTGTTCTCAGTGCCTCATGCCATTAATGTTGGAACACTCTGTACTGAAACATGCTGGTGGAGGAATAATTCGTGCTGCAGAGAAACAAGCCGAACACCGAATCAGTTCTTTTAAAAGGATCAATTTTTAGAATGTATTATAAATAAACAATTGTTTCTCGATATGGGGAGTGATTTTATTTGATGGCACACAGTGCTGCTTCTGCAGAGCAGATTGCTCTGTCAGAGCAAAGAGAAAAAATAATATATTAAAGACATGAGATGCATGAAAAATGTCATTAAATAAGTCTTTACTAGCCTTGAAATGGGGATGGTTTGCATAATTGATTAATCATAAGGGGACATTTTTGGTCACAGAAATTATCATTAGTAGAGCTCCAAAGTTAAATAATCTTTATACTAATAAAAAATGCCATTTCCCCCTCAGATCTTTCCAAGATCTGTTCTTTCTTTTAGTCTCTCTGACTTTTACAGGCCTTAATAATTGAATGATATTTAACTAGAAGTGTGGGAGATGAAACCATTGTGAGCAAATTTATCCCCACGGCACTCTGCAAGAGCACGCTCGAGCCCAATCCTGTGAGCTCAGCTGTGATGTTCCACCTGCCTGCACCAGCAGTTTGGATCTGGACTTTTCCCTCCAAACTCCGTGCAATGGGAGCTCCCTGAATTTCCTTCTTTTAAAGGAAAAATATAATCATGCCAAGCAGCATCTTTGTGCACCCTTTTTCATGCTGGTGTTAAAAGGCAACTCTCCTGATTGTTCCAAAAATTATTCTGACAGATAATTTCACCTCCTTGTGAAACTGTGGGCTTGACAAACAGGAACACATGCTTTGTGAGACAGTTTGTGGTCCTTTAGGATGAATGTCACTGCATCTAATTCAGAGATATAAAAATAAGTATTTTTCTATTGCCAAGAATTTAATTAAGGGAAACAGCTTTAGAGACACAGTTCTCAGAAGGATTTTCTTTAGCCTGCTTTCTTTAAGGCTGTTTTACATTGAATAAAACAGGGATTGCCTGGAGCAGGAATGGGTTAACCAAAGCTTGCCATACCTGATTTCATTAATGAAAAATAAATGGAGTATAGGTCCTAGCCTGGTCCCACACAATGAAGTGGCCATCTTCTCTACTTCTCATTTACTGCAAATCTGTCAGGAGGTACAAACGGTTGGAAATCACATCCACAACAAAAGGAGGAATGCAGATGTTTGGCATCATACAAAAGACTTTCCTATTTGGTATTTTTCTATGGCCAGTTTCATTTGGTTTATTTAACTGGGAAATGATCCTTAAATTGAGACATATAGTACCTTCTTATCACAAATGTCCTTCTCAGGACATCTCTAATCAAGTGTTGCAGTACACTGCAAACAGGAAAACGTGGTCAAAAGCTCATTTATTACTCCAATTTTTTAATGTGAAAATAGGGAAGTATTCATATACCTTAGTAACGTATTGTAATGGCTTCCAAACATGAGCATAAAATTAATACCAGTCTGTAAAACTTTCTGATTTTGTGTTTGTGTATTTATATATGGAACATGATATATATGTAAACACAAGCTCACTATTCACACTAGCTTATATATGTACTGAACATAATTACACAGAATTGAATATTGATACATATGGGAAGTACCTGGAGTAAATATTTAAAGGACAATGCAATGGATTTATTTAAGAGAGAATTTCAATGCATTTAGATATTAATTGTACAAAACCAGGATTTCCTTCATGAGTAATAGTGGTCATATGTATAACTGTAATGCAATGTGAGGAACTGTTCTCTAAATCTGTAGTTATAGTTAGCCAAGTTCAAAGCTGAGTCTGAAGGTTTTGAAGCAAACCAGATTTTCAGTTTCTTACCAGTTGTTTTTAGTAAAGTGGAACCAGAGCAATGCAGAGATTTACATCTTTTGAGATTCCATGGGGCAAATTTATATACACCTTTGGCTGTAAAGAACACATATGGCGATACTGAATACGGTAACTAGTGCTTAAAAAACCCTTACCATTCTCCTCCAAATTTGCTTCTATTGTATCTATATTTTATCAGCTCAATTTCTCAAACTGAGATATATATATATATATATTTTAAATTTCTTGAGATTTATTTCATTCAGGTATGTAAAGCAAGCGTATTTTAATCCTGTATATGTTTTAAAAGATCTCCTCCGTAAGCAGGGATTTGCAACCTAGGCAAAAAATGTTTTGTGTGCTTTTTTATCAAGCTTTGATGATGGCTGTATTGAAGTTCATCTCCTTCTGCCTCTGTTTTGGTACTCTTTTCTGTATCAGCCTGCATTGGCTGTTCACTATTATCAAATATTTGTATGAACAGGAACACATTGCAATGCCGCAATATGCTCAACCAGTGTGACATATATTTATTTTGCATTTTGTGTCTGAGGTTTTGCAGTAATTTAGTCTCTAGACCCTCAGCTGAGATTTACTAACATGGTATGACTGCATTAGAGGTGCAGAGACACCCCTCCCTTCTGAATCGACCTGCCAGTATGTTTTAATAACAATCCTAAGAGCTCATTGAATGCTGTGATTATTTTTTTTCCCCAAAGAAGTTGTTCAGCAGATATATCCTTTCTTCCACTTCATGTTTTCCTTGTGTGCTCCAGTTCAAGAAAGGTTCCCACCTTCTGCATTTAGGCAAGTTCTGAAAAGCATACTTTAATTTTGACAGGCTCGAGCATTTTTTTTTGTTTTTAACTTGGTGTGAATATTCCCAGGAAATGAATAATTATTTAATATTTACATTATGAATGCATGACAGCATGCATACTATCATGACATTTAAAATAATCAAATATTTACAAACATAGTAGTCATTTTTGTCCAGCCCTGGAAGAAACCAGAGTTCAGCTGGTGTTAGGGGGAATACTTTCCCTTAAAAATATGAGGTTATCATGGTCTCAACCCATGTAGGGTACTAAAAATCCATTGGATAGCAATGACTTTCAATCACAAAAATACAGGTTGCCTTCAGACTAGTGACCTAGCTAAGATGGGATCTGTATTCTATTATCACTCCCTAAACGACCTAATCATGCATGGCACTTTATCACCCTTCATATCCCAGTGTGTTATAATATGCTGCTAGATCATATAGCACAGGATACTGCAGCCTAACGTGTTATTCCTGTATTTGTTATATATTTACTACACCTTTATGAAAGAGAGGTCTAGCCTACTGGTCTTGCTGCAAACTATAAGAAAAATAAAAACAAAATAAAAGGGACTTTTCCTGAGACAGTACAATTAAACCCCCAATAGAACGAAATTTCTCTCCTCGACACGTGGAGGTCCATATAGCCAGACAGGACTGACTTCAATCTACCTCGTCATGCACATTCTCCTAATGTGTATTAAATGTACATTGATTCAGTCAGCTGCTGATTCAGAAGCCTGAGTGAATTGTCCATGGAGGGAACAGAATATCTCTACCTGGAAAGACCGGAGTTGTCCACAACCTACTAGGTTAACCTATGCATAGAAAGCCCACGTTATTTCTGGCAAAATTCTGTTCAATACAGATACTTTTCATGGAAAATCTGTTTCCAGTATTGTGCACATGCCACTATCCCCTCTCTTGTCATAGTTCAATGCTGACATAAATCTTTTTCTAATAAAATGAACTATTCAAATTATTTCTTTACTGAATGATGTCTGAAACAGATGTATTTTAATCTGCTGGGCATAGAAAATGAAATTTACATGTCAGTGAGGTCTTTCTGGTTAATAAATGTTTTAAAAGAGAGGAAGCAGGAAACTAAATATATGTAAAACTGCACTGCTTTGCATAGGGTGTTTTTAGCAGAAAATACAATATTCTAATACTAAATTATATCTTATTTATGAAACAAAAAGTATATACATATTTTGTGATAACAAATATCATCCCTGTAGGGGTGTCATATAAAACATTGGAAAGAATTCTGATTTCACCAGCAATACTTTCCTTGTGATACTCCCTGTAATATTTTTCATGCGAGAACAGCATCTGCACAAAGCATTTTGTTTATTATCTCTGTGTGTGTGTAATTTTGAACTCATTATGTTTTCCTATTATTTTAGCTGTTTACATAGCACCAATTTTAGTACATTACTGCAGCTTTCTCTTACTCTGAGAGAGCTGGATCCAAAGACCACTGAAATCAGTGGAGGGACCCTGCTAGCTGAAGTTGTCTTGCTCTTGGGGATGGAGGTTAAGACAACAAAGAGGTAGCTTCAGTGTTCCCTGGAGATTCAGATGGGTTTCCAAATAATCATGAACACTTCTAAAAATAGCTGGCTGTGTTGTTGAATTTTTAAGTTTCCCATCACAATAGTGTTACTCATTTTGTAGTGTTATTTAGTAGGCAGGTGAAGAGCATACCTATTAAAAATGAAGCTTTAAACCCGATTTACTTTACTGTCTGAACTGTTGCCAAATTTGATAAAGATGCAATAGCAGAGTTAGCCTAAATTGCTTGTATGGAAAGCCCACAGACAGCCCCTCAAAAGGAGGGCTGCCTGGCTGGGCTGTGCCACGCGCCGATATCCTCAAACAGGTCCTTCTCCCAGCCCCTTCCTCCCTCCCTCCTCTCCCTCCCCAGTCCCCACCGCTCTCCTCCCGATAATTAATAACAACAACAATAACAATAAAATGAAATAATAATAATAATACAATTAAGTAAGAATAGAAAATAATCTCTCTGTGCTCAACACGCAAGGGATTCATCCCCGGGAAATAAAGTGGTAGCTGAGGTGACATGAATTGTGCCTCAAGAAGGACAATGCTTTGAGAGAGTCTCTTTTCATCAGTCAATGGTCGGACAATGCAGGAATTCTCTCCTGAACACACCTCTTCTCCCTTAAAAAATGGGACTTCAACAACACAGTAGAAATCATTCCCCAAGCGTCTCAATAAAGAACTCAGTTGTTATCTCATCCTGATTAAAAAGTGCTTGAGTCTGTATAAGTTTTCAGCCAGAGGAACTCAGCAATGATGTCCACGTTCATTTTTTAACAATTAGCAACTCTGAGCCTCAGACAGATTACCGCCGTTTGGCAGTATCGCCAATAGACAGGGAGTTGTGAAATTGTAAGACATTATTCTATTGTTGGTAGCCTGAGTAAATCTAAATCTTTTCAAGCTTTGCTTCAGTGGGTTAATTCCAGGACCTGTATTACAAGTGCAATTTGAATTACATTGCAAAGACCGAACTTACTTCACTTTAGCAGTCCTTTTTCTTAAGACTTATGAATTCCAGTTATTTCAAAATCCTGAAATGTTGGAATCTTTTGATACCTTTCTTATTATTTCCAAGGAAAGACGGGTAAAGTTTTTCACTGACTTTCCCTGCCAGCACCTCTTTATTTAGGTAAGTGTGTTTCTTTGACTCTCCCTTTATTTTGTGGTATCTCAGCTGCTGCTACACACAGTGTACATCCACAGTGGCTTTTTATTCTCCCAGTCCTAAACCTGAGATATTAAAATAGCAGAAGGAAAAAATGTTAGCAGAATCAGAAAATAATAAAAAGAAGATGAACCAAATAAATGTTCTGTGTATATTTAGGGCAACTGTAGAGACCTGCAAAAAACAAGAATGATTTCAGTTTGTCTCTACATATTTTGTCTGGGAATTTTAAAACAATCAACTGACTCTAACTAATTAAGTCTCAAAGCTTGATGCTGAACTACAAGAGACAGGCAGAGGACATCACCCATTTTGTTGGAGAATGAAGTGAGACGTGATTGCATGATTTGCTGGGTACAAAAGATTATTAAATATTGGATTTGTGAATAAAGATACATATTCCAGTTACAGTTTAACCATTAGGATTGATTTTTTACCAAATAATAACAAGAGCAGTGACAACAGAGAAAAAAGATTCTGCAATGAAGTGTCTTATAAAAGAATTTGTTTCATCAGTAGCTTGTTGTTAAAAGAAGCCTGTATTTGACAATCACACATATAAAATATTATTTAGAGTAAAAGGGATATTATTGACTACTGGCTTGAAACTATAGTTTTTCAGGTTATCAAGGTATTTATTATACATTCTCCACAATAGGAATACTGACTGAGTAATTGTTGCAGAAGGCAAAAAAATACAGGTTAATAATAGCAGTTCAAAAGATGAACAAATTTTTATAGAGAAACAGCTAAATGGGGCTGTGGTCCTGCAGTTGTTTGCAGTAATCAAGGACTTTCAATAGACAAATCCTTATTCAGTTTCTCACAACTGTATGGAACTGAATAATCAGACTGGAAATTGGGTACGTACTGTTCAGGTTTCAGCGTGGTTTCTGAGAGCTTCAGTTTTCTCCAGTGTAGCACTAGGATTTTTAAAATCTCAGAAAAATTCTATCCATGGATAGTAACTCTATGCTGTGATGATACATAATTCTGCATCTCTGTATTTCTCATGTTAACAAAACAAAAAGAACAGGAGACAGACAAGATCTGTTGCTAGAAATGTTTAGTCTTCCACAACTACCAATTGAAATTTTCTCCTCCTAAAATGTATTTGTGTTTTTCTTAATCCAGCTTTAAGAGATTGAAGTGATGGAGCTTCCTACATTTCCCTTCAGAGAGCATTGTGAAGTATAATACACACCACTGTTCAATATTTTTCATGACTTTCTGGTTATGTCTAGCTTTTTATGTGAATTCTATAAATCTGATATACAATCTCTTATTTGTAAGAACCCCTCATTACGCTGGAAAAATATGTGCTATTAATATTTCCAGCCAGTTACACTAGCCTCCCTTAATTATTATTACTGACATGTATTTTCAGCGATTTTAGAACAATTTAATGCTAGGAAAATGTGTCTGCAAAACAAAATTTTGGTAAAAAAATCTGAGGAGAGTATTTTTACCTTATTCTGTCTGGAGATGAATTTAAGATTTGGCTCAAGTTGAATTATAGGCACAAAGACCTTATGTGTGTGTTGTGTGCCCCTGTGGTATTGGGTCTGTTTTTCTGTGCTGTTGTCTTCAGGTTCTCAGATTTCTGTTAGAGTAATTTCTTGGTCATTTTGGGATATAATACAAACGGGTAATAATAGAGGAACCAAAGATTCAAATTATCTAAAATTTGGTTTATGTTGTGCAAAACCCATAATGTTTCATTATCTATAATTCTTATATGCACTGTGTTCCTTATTTATTTGCAAATTCACTTACTCCCCTACTCCCTTCTTGTTATATAACATGCCGTAAATCTCTCAGGGTGGTGCACTGCAGCCACTGAGGTACTGCAAGAAATGCCTTATGCAGGCTCTGAAGAAAGTATTGGAATTGGCTCATAATTACCTTTAAACACATATTATTAGATCTCCCTCTGATTACATGTAAACTGTCTCCTGTAACCATTTGAATCTGAAGCCGGAAGGGGAAGGCTGCCACATTCACTGTTTGCAGTGGGATTTAGATTTCCGAAAGACCTAATGTGTCCCAGATGTGGAAGGAAGGAGGCTCTGACTAGGACTGGTGAGTAGTGTCGCTGACAGCCACGTTACATCATACCTACCCGGAACTGGGGAATGTTCATCACACCGGACACCCTCACTGGGGGAAGGGAGAAAGAAATGGAAGGTTGTTCTGAGATTCAGGGTCCGCAATGCTGCACAAATGCTTAATGTCCATAAAATACATCCTGGAGACAGCAGCAAGCTATTTTCCCTCAACACAAAGTTTTTCAGAGGTTGTTTCAGAATCTGTTTTCCTCATTATGGTTTTAAATCTGTTGCTTTAGTTTGATCTTATTGCTTGACATTAATTCTTATTTTAACCTTCTCTCTGTTTGTTTTGAGGGTTTTGTTGGGTTTTTTTTGTCCCCCCCCCCCAATTCAAGACATCTATCACTGCTGCACCTGAGTAAACGAGCAACCATTTCCCAGGAGAAGGCACAGACAGTTCTGCTTTCCCCCAAGCAGGGAGGAAAGAAACTTCAAAACCAGAATGAGTTAGACACCACTGCCAACACCTGGACACAACCCTTTGCTCTTGTATTTATTGCATTCCACCCTGGATTTTTGAAACTTGATTTACACATAAGACTGTGAGAGAACAAGCTCTGTGAACTGCCCAAACCACCCTTTCTTTGGTCGGCTCCAGTCAGCACAGCAGTAGGTGGATGGGTTTGGAAGAGAGCGAGAAAGGACCTTTCCCTCGATTAGGTGGGCTTTGACTGTTGAGTTTTGTGTGTGAATGTCACTAACATTTCACAGCAGGTCATATGTGAGGCATGTTGTGGTGTAGCCTAGGCAAAAGAGAAGTATGGCTGGGAATGGGCACATTTGCCTCTGTCATAACTGCAGAACAGAAACATGTATGTGGATTCTTTTTATTTGGGAAACCAGAAGCAGAATGAATTTAGCATGACCACATATCTACATATCACCTTATAAATGTGCAGGAAGATACTCTTCCTAAACGGAGCTGTTGTAAGTTTTACTCGTTTGCTACTAGGCTTTCCTTTGCCAGCATTGCCTCCATGCCAGCAAGACCTTTACCTGGCAGAATTTAATTCAGGGCCAGGATCTGGAAAAACAGGAGGCCAAATGGAATATCATCAGCTCTACATTTGCAAATTTGCCCAGTTTTGCTCAAATGACTTTCCTGCTTCCTAGTTTGTCTTTCCTTTAGCACAGAAAAAAAAAAAGATAAAAAAAAAATTTAGGCTGTCAGGGCTGTATTTCAGAGTCAGTCCCAGCAAAACCCTACAGAGGAAAAGTGGATGATCATAACCCATCAGGATCGTGTCCAGAATAAGAAAGGATAAACTAATTTTTCTAGCCCCTGTCAGGTTCCACAGTCAAATAAACATCACCTGACAGTCTCTGGAATCGAAGATAGAAGGTCACTAAGACCTGGAGTTATTAGTAAGGACACTGAACATTGTCCCATTGCCCTAGGGAGATTTTCAGTCTCTGAAACTGATGCCCTTCAGATGCCATGTCAAGGTCTGAAGCCTGACTGATTGGTGTCTAAAAATTAAGAGCAGATGCTGCTAGACACTATTTGCTATCTATCATCTCTTCAATAATCTTGCCCAGAAATGGGAGGTTTAGCAATCAGACAATAGTTGGCAAGAAAATTAATATCAGGAGAGGATTTATTGAGTAAGGACCCAATAAATGCATGCTTGAATGCTTCTTGCAGTCTGCCTTTTCTTAAGGAAAAATTACCAAGAGTAGGTATTTTCCCCTAATTTTCACCATTGGAAATATACTTCTCATCTGTTGAGTGCTTAAGAAATTTTCCTTAGAGTATCTAGGACCTCTAATTGAAACAGGGCAAAACTGATTTAATTGAATTATCTGGTATCTTTATTCCTTTTTGGTAGTTTTATAGTGACAAATCCAGACCCAGCATTCAAATATAATGACAGCTTTATGCAGCATGAAATAGTACAAGCTAAAACAGTTGGAGGTAATCTTGGCTAATCAGATAGACTAACATCCGTAATAGTTTACTGACTTTTTATGATTGCTTGATATTTGCAATGGTAAGTCCAGTCAGGACTGGAGTTTTATTGGAAGAACATGCTATCCAAATGCTGTGGTCCATGCCCTGCAAACTTGCTGTTCATTGTAAGGCCAATGTAATACTCAGTAGGAGAAAATGAATGTTAGATGTGCATAATGATAAAGAGGCCACATCCTTAATCTGATGCATCATTTGCAGAATTATTTACAATTTCTGGCTCAGTGAAGGAAAAAAAGAGAAGAAGGTACAGATAAATTTTGGAAGGTTGGACTTTGCATTTATTAGACTTGATGAAAAAGAGTTTTCTCTTTTTTTGTCAAAATTGTGACATCTTCTTTATGTGAGACAGCCAGAAGAAGTATTTTCTATTAGGTGTTTTGAGGACATTTTATTTGAATGTAATAACCCTGGTTAGAGATCCACCTACCAAATATAGCCCTTGATCATCCTTTGGGGGAAGGAAATGCAAAGTTTTTAAGTCTAATGCCAAGCAACTGAAGTCCTACAGACTTATTGAGACATACATTTAAAATCTGCAGTCTTAAATCATCCTGTTATTTAGATGAGAACCAACCATAACATTTGGATACACAGCAAAACAAGAACTCTAAATCTAAGTATCTTTGGGCTCATGTTTTTACCCATGTCCCTATATAACACAATTACAGGCTCAGCCCTACTGAGTTTTAAAGGGGCAAGAAGTATGGGGAGAACAGCTAAAAAGTAGCTTAAAGAAAGAGGACCTGTAAGTTACTTATCAGAAAGACTTTATGTCAAATTCTGTACTTTCTTTGTTTCAACAGTAGCAGTTTTTCTATTTCCTTTCTTCTGCTACTCTACATTAGGCATCCGAGCTTTGTTCTCTCTCATCCAAGTGAAATTGTATTTCTGGGAATGCCAATAAAGCATGTCTTCTCTAGGCAAAGAATTTTTTGGTCAGAATATCTATATTGGAGTTGAAAGACAAAAGCCCTGTTACTCTAATTTCTGTTCTGAATTCTGAAATGCTGTTACCATTTCTCAGTTCTCAGTTTTAAAAGGATATGTGCATCTTGACTTATTACTTAAGAAGCCCAATTAGTCCTCAAAAGAGTCTTTGCAGTGTCCCACTTAGTGTTCACCAAGAAGTAATGGCTCTTCTTGATGTTAGGTGGCCTTGCCTTTCCCTAATGTAAACCAAGCATAGTAAAGATGGATCCAGCCTGCACTGTCTTGGGTATGATGGGGGCTAACAAGAACAGACTTGCCTGTATAGTTACAAGAAAGAGTCCAAAAGAATAGACATTCGACAATGAAGTTGGAATCAAGACAACATATCACAAAATAAAATGGTGGAAGTTTTCATCAGTACAGGAGTAAAACAGCCTCTTGGCACAAAAAGAAAAGATGTAATTTGCTCAAATAGTGATCTGTTCATAGTTTCTCCTAAAGTGCCTCTTCAGTAGCTCAAGGCTGCAACCACTGCTTTACAAAATGCATTTGAAACAATGATATTAAATATATTTTTTGTATAATACATGATTCTGTTTTAAGCCTCCTGGGTAAAGAACAATGGTTCTTCAGCAGCTAAGGAGGGCTTGATTCTCACCCATTTTCACTTGTTACACGACTGCGTAACTTTGTAGATTTCATGTTTGTTCTTCTTTATTCATGCCCGTGTAAGGGCTTCATCCAAGGACTATTGTATCGTTGGAAAAATTTTGATTAACTTCCACAGGCTTTAGATAAGGGCATAAATGAAAGACGAACTCTCTGAATCATTGTGCTTCATTATTTCTATTACAATTACGGCCTTGATCATGCTGCTTCTGACATAGGGCATAAAAAGGACACATCCTCCAAACAATTATTCATATGAAAGCAATTTGCAGTAAGAGTATTTAAAAAATAATATCAGACCACAAATATTCCAGATCCATGTATTCATTCATCCATTAAATTAATTTCATTAAATTCATATGGGTGTGGATGAGGATTTTCCTTGGTTTTGTTCTACGCCTACTGAAACACTGGAGAGGCTTGGCTGACATTTCAAGCAAAATACCAAATATAGGATCATCTTACTTTATGTTGTATTCTGCCAAATTGCATTTGGATTTTAGAGTAGATATTTACTTTTTACAAGATGCACAGGGAATTAGAAGTATTTACTACTTATAGAAAGTGACTATGGCTGAAGACGTGCTAGTTGTCCGTGTATCTCATGCAATGTATATTGCAGTACATCATAAATTATGCCCTTCTTGGAGGAAAGGGCCTCTTTTAATCTTACAAACTAATGTACAAGACTCACAAAACCTTTCTATTATAACTAGTAGAGGAGCTGAGTCTACAAATCAATAATAAAAAGTGGATTTCTAGTGATAGTCAAATATAATGGTGAAGAAGGAATTTTGTAGAATCTCCTAAGTATGCAGATTCCATAAGTTAAATGTCAAACAGCATAAATCCTCCCTGGGCCAGGGAACAAGGAAAAAAAAAGATTGTGTTTTTATTTTTCCTGTTGATTGTTTTGCTACCGTATGTATAAATGAATATGCTATCGTTTTCTAAGTATGCCATTGTAACACATTTTAATATTTAATTTTATACCATAAGTGAATAAAAAAGTTTTGGTTTTGTATTTGAGCATGTATTGTAAGAAGAAAATTTATTGAAAAGTAAAATCACGGCTGCTTCTGCTAACATATATAAGCAGTTTGAGATGTATCTGTTGGAAGCCTGTGAACCAAGCAGAACTCAGCTGAGGAATGTGTGCCTGCCTCTGAAGGCTTTTCCCTCAACCCGGTCTGTGGTCTGCCTGCTCTTTGATGACAATCTATACTGGGACATCATTGTATTGTCTTCTAAGAGAATATATTTTTGTTTCATAACATGCTTATTGGTACAGAAGGAGCCAGTGAAAACATTACTTTATTCAGCAACAGAAGGGTACACCATTATGAGCCTGGCCAGTTCTGGCAACTAATATTTAGTCCCAAAGAACTGCCATTGGGGTTCCTGGGTTGTTAACGCTTGTGGACTGCTAGGTAGAAATCAGAAGTAAACTTTTATGAAAAAGCTAGCTGCAGCATTTGACAGTAGGTGAGCTTGTATACAGATTCTCTGAAGCTGCCAAATGGGAATACAAGTTTCTTCTGCGATGATAAATGCAGAGTGGACTCTGTTACGGCACGTTTGTGTTGCTGTGCAAATGTCTTGCAAGTTTTGAAGCCTTGCACTTCAGTTTTGTTAGCCTGTTGGAAGAAATCTCATTTAACTGGCATTTTTACATCTACATTAATTCTTTTAAAACACTGAAGTGAGTGTTTTACAGCTATGTAAAGAAACGCATTATCAAAGCATTAAGATATGATTAAACTGACATTTTCTTAAGAAAACGAAAGGAGCAGGAAAAAGCCATTCTAAAAGGACTGAGTGCTACATACTCCAGATATTATCTTCAGTGCTTACTCAGGGATCTTTAAAGAAGCTTATTACCAAGTACCCTAAGAAGACAAGTGTGGATGTGTACAGATCAGAGGAATGCAAGTTAATGCACCTGCCAGATTTTACTATCGTACAAAGCATGTCAATCAGCACTCAGACCTTGCGTTTAAAAATGTGTTCCCTCAGATTTTTTTCAGTGCTGTATCTCATATAGCTAGAATTTCCTAGTCAGTAGCCATCCAGTGTTGCAAATGTCACAAATTATGCTACTGAATATGCATCACTGAAATTAATGTGAATAGTCCTTCATTAGCCTCAGTAATGGCTTATAAAAATACTAGTGGATATGGTCGCTGTGGGTACATATATTTACGTTTTCCTGCTATTCTTGATAGGACAGAAAAATAATATTTGTAAAGTAAAAAACCCCAAACAGTTCTAAATATGTTTGCTTTAAGAAAAAGAAATTAAAATGCATAGTGAGTTGAACAGATTGGGCAGTTTATAACACATGAAAGTAAAGTTGTTTGAAGCACAGCTACTTGATAGCTACGTACAGTTCATATTCCACAGGGCCATTTCTAAAGTGATGCATCAGTTTCAGCTTGGTCTTCATTAGGAAAAATATGATCAGAAACCCCTCCTGAGAGCTGAGAGGTCACCAGCTGGAAACGCCTGTAGCAGAAGAGGGCCTGGTGTACCAGATCATCCCAGGATGGCTGCAGGCTGCTGAGATGCCGCAGCCATGAAGAAGACAAATACAGAAGAGAACTTATGAGAGATAAAAGGTATTAGGGCTGTCACGCACTATGCTAATAAGGTCTCCTTTGTTGCTCTGTACAAAATTCTGGCACTGCTATCTAAAAAAAAATTAATCCAAAATTAATCCAAACTGGAAGAGGTGTAAAAAGGGCTACCAGTAGGGTGTGGGGAAAAGAAACTCTTTCAGAAGAGAAAAAGCTTCGTTTGCTTTGTCTGCAGTATTCAGGGAAGATATGACTACTGCCTATAAATGGGGTCAGAGAGAGGAGCCATACGGTCTAAAGGCCACTGCCTGCACAGGAACAAGCAGGTCTATAAGAGCAGATGGATGAAAAAGCTGGTGGCAGGGCAGCAGGGCCCTCAGGCCTAGGTTCCCCACCAAAACCAGGAGCCCGAACCTTAGCAGGTTCCGCGGTTACCTTCATGTGCTCACGCTCTCTCACTTGCAGCTCTCGCTTACTCAGAGTCAGGGGTGTTCAGACTGTGCAGAAGGGCTCAGCACCTTGCAAACCTGTCTCCATTCACAGTTTAAACTGGTTTCGGGATTTAGCCCAAATAATATTTTATTGAGTGAGAACTCAGTATTTACTGAGTTAGGATGTCAGGTTCTGGTGTTAGATGGAAGACATGTTATAAAGAAACTAAACATAAAGTGACTGAAGATATTCAAGTGACACTGTTGTACTGAAAATATAGTCATATAAATAAATGGGCTTTATCAGTTTGCTGGTACCTCCAGCAATGTTGACATTTGCATTCTGCTCTCCTACCTCTGTCAAACTTTATTTCTATTAAAATAATGAATTCTCATACTGATATTCGCCTCTTAGCATGAGGCATTTAGAACAAGTCAACGCATTTTCAGGGACGAATTTTGGAAGTCTATTAAGATACACAGATTTAAAAAGGAGAAATCTGTACCGATGTCATGTGTTACAGATTTCTCTTTTTATCAGTTCTCATAAAACATGTCCATATATGCTGTGTTTTCCAATAGGAGACTGAAGCACAAATCCTATTGGGATCACCAGCAGTGTCTGATGTCCAAAGGCAGATATTTTATTTAAATGATCTTATACTGCTCAGTAGGAAATACCATTTTCATTGTGTTTACAAACATGTTAGCATTCATTAAAATGTTTTTGTGCTGCCCGTAAGATATGTATTTTAAAAGGCATATTTCTGAAAAGCTTTAGAGAAGCAGAGTTTTTTAAGACTGATCATTTGACAGGTGTTACTTCACATTGAAGCTCCCATTGCAGAGGACTAGAAGCCAGGTGTTCAGAACAGCTTCAACACCAGAGAATGACTGGACCATAATGTACTTCAAAATAGCTGTTGCTTTACAACCTTGTGGCTACTTTTGAGGTTAGTGTAATGCTTATCTACCTGGGATATGACATACTGCCATGCAATCTAAGCCAGTGATTTCCTCAGTCAACCCCATGCTCTGCTTGTACCTATCAGTGTCTCAACACCATAATTTCCTTTTCATGAGTTCTGCATACATGACTTCAAATGCAAACAGCTACTGGCTAGTTTTGGCATCATCAGTTTTTGTAAAATATTCATTAAGTAAGTCCTTTGATAAAATCTAAATATGTCATTCTCTGAAGACTGTTCATCCTCCCCAGATTTTTTGGGGGGCAGAGACACACCTTGTAAAGACAGAAGAATGATCTTAAACACTCAAAAAAGGGAGAATCCCAGGCCCATCTTGAGACATTCTGGCCTATTCAAAATCTATTCTCTTCACTTTACCTGGCTTTTAATATAACCATCTCTTCACTAAGTGTTCACCAGCTGGGAAGTCAGGAGTGCAGGAGAATGTTGCTGCTGTAGTAGGTGTGGTAAAGGCAAGCAGGGAGTGACTAGGAAGAGAGGGGTGAGGCTCGTATTGTATGTGGGGACACCCCCCCCCAGATCGTAGGTTATTCACCTTCAGTCCCTCAGAAAACATCACTGATTATTGATTGATTGTATTGTGCTGATGCCTGCAGGCACTAATCACTGCTTTCAAGGAAGAGAGGACAGAGTTTACATGCTACAGGGGAACAGAGTGGTCATCTTGAAACAGCAAGGGACAGTGCAGAGCTGGGTAAGGAGGAACATCAAGGCAGCGCAAGGGGGTTCACATATAAGAAAAACAGGTCTTGGAAAAATTCAATACTTAAGAAAAAATACCTGTCTGAAATCTGACTGAGAATTGCCTTTCCTGGTATTTGAAATCAAATTACTTTGCTTAAGCAATGATCCAACTTTGCGTAACTTCAGTGGAGTGACATTTTCAGACAAATTTAGCCACAAAAAAAGAAACTTCCAAATAATATGCAGAAACTAGGGCTAATGTCACTGATGCATGTGTGCTTAAAGCTGATTTCCAAAATTAGAGCTAGCTGAAGAACAGATTTTGTGCCCAATTAAAAGGATATTTTTTGTTTCGGGACAAAATCCAATATTTTATAATTTTTGTAAAACAAAGTTAATTTTTTTTTTTAAATGAGGGGACCATTTTTTAAAATTTCACTAACAGCCATTTGAATCCTTTTTTTCAATAAATTGGAACTACTTTAGGTATCTTTAAAGCATATCTGTATTTTGAAATGTACATATATGTATAAATCATTACAAGTAAAGCATTCATACTGAAAAAGTCAAAACAGGATTCTTAAATATTTTTAAAGCATTTTTCACCAACTTTTTTTCATTAAATATTTTTAGTCAAACGAGCTTCTGATGCAGGAAAACTTTGTCATATTTCTTATGAACATTTCTGTCTTAATTTGAAAATTTCAGGCCTCAAAAATTGATCCAATTTTAATATATTCTCAAGACACTGCAGCTTCTACTTCAGAGAATTTAGGAAACCAACTTAAGTCACTGATAGGTCCATTTTCAAGAAGCGGGTAGCCAGTTCTTTGACACTACAATAACAGTCACTGAGGATTTCTCTATAGTAAAGAAATTTTGGGATGACATGCAATGTCTTTTCAGACCTACCCCAAAGCTGTTTGTTGAGGAAAGGAGGGAATGACGACAGGTAGGGAGCAGGGGGTGGGGTTCTTTTCTGTTCCAAATGTGATACCCCGATATAAGTTTTCGTATGCAGCCCAAAAAGCCAAAAGATTTGTAGCAGAGGCAGGAGGCTGCTTGTATAGCACTGCTGAAATATTTTTTAGAGCTGGAAAGGTCACTTGGTGTTCCTTCTCTTCAGGTGCATGAAGGATTGTTAGAGCAGATATGTCTCTCAGTCTGTAATTGTGGTCCTTTAATCCTTCTGGCAGAAATGGTACAATTTATTAGCAAAATTACTACCACCAGCATTGTCTCCATATGGAGAATTTCCACAAGGATTGATTGTTTCCATGGTGCAGTACAAAAAGTACTTATTACTATCTCCTGTGACTTTGCCTGAAATTAGGGGTCTTGCAGAATGTTTCAATGAAGGGAAAATAATTACAGAATTTGGGTATTTTTTTCTTACAATCGTGCCTAATTGTAAAGAATATTAACTTCCATACACCTGCCTCATATGGGAGGTCAGATGACATTACCAACATAATTCTTTCTAACATTACGGCCTGGGAATGCATGAATTAGCCACCAAATTAAAATAGCTTTAGATTTAGAAGGATGCTGAAAAGATTTCAATACTTAATTTACTTTGAAAATTAATATTTAATTTCAATCAATAATTATTGTTCTATAGTATTTCCATTACAACATGCAATGCCTTGAATCCAATCAATCTTACTGGTATATACATTTGAAGAGACCTCTGGTCTCAGGTGTAAGATGGATTTCTTAGTACCTGGCAAAGTGTGTATGTACTATTTTCTGCTTGGATAGTGCATGTTTTGAGAATGATTGTTCTGTTGAGTACCTTAAATGTACACCATAGTTTCTTACTTTAGGTATATAAAATTGATAGGCAAACTTTCAAACACAAATACCCTTTCTGACAAATTTTCTATGATGATTAATGAAGTTATATGCTATATCTTCCTTTTTTATTATCCTTCAAGCTTCCTGGGCTAAAACATACGACCTTGAGATACTTTTAAGTGAAAGAGGTGTTTCCAACTGTCAGAGATGACCAGCTCTACCAAGACCTCATACCATCCAGCAATTACTCTATAGCATACTGAAAGGTTATGATTATATCCTGGAGATGCTAAAGTTTTTTTATCCATTAGGACAAATGGACAGCTTTGTATGAAATACACTTTTTAGATCACAAATCAACTGGAAAACAGCTTGAGCAACTGTTAGTACTTGACCCTCTGTTGGACAATGTTCCTTTGAATGATTTCCTCAAATCCATAATTTTCTCTACTTTCTTTAAATAATTCTATTTTTTGAAAGGGCTAATTAATGTGCATGAATAACAATGAATATTCATGACTAAGGAGAAAGCTGCATCACCCTTGTTGATTATTTCACACTAGCAAAAAGGGGTTGTTTTTTTTAATAGTATAACCATGAGATACTGGGAGTTTCCAATTTTGGGTCAGTGGTGGTATGCAGAATCAGAGGCAACCACTGTTACAAGAAGACTGTGAACCTGATTGTGTGCTCCTTGTTGGCAAGTAATTACTCCTAAAAGTAGTTCCAGTTGGATCACCACAGCTGTGGGTATGCAGTGTTCCTCAAAGTAAATTCAGTCTACTCGTACAACAGAATTTATGCGTAAGCCTGTTTGGTGAACCCATTTAACTTCTTCTTGAAGCAATTTAAGAATTAAATTATTTCATGTTGACAGATTCTTCCAAAATCTTAAATTATTGTACCCTTTTACCACCAAGATCTACTCATATTTTACTGGCAAAATTCCAGAATTTTTAGAGTAAGCTCTGTAATCCAACTTTTACACAAAACTTTCATCATACCTCTAATTCTAAACTCCTTGAAGATAGAAAAACCTTTATACATCTTCCCACTGGTCCAAGATAATAAAGATTTAGTCATAATTTGTTTAGATACGGCTACAAATGAAATACTTATTATTTTATTTGGCCCTCATATCATTCATTCATGAAGTAATTGCCAACATTCCTCTGTACAAGTAAAAGTTTTCTTGATCTTCCTCACATCAAATTTTATTCTTAGCAAGTGGAAAACTTCTTCCTGATTGAATTCTCTACCAGAAACCTAAAGAAGCTTGTATATTAAAACAAAATAACCATGATCCAAAGCAACCATCCCACAACAATTCCATTTTCGCTCTAGAGACAGTCAACCCATATAGAAAATATAAGTTTAATGTACAACTTGAATAATATTAGGATGTAGGAGATAGAAGAAATTTAGATAAATGTGATTATATTTTATTTTCACTGTGTGTAGAGAATAAAAATGGATATGCTGTAACGTGTTGCATAACATTTTACAAGCCCTAACTAATCTTTGAAACAACACTGATTTATGTACACAGTAACTATTTGCATCCTTCTACTTAGCAGAGAATTAAAAAAGAGATTAAGACCAAGGTTCAGGATGAAGTTGCCTAAAGCTAAGTATTTGATTTTGGCTTTAGAACTCTAAATAAAAATGGCCTAGTTTTTAGAGCTGCTGAGCACAAATACCTCCAAATCAATCTTGTGATAGCTATAGCTCTTACACAATGAGGAACCTGTCCATTCTTTGAAGTGCATGACATGGGTTCAAGTGTGTGGTTGATGTGCTTAATTTTGAAAATGTTGGCCTAATGAGCTTGCCCCCAGACAGGCTAAGCAGTTAATCAAAGAGAGAAGGAATCCCACCAGAGGGACAGCGAGCTCCTGCTCCCATACAGCAGGCAGAAAAACTCAGTGGGGCAGGGCAGCAGCAAGAGCAGCAATTAATGGGGTTGCTCTTGCCTCTGCAATATCCACTGGATCTTAATGGACACCTGCATGACACTATACAATAACACATAGTAAGCCCATCTAGCAGCTGGGAAATACCCCTGGCATTAGGAGGGATGATCTTCAGCAGCATCTATATTGCTTCTGAGTCCCAAAGCATTACCTTTTCACAGCATCTTTCTTTGCCGTGTGGGTACACACCCCAGCTCATACTTAACACAGGTGCCTCTAGGATGAACACTGTTGTGCCATGGGTCTACTCTGGGTTTATTTGTTCTGCTGAGTTGAACATATTTAAAGATATCCCTTTTCCCTTTGATTTTCTCTACGTAACATCAGTCTATTTCACTTTTGTGAGCTCTTTTCCACATGCCAGTCATGATTCCAACTGCAGTTTGAAGAAATTTATCACACATATGCGTATGAATAAATATTCATAGGTAATGCTCCCCTTATTCAACAGACTCTTTGCTTTTACCATATCCAGTTGTCATTCTGGTGAGGCAGAATCTAGGTAATGCATCAATATTTTGCACATCTGACTTCTTCAGCAGAACTATAATTTACTCTTCTTTAGCCATTTCCAGTGGCTACTCTAAAAATACAAGCAGGTGCAAGACAACATTGTGTTTCCCCTGCTTCATGGAACACCCTTAATTTGTTGCAAAGCCTCCAAGTATGTAGAGGCTTCATTTAGGTTTCATTTTCTAAATTGATCTTGTTTTACACTGCAGAATGATCTTGCTTTGCTGTGTCATTGTAATCATATGTGCATTAATAAGCACAAAATCAGGCACAAGGATGGATTTGAACAGCAAACATACTATTTCAACTTGATAATGGTAGGGATGTTCCTACACACATCAGGCACTAAATTGGTTCCAGTGAGAGCTGGAAGGTTTTAATACCACATAAAAGTTAAGCAGAGATTGGCTTTTTTCAGCCTGTCCCAAAGACACTTTTCATTTCTGAAGACTGCCATCCTCTGCCCTGCTGGAACAGAGGCAAATGAAGAGGGACTTCTGACATGCCAAATGCTACCAGCCCCATGTCTCAGTTACCTCTGGCAATTGGCCTCTTTTGTCTTCATCTGAGGGAGACTGCAGTAGCAACATGCTCAGTATTTCCATGTCTCCTTCTAACATGAACTTCCTATTCATTTAATCCTGACTGCTCCTTCCCTTGTGATCCTTGCCAAATAGACCCAAAAGGGGAAAACAATCTTCCCAAACTCTAGACCATGTCATTTGTCATGATCATCATGTCCAGGGAGCTCAGCTCTGCAGAGACGGGGGTCAGACCAGTAATGGAAGAAAGATTCTGGATGCCCAGGTAGGAACGGAAGACACCAAGAGGATCAGTCTGCTTCTTGTGGAAGGACTTAGGAAAGTGATAAGCTAAATCCTAAATCTCCAAAGTCCGCATGACACAGACTAAGCACTGGTTTTGACTGTATACTGAAGTAGTCCTGCAGTTTAGGTACTGCTAGGCAATACTAGACATTGGGGCTCTCTGTCTTTGACACTGCATTTCATTGTGACCCAGGCAAAGGTATTTGGCCTTTGTTTCCTTGGGAGTAAGGGGATGATGCTGCCTCTTCACCTCACGCGTGTGTGAGTCTCCATACTGAGGGGCAGGGCCATGTAGACAAGTGATGTTCAAAAATTGCCCAGGGTATTCCTGGGGCTGGGTATTTTAACAAACCCCACACAAACAGGGTTGTGACTCACAGCTGTCACTTGAGGGGTCAGGAGAGTTTTCCCTGGCTCCGTCTTGTTGTAATTTAATAATAATAATAACAGCAGTTAACAATTCTCTCCTACTTTACAGTCTGCAGAACACAATATAAATATTAACTAATTAGCCCACCCCAATCAGGACAATGATTGCCACATGTTTGCCCAGAAACATACAATGAGGCTGGGATATTCACACAAACCTGAGGGAGTTCCCTGCCCAAATCACACTGCGTGTCATGGGGAGGTGGACGCTAACTCCCTGAGGTACCCTTGAAAAACCCAGCTTTAATAGATCATGTCTACAGTCAATTTAGCATACAATTAAGCATTTGCACAAAGCAAATAGCACCAGAACTGTTGAAAATGTAATCCTGCCCCCTTGTTAAAACACGCTCGGCTGTTTGGCATTATGCAGAATGACTGTCACCACAGCGCTTTGAAGTCACTATCGCTAATGCAAACATGCGCAGGTACAAATAATTCAGCAGCAGAACACTGATGCTCCCCAAGTTTCTTACGCCATGTATGATCCTGAAATCTCCAGGATCATATTTTAGTCTATTTATTCTCCACACAAAAGGTACTTTACAAAATCTGCTAAATAGCTGGGCCTACTTACTGTGTCCCAGGAATATGCCCTGCACATGTCTCATCAGACACATCTGTTACTCCAGCTCTCGGCTTCTCTGTTCTCTTTCACCAGCAGCTGGTCTCTGAATGGATGTCGGAGACTGATCTCTTTGCTTTGCTTAGGCTGCGGGATTGTTTCTCTTTTGGTCTGCAGAGATCTGTCAATATTAGCTTAAATGCAGGTTCTTTTTTCTTGTGAAAAGAAAAGATAATAGTTCTTCCTCCTGATGGTGGCTTAGAGCACTTCAGATTATCCCTTGTTATTTCTTTGCAAGAAGAAATGTATATTCTCTTTTCATAAGAATTATACCAGTTAACAATCCTCCAGCCCAAACTTTGTCCCATGAAGAACTAACATCAATAGGAGTTAGCAATATCCGCTACGGGTAGAATTAGGATTCTCACAGAAATCTTTAGGTTCAAATAAGACAATCTTCACTGGTGTAACCATAGCAGTTCTCATGTCCTACATAGTACTTTTTAAGGATATCTTGGTCAAACATAGCTTTCAAAGTAAAACATTTTTTTTTCTGACTCTAGGCCATGTGCTTTTTCTATCTATATGTCTCTGTTCTACAGAGCACCAAATTTTTATTGGATGTCAGGAGTTCTGGAGGATATATCAGCCTGGTTATTTATTTGTTCTTGTTTCAGTCTTGTTTTCCAGATTATTTCCCAAATTCTAATTTAACAGTTTAGGAAAAAAAAAAAAAGCTCAATACAATTATTAATGATTGTGTGCTGCCTTTGTACATTTATTAGTTATTTGTATAATTAGTTTTCGGTTTCTAGTATTCTCCTTGGCTAACTTTACATGCCTAATATGCATGCCTAAATCAGGAGGCTGGTTTTTCTCAGCTTCCAATATAGCTTATGAAGACAGAGTGTCTCCTCCAGAGGAAACTTTAGGCTGCCTAAGTTAATTTCCTGCCTGAAATGTTTGTTAGAACCAAAGACTTCCAATTTAGGCACCTAAAGTACCTAAGGTTTGGTGCTGGGAGAGCATTTTCCTTCTTTGTGGTTTTCTGCTTCTCTAATGGCAGTGGGTGACATACCCCCTTGCCTAGGCAACGTACCCTACCTATGCGGACAGGGAAAGACCCTCCACATGATGTACCCTGCCGTTTGGGTTTGCTTCTGACCAGAAGTTGCTAACGGGCTAGAAACAATGTGCTGAAGTAGGGCCAACACACCGCGGGGCTCTGAATCACTGACTTGCAGCCAGTGAGCTGGGCTAGGACCTTGCCAGGGAATCTGGTTTCCAGTATGACCAGTGGAAAGGAGGTAACACATATGATTCCCTTTTTTAACACCACATTTATTAATCTGTACTTGGCCAAATTATGAGATTTTTCAGGCTTGAAGAAGCACTTGCTATACAGATTAATATTTCTGTGGCAGTTTTGAGGGCTAATGATGAAGCATCACTCAATACATGCGATTCGGCAAGTGGAGGTGGTGGACTTGTTCTAGAGCACCAATTTTGTTTATCTTAAGGAAAATACATTTAATCTGGGAGAGAGTTGAAATTGGTATATGATACACTGCTGATGAAACTCAGTATTAAGTTTTAATGCAAGTAGGTCACACTGCCAGGGAGAATGGGATAAATATCCATAAAACAAACAGCACTAAGACTTGGCTGAAATGTCAAAAGAGCATGATTGTGAGCAATTAACAGCTTCATCCTTGTTCGCTTTACATATCTTCCAGTTTACAGGACCAGTTGTCCAGTGTGGGAGTAAGAAGCTGTTCACTGGGCTGCAGTAACAACTATAGTAGCAATGGGGAGAAAATAGGCAGCAGGGTCAACTTTTCTTCAAAAAGAGATAGTATAATTAGAATGAATTATAAGTCTTGTAAACTGGCTGAAGATTTTGCCTGTCATCAGTGTTTTCTCCTTGATCTATCATTCACATTACAGAGCTATGGCGATGGTAAAAATTTCTATTTTCTTTTTTTGAAATGGAGGATTATTCTAATTTTAGCATGTGAATATCCCAAATACTGTCCTTATCCTATCATCTAAGTATGTTATATAGTAGGCTGTAGCCTGCCTCTTTGATGCAGATTGTACAGTAAGCATTAACAAATGTGTTAAATCTTTACTCCATATGCCAGAAAAGTGAAGACAACTTTCTACATTTGAAAGGTACCATAAAGCACCTGGTTGTAAAGAATCTATAGGGACACTGTGTGCTTAGGCCATTCTGAAAGCTGAATGCCAGATAGCAATGAACACTCCCTTCCCTCAATGAAGATCTGTAGCAAAAAACAGATATGCACATGTACAGTACTGTTAAAATGAATAGTTCCCAAAATGTAAGTGCATTTAATTATGGAGTATATATGTGTTACAGGATCACATTCAGATACATGTGCCTTCCACAATGAAAACTGGATTTGCAATTTTCATTTTCCCTAACTATAAATATTTGTATACCACTTAATTTAAAGATTATACTGACAGATAGCGTTTTCGATTAATATGCTGTATTTTACACCGTTTACATTCCATTTCAATATGCTTGCCTTCTATAAAATGTATTTCAAGACTCCCTAAAAAAAGAGAAAATAGGCACACTTTAAGCAGTTTACAAGAGACAGATCATTATCTCCTACAAAGGAAAGGAAACAGGAAAGCTGTAAATAATAAGTTCTGAATAGGAATGACATAAACAGCCTAATCAATGTCTTCCAGAACTGGCAAGTGACACCTCTTTGTTTTTTGCAAATAAAAACCTTCTTAACATCACAATATAAACCATTATCTCTGCAGGCAAGGTATATTTAGAAATGTACAAAATGTACATTTCCTGCCAGCCACCAGATCAGTAGGTGGAGATCTAAAGTCATGCAAATATTACAGTAAATGCAGGCAACCAATTTCTAATTATTCCATATCAGCAGATTTGTGAGGAATATAATTTATTAAAAAAGAACAGTTTATGATCAGCAGACCTTAGTTATGACTGTTTAGGAATTCAGTGCATTTTGATCTAATCACAAAATCAAAATATTCATGAAACACAATGATATCTCCCCAAAGCAGCCGGGCAGCCATTAATTTTGAAATTCGGGTAATTTATTAACACTTATCTGTAGCTGTAAAAGCTTACCTCTGTGTTTGTAATACGGGTAAAAGTGAAAGCAGTTTTAAAACTGATTCCTAATGATTTATAATGGTTTGCTGTAATTTGAGCCAGAAATTCAATTAAAATGTATGTCTAGTTTTGTTTCAAGATCTTTAGTTAAAAATTCTATTAAAATTCTATTTCCTTCTTGCATTAAATGTATCTGTTATCTGCATATATGAGAAATATAAGAAAATTCTATCATTTATTCCCCAGACTCCACAAATGCCTTTAAAAGCATTCATTTTTATTTCATAATTCTGCCGAGGTACTATTTAGAATTTATATACAGTAGAGGAGGAATAAGTGTGCATGCTATGTTCTTTTGAAGAAAACCAGCTCTCTACTGAGTGCTCATGCAAATATTCAAGTGACATTTATCAGTTCATCAAAGAAAGGAAAAACAAATAACACTGAATTATCAGATGTTTTAAAAGCTTAATTACAATACCTACGGTATAGCTTCTTTCTATATATTTCCCATTATAAATCCCTCTTGTAAAGGATATGTAACTTCACTACCAAAATTCCCTTCTGAGATAACACTTCACATATTTATTTATAAATAATGAGAAGTAAAACTGGCCACTCTCTTGCTTATTTACGGGGGAACAAAAAAAAGACACAACTCGTTGCTGATGTTGGTGGAGTCACTCCCAGGTAAACCAGTAGTGAAAGAGTGAGTATTACTCACTTTCCCTCTGTGATGGCCTTATCTCAGAATACTTCACTACTTGTAAAGGGGAAGGACTGACTTTAGAGATGAGCACATCTGTTAATGTTGATGAGAGTGATGTGGCCAGTCCCAATTCTCTGTGTTGGGAACTGATCTTTTGTAATATGGTTAATCAGTAGCTTCTAGATAAAGAGAAAAATATTCAGGCACCCAAAGAAATGTTACCTTGTGAAAAATACTTCCTATTTTCAAATTCAGTTATTCAGCATTCACCGTACTCCAGTATAATTGACTTGGAGTAGTGGTGAATCAGGACCATGTAACAGCAAACTCAGGATGCAGTTCAGTAGACTAAGTGGCACTGAGAAGGCACTGAGGGCTTTCTTCTTTCTTCTCATTGATCTGGTTCAGTAGCAGCTACTGACCCTGTGAAAGTGAGTTTTACAGAAGACTGGGACTCTTCATAGTCTCTGCAGTAAAGATAAAGCCGGGAAGAAGAAGGGGTAGACCTCTCAGTGTGGGATAATTACTGCATTGGATTTACAGGAGAAATCATCCACTAAATTATTTCATCGGCTTTAAGACTCAAGTGTTTCTGACTAGACAGTAGGGGATCTCTGCAAGTGAGGAGCTTCCAAAAAGAAAGCATTTCATAGGAACAAGGAATGTTTGCTCTGGGACATACTGATTAACAGAGACAGAGAGGCAGCTCATCAGAAGAAATTGCATGATGCAAGCTTTCACAAGAAGAAGAGCAAACGATTAACTTTTCTGTCCACTGTTGATCAAGTGGTAAAGTTAAGGAGGGAGTATTCATTCGTTGTGTTTTACCCAGAAGCAAAAAATCAACAGCCAGTTGGCACTGGATGTTGAGAATAGATGGGCAGGGTTTCTGTGAATCTTCATTCCCTAAGTAATCTTCATTCCCCAGTATATGGAACATACCATTGTCACGTTTCTGTCCTTTCAGACCATTGCACTGACAGTCAATGGTTTCTGCCAGATGAGATGAAGAAGACTCTCCATAAGGTGTGGCTGTTCCAGAGATGGTATTTTGGACACACCTGAGTATGTCTGCCATTCTCTCCTGTGGAGGGCAGTGGTACTCTTAAATAGTACCTCCAGCCTTTAATAGTGTAATTAATGATCTTGAGATGAAGCAGCAGCCAGCATGTTAACAATATTATTGTATACAAAGCTGGCTGAGAGATACTGCAAGAAACAAGAAATGATACAAAGGATCATAGAGAGGTTAGAAACGTGGGCAAGGCAATAACAAAATTACTTTATCTTTTGAACAAAATATGTAATTTTCTACTTGTTTCACACTTGCAGTAACAGATCACAACAGACAACAGACAACAACAGACTTAAGGAGTGGGTGCAACTTGGAGAAACCTGCTATACCAAGAGATATTTAGGGGTGAGAGAACAAGAGACCTTAGAGTGAAAGAACAAGAGATATCGGAGTGATAGCATTAGAGACCTTATGGTTATAGAATAAGAGATGTAGGAGTGCTAGAAGAAAGCAAACTGGATGATAAGTGAAATGCACATAGGCATATGGGACCTAGGATACAGAAAAGACTCTAGAAGCACTAAATGAAAAGGAAGAGTTCCTAGAGCTGAGTATGTGCATTTCAGCTTCTGGTGGGTGAACAAAGCTTTTACTGTTTTACTGGGTAAAGTCAAAATGCTAATAAATAATTTAGGGTTGAAGAACAATTATAATTATTGGGATGAAGAAATCCAAATGTGAGTAATTTGAAGGGACTGCGAAGAAAATCCTGACTCCCAAACTTGGGGTAGTTAGAAAGCATTTACAAAGGACCTTGGCAGAACTACTTAAGATATTCAAAATCAGCTAGGGCAAAACATTTATTTTATTAATATCTAGAGGGAAAATTTGGCTCAAGGGCTTATTTTGGCTCTTACCTCTATTATTCTTTTAAGAAAATTGTCTGCATCTCATTGGTGAGAGCACTGCCTCTGCCTGTGCTGGGGTTATCATCTCCCGGCTTGTCTTCCTTCTTGGAGCAGCCTCATGCTTGGTGCTCCCTGACACCAAATCCCATTGAAACTATCATCAGGAGTATCTTCACTGGACTTCCATTTAGAGGCATGTTGTGGTTTAACCCCAGCCAGCAACTAAGCACCACGCAGCTGCTCACTCACCCCCCCGCCCCCCAGTGGGATGGGGGAGAAAATTGGGAAAAGAAGGAAAATTTGTGGGTTGAGGTAAGAACAGTTTAATAGAACAGAAAAGAAGAAACTAATAATGATAATGATAACACTAATAAAATGACAACAGTAGTAATAAAAGGATTGGAATGTACAAATGATGCGCAGTGCAATTGCTCACCACCTGCTGATCGACACCCAGCCAGTCCCCGAGAGGCGATTCCCTGCCCCCCACTTCCCAGTTCCTATACTGGATGTGACGTCCCATGGTATGGAATACACCGTTGGCCAGTTTGGGTCAGCTGCCCTGGCTGTGTCCTGTGCCAACTTCTTGTGCCCCTCCAGCTTTCTCACTGGCTGGGCATGAGAAGCTGAAAAATCCTTGACATTAGTCTTAACACTACTTAGCAACAACTGAAATCATCAGTGTGTTATCAACATTCTTCACATACTGAACTCAAAACATAGCACTGTACCAACTACTAGGAAGACAGTTAACTCTATCCCAGCTGAAATCAGGACAAGGCAACTGGCTGTTTGCTTTCTCCAGTTGGTAGAAGGACTGACATTTTTCACCTGAGTTAATAGGGTCTTTTTCTGCTCTTTGATTGGAAGGAATTTTTAAAATAGAAAAATGATATATGAAAAATAGTGAATGAAAAATGTTATATGAAAAATAGTGAATAAAAAGTAATACAGTTCTGATATTCATTCCAAGACAACTGCTGCTTGTACAATAATTTCAGAACTAAAAACATTTTTACAAATACTAGATGATTATCTGAATACTTGCAAGAAATGAACACCTAAGAATAAGCAAAAGGTTGGTCTGTTCATTTAGGAAAAAAAAAGAATCATTATTCCTCAATTCCCAGAAAAAAATACAAAGTACCATCAATAAATGCTGACAATTGTGCTTTAGGCTGAGTCAGTTTCCTCTGAAGAAGGAATATGTAACCACTATCTTTGATGGCATGCAATCCGTAAGAAACAGTTTAATTCCTTTATGTAACTAGCAACTTGCCTTCTGACTAGAGACATGTCTCTACGCAGAATGTATTTGCAAAGTGTAAGTACAAAGAATTTCACTAGCTTTTATTTAGGGAAAATTTTGTGCAAGGGCAAGAAAGAGCAAGAGTGCAAGAAAGGAGAGGGAGGAGACACAGAGCCCAGTTCTGCAGTGGCATAATCCCGTCTAGGTGGGATCTGTAATGGCCTTCCCTTCACCAGCTCTTGGTTGCTTATTCCTGGGCAGGAAATTGCTCTGTGTGCTGATTCAGGGGATGAACTAATCTTTTAAAAAATTAATCACTGTTTTGTTATCATTCGTATCACTGCTCCCTTTACTGAGTCACCATTGTCAATGGAGTACAAATAGGTGGTTCTGGAGGGGCACAGGCTGTAATTATGAGAGCTCCAACTTGGAAAGTCTTATGCTGTGGCAGGGCTGCATCTGCAGAAACACTGACAACTTGGCCTTGAGAAAGTATCTGTGAAAGACCTTCAGGGAAAGGTACTAGAAAAATGAGGCTTGGAGATATAAGCAAAAAGTTACTGCCTGTTGTTTCTTACAATATTCAGGAAAATTGGACCTCATACCTTCTTGATAAATAGATGGGCTAATACAGAAGTAGCTAATACTATCATCAATTTATTTGCCTTTGGGCAAAATTTTTATCTTCCTGAACAGTGCTGGTACATTATTTAGCTCTTACAACTGTGCTGGGTGTTTCAGATATGTAAAAAACCCAATCCAAAACAATTCCTGCTCCCCTTCTTCAAAGCAGGCTCCCAAAGAGCTTGCAATGTCATTTTCCAGAGACCTATGATGTAGCCATATGTCTCACTGACATTAGTGGGCCAATAACAAATCCCATCCTACTTACTGAGCCATCCTTCTGACAACATGTTAGTGTTTAACTCTGGCAGTGCCTGAAGCCTGTGGGAAGCTGGTAGAACTATTCACCTCATTAAAATAAGTGTCTAAGTCTTTGTTTGCAGCAGTCTAGCACATTCAGCCTTCCTTGCATGAAAGCAGACAGTCACCCATACACACGAAGAATCAAGCGCTCTCACCTCTGTACTGTTTGATCTTCGCTTCTCTCCACCTGATTTCAGTGGGATTTGGAGCAAACTATGAGGAAAGAATTGAAGGTGCCTTTCATGCTTTCATAAACATAGTTTACATAGGAGAATAGTGGTCTAAAATATTTTTAGGCTATCCTTTGATTTTCCACACCTCTGAATGAATGGTGCTGGCCTCATCTCTGAATTCGCCATAATATGTTATAAGCGTACATAGCTATGCTAGTCTCTGTTTACCAGCTGCAGTTATGCTTTTTTCCCCCCATAAAACAGGGACATGGCATTATGCATCAGAAAACTCTATTGTTTTCTCATAGAACTCTATCTTCTCTGTGATGTATTAGCAGCCCTTTTGCACTAGGAGAACATTTTGTATAGTATGTTTCCTAATTACTTATGAATTCATTGCTTTTATTGTTCTATGTCACAGCCTTAAACATCCCTTTTAATGTACTTTTGTGCGCAAATTAGAATAGCAAGAGTTAAGAAGTAAGACTTTCTGTACATGGTGGCAGATGTTCAGAGCAATTCAGCATGTCAAGCTAGGGTCAAATGGAAAGGGAATGTCATTACTAAATGGTAACATTTTCTGTGGGTTTTAGAGAAATTCAAATCCTTTTTTAATCTAAATTTATTTTATCTTTTTTTCAGGGTCAAGGGTTGGACTTCAAGTTCCTGTCAGACATTTGTATATTAAAATGACTTTACATTTAATTATTTTCTAAACTAACTTTCAAAATAGTTATTCACAGAATTGCCATACCCGAATGCAATCTATTTCAATAGGATCTTTTATCCTGACTCACATATATTTTGTATGATATACTTGCCTACTTGTAAGGCATAGATTCACATATCCTCTAATTATTTTTTTAAATCTCATGCCCAGGAATTGTCTACTGTCATTCTAGAAAAATCTGGGACACGATTCTATATCCACCATGTATATTCTTAACAATGCCTAAGTGATGCCTAAATATCACTGATTTACTCTGAGTAGTTGAGTAAGAAATTTAAGACACAGTGGTCAGCTGCCTTATTTTTATTTTTCCCTAGTTCCGTACTCAGTGTGTGGTTAAAATTCCTATTTTCCTTTAATTCTGCAGTGATGTGGAATGAGTTTGAGATGGGGTAATGTATTCAAAATCAAAATGGTTTAGAAAATTACTTTCTATTTTTTTAAAGTCTTGTAATACATTATCATGAAAACCAGAAAAGAAAGGACAAGGCATGACAGGTATGCTGTAACTTGGTCATAATTCTACTAATGCATGTGGGAGTCTGTGGCAGTAGATTGTCCCACATATCTTTCCCATTATTGCCCATTTTAGCTAGTCAAGGGCAACTATCAGCACCAAAACTCTGCTTTCTATACGGAGGACGATTTCCGATGGCCTTTCATTTCCCTGCCTATCCAGTTTTCCTCCACTTCAGCCCCAGGCACCTTGTTAAGCCATGGCCAGCAAGTACTGCTGAGGCTCTAGGGTACTCACTAAACTGCATGTGACACAATGAGGAAAAAGGGATTGCTTTCTTTTAGTACAATATGTTATGTCATTGCAGACCTTCCAGTTTTGTTTCCAACCTCTCCTGTTCCTGCTTTGAATTCTGATTTCTCAGCAAAGCAAGCCCCAGTGGAGTGCTTATTGTCACCTAGGTCATGCAAAATGTGCTGGCTGAAGAAGCAAGGGGTGGGAGAGAGACCTGAACTGAAAAAATAATCCTGTCTATGCCACTCTGTCAGTGAGATTCTTCCCCAGGTCAGTATGATGCCCAGAACAAAGACCTGAATGCACAGTCCAACAGAAAACCTAAATAGGTTGAAGACCCAAGGGCAGATGCACATGTATTCCCATGTATACATAGACATTTTTGAAGTTCAGTGAAGTTGCATTGCTGATGCAAACTACTCTGAAATGTGTCTGAAGCTTTTTAGAAGACTTCTGTATGGAGAACTCTCCATCACTCCTTATAATGACTGTTTTCTTTTACAAGGCCTGCAATATTTAAGGTGTATAGCAGGTTAGCCTTGTAAAAATAAATAAATTCATCTGGTCATTTCCCTGTGGGGCCTCTATTTCATCAATAATTAGCATTTACTCTATCCATATTGTAGAAATTCCTTGTTTTGTTACTAGCAGGAAAAAAAGAACAAGTTCATGTTGCTGACATGTTCAAAGAATATATTAGCAAATTACGTTTTGTGGCTTTCTTTTCCAGATTACAAATAGCTTTATAGTTAGAAAATTCTGGCATTCTGAGACAGTGACCAGATATAAACAATTGTTTTCAAAATAATTGTTCCACTGCAGAAATGATTCACCAAGTATCTGCATTATTTTGAAAATACTGTGAAGGAACAAAAGGTCTTCTAGTTCTCCCATCTTGATAAGTGGCATTTGAAGAGTGAAGATCAATGTTAACGAGAAAGATAAATCCCCTGATGGGGGGCTGTTTGAAGCCCAGGTGTTGCTTATTGTATTCAGCCTGTATTTCTGTACTTCAGAACAATAGCTCAGATCTGTAGTGAGAAGAAGTACTGCTTTGCTTTTCTGTAAGAACCCCACCTGATACTCGGACTCCAATGCTGTCTACTGCGCTGGGATACAGGGGAGAAAAGACTTCAATTTAAAGTCATGAAGATGGCCATGGTGTCACTCTTTAGCTGAAAATTTCTAGTGAAAAAGAAAACACAGGCCAGATTTTGTACTCATCTTCACAGCTGTAAACTCAGACTGACTCCACTTAAGTGAATCCAGATGTGCATTGTGCTACTTCTGCAGTTCCCATTAATTGACGCACTGTTCCCATTAATTGATTTCTGGAGTGTAAGTATCAAAGACAAACCTGAAAATTAAATGTTCGCAAAGAAAATGAAAATTTAATTTTTCTACATTTATACAAATTATTAAATTCTTCATACATTCAAACTGAGGACTGATTCCTCTCCCTTGCTGGCAGCTCTAGCCTTATTGGATATATAGAGTTGACTCACAGAAGTAATAGGAGGCTTTGGGCCTAATTCAATAGTTCCTCTCTATGAAGGAAAAGTGCGTGCTTTCTTTTAATAGCACAACTGGACACATTATGCAGGACCTTCCAAGGTTTTTAAATCATGTAGCAGGAGGGGTCCCTTTGAAACCCCCACTGCTACACTGAAGTGGTGAAGTGTCACCCAAGGCTCTGCGTGCTATGCTATGAGAACACTGTTGGTGAAAGAAAAGGAAATATCACAGCAAAAGTCAAGTTCAGCTAGCTCAGAATCCTCCTGCTCTAACTTGACTATATGAGATCTAGAACGAATGAGAGGGAGAATAAGGAAGATCAGTTTTCACGATAAAACCAGTCTCCCTGTTATACTACCTTCTCTTTAGCCACAGAGACAAACAATATTCTGAAGGGGTCAAGACAGAGACTGCTGCACTGAATCACCCTCCGACGTAGTCTGTAACTGTCTATTGACTGTGAATGAAGTGGGGACAAACTTTTTAGCCTAAATTTCCTTCGGCTTACGCTGGCTTTTAGGATTCCTATTGATTAGGCCCCCACAAAATATGGTCATCAGTATAAGTAATGATGGTTGGGGTAACATGGTTATAATATTTTCTGTATTATGTTATTAGTATATAGGGTTTTCTCCAGCTTGTTCTTGAAAAATGGTACTGGCAGGATGCTCTTAGGTGCTGAAACTGCCCCTTCTTCAGGCTGGAGCTCCCCCAGCCTTGCCTTACACGGTGAGTGCTCCAGCCTGACCAGCCTGGGGGCCCTGCACTGAACCGGCCCCAGTTTTATCAGTGTCCTCCTTGCACTGGAGTCTCAAAATTGCATGCAGTGTTTCAGATGTCTCACTAAGCTTCAGCTCTGTCTGTATGTTTTGAACAGAAGTCCTTGCTGAATGTGTAATTGCTTCCCAGTGTATCATCTTCTACAAATGCCTATCTAATCCAGAGACTCTAGAGAAAGTAAAATCAATCATCTGGTATTGTGGACAAGTGGAAAGTCTTTTGCCTGATTTTAAATCTAGGAATAATTGTTCAGAATAAATTTCTAATTAACAAAGTCTAAGCAAACACTCTAGTTGTTATATCCCTTCACCTTTTTGTGAGTTCACCAAATTGGAAAGAATTGCTAGAAGACTATAAGGGGAAAGAGCTGGAAAATCTGCTCCACATGGGTACATTAGAGGAATTGCCTGTTCTTTTGTACAGGAAAGAATCTGTTTTGTTGGGAGGTTCAGTCCTCTGGTTTAATTCTCCATCCTGTTTTGCCTAGCCAGCTCTTTGCACAGGGCAGTCTGTGACACCTCTGAAATCCTTTTAGTGTCATTGTGATCTTTTTTCTTATTTCCATGTATATCACATTATTTTTGTAGAGAAAATAAAATACCAGAAGTTTATACCTGATGGAAGAAAAAGTTTTATCTTCAGAAAGAATGCCCAAGAGAACCATTTTGGATCTCGTGGATTATTTTTGAGCTTTTCTATTAATTCTTTTTCTTTCTTTTTTCCTTTCTCTGTATTTTAGAAGTGTTTGTCATGTTTTGAATAATTTGATTCTATAATTCAATTGTCTTAGCTTTCACTGTAAAGTAGAGAAATGATTCTGCATATATACCATGAGCAAATGTATGTTTCATTTTCCAGTAAAGATCATTAATTTAAAAAAAAATTGAGGTTCTGCATTAATTGTTATATTTATGCAAATATACATCAATTCTCCTGTTTCACAATGCTATTGAAGTCCCAGATATATTTTCTAGAAAATTTCTTGTGGTTCCGATTTTTTACCCATTACGTCAATAATTGCATTATAAGCATGAGTAACAAATTTAGTTATATCAAGTGCATTTAGCATAAAGTGTTCTATCCCATTAGTTAAGGGTGGTGTATTCAGATCTCTATGAATGGAAATGACCCAATGCTGTATTTGATAAAAAAACTGTATTAGGAAGAGAAAATTGGATCTTGAATTGCTTGAAATCTTGAAAGGATTTAAAATAATATGAATCAGAAAGATCACCTATAAAATTAACACCGCTTACCTTCCAATTCTTGAAATCTGAATTACCGTAGAGGAGTGGTGAAAAAGAGTTTTGCCTCAAGGATTCAGGATGCCAGGCTCTTCCATTGGAGAAGAAGGATAGCCCTTCTTAGTCTAGGTATTTTTCTGAGGCTAAGAGATGGATTCAGTTCTGCGGTGCTAAGTTTGGCCCAGATTTCTCCAAGTCATGTATTCCTGTTACTGCAGTACCTATGGTCAAAATACTCAGCTTTGGGGGGGAAGATTCACATTGCCTCCCCGCTGCAAGTTTTCTGTAGGGAGTGCTGGATCCTTAACCACATTGAAGCGCTGAGCATGAAAGTTATAAAGCTGGGGAAAAGTGGAGGTGGCAGGCATTGCCCGTAGCCCTCACTCCTCTGCACTGTTCTTTGCTCGTGGGCCAGTGGACTGGTCTGGAGAAGAGCTCCTTACAGAGTGGCTCGTTTTTCTATTGAATGACAGGTACAAATACCACCACAGCAATGAGGAAAGCTTAAAATAATTTCTGAAAAAAATAATCTGCTGTTATTTCATATTCAAAATGATGTGATTGAATGAGTGCTTCATGCTCCACTAGCTTATACCTTTATACTAATGCCCCACTGCATAGAGCAGTCTAGAGGATGCATTTACGAACTGGAACTTCTGAAGATTCAATTTCTGTTGGAGCGTTTCATCACATATACTTTTATTTTGAACTTGAAATAATGGGTTGGCAGCTCTGTTTTGTGAGCTTCTTTACACTTGGTTAGAGCAATTTGGGCACTCAGGTGCCTTCATGCGGAGTGAAAGTCCACCACCTGCTTGACAATACGGGACCTTGTCCTATTCATTATTGTGTTAACATAACAGTGTTTCATGAATGGCTAAGTAGCTCGCTTTTCAACAGCTTTATAGCTATGGCGGTATGACACTTATTTCCCTAACATCCACCATTTAATGCAAAGCCCTGATTAGCTCTTCTCTCCCCCTTCCCGGCTAGGTGTTATGCTACCTCTCCAGCTCTGGGCTGTCGTGCTCTGGCAGGGGTGAACGCCGCAAGGCAGTAGGAAAGCGACACTATTAGTCAGCTCTGTCTTGCCTGACCTCAGTGACCAAGGCTGGAGTTAAAAGCAGGGTAGTTGTGTATAAAGCAAAGTGTTACAGACATGTTAATAGCTTCCTCTCCCCACCCACTGTATCAGTGGAGATGCCATGTTCTCTAATGCTCCAGTGGTAACCTGCTGGCTTTTGACTTTGCTTTGTATGAAATGAAATTCCAAATTAGAGGTTCGTTTAAAGTTAATTTAGTGTTCTCACAGTAAAGGGAAAGTTCAAACAGGTTTCAAGAAAGGCTACAACTGTGCTGTTGTTGAGAGAGGTGCTCTGGAGATAAGGAAGGGGCTGTGGAGTAGAAATATATCCCATATTTGTGTTTGTGTGTTTGTGTCTATAACTCTATGTGAATATATATCGAAATGTGACACCGATCTAGATCTATATGCATAACAATTACTTATTAATATGCTGTATATGGTTAAATGTAATATAAATATCTCCCTTTGTATTTATTCACTGTATTTTCTTATTTTCTGTATGAAGGCTGTGGCGTCCTGCTTGCCTTGTCTTCCATCGCAGACCATAATGTAGCATGGGAGAAGCCCAAAGTGACTTTTTCCTTCCTTTTGAACTAACTGCAGTTCTTTCTCCCAGTGGCCCTCCTATTCAAAAAACCTTAGTGTGAAAATCCAGAGGTTAAATACTGCCAGCGGGAGTTTAATGGTAGCAGGATTTCCTTCTTGTTTTTTACATGCAGTTTAAGTGGAGCATTCAGCATCTGGATTTTGAAGCATGCTGGTCACTTGGCTTTGTTTGGATATGCACACCCATTGTATGCTTTTCTCTTTCTTAAGCCAATGAAAGTAAAACTTTGAAAAAACCACACTGTTGGTCCTACTTAAGAATTTCGACTTCTCTTCTGTTTTGTCCTGAGGCTGGCCCATGAATTATGCTGTTGCATAAGCCATGTCCAGGTGTTGTCACAAAGAAAACTACATGGCATGAGTGAAAATTTTGCTAGGCAGTGCGCTGACAGTGAAGCAGTGTAGTTGCTTGTATTACAATGCTCAAAACCAGTCTGTCACCATGTCGACCAAGGCAAAGCAGTTTACCTACATCTGGAAGAAGAATGAACTATCACGAGAACTGGTATTGATTAAGATTTGATTGCAAATATATATTTTTCTTTAAATCTTTCCTCCTTCCTACAAAACTTAAAAAGCTAATGAGTCTCTAATGGTTGCTGAGAAAAGCCTGAAAATGTGAACTAGGTCCACACCGCAGGCTCAAAACCCAGAAGGCAAATGAAACAAACCTTGTAAGACACTTTAAAGCCATATTTTAAAGCCAATTTCATGGTTTGTAGGGGCCTGACTCATGCGTGTTGAGTACTTGGTATCGGTAAGACAGCATCAGGCATCCCTGTCTGCTGATTTACCAAAGTAGGGCTATCCCACTTTTGAGATCCTCATGGGAGCAGTTCAGCTTTCTCTACCATTAACAAATTTCACATGATAATGCAAAAAAACCCCGCTTACGCATACTTAGAGCAAAGCAGTACTTTGTTCACATTCTGGCTCACATCACCTTGACTTTGTTTATGCTCAGACATTCATCTGAACATGGGAAGAACAGTTACGTTAGTCTCCAAGGTTCAGATGCTGCAGTGAATTCCTGCCATTGATCAAAAACTGTGATATTGGTCTTGGTTTATGTGGTGATTGTTATCAGCTACAAAATCACAGAATTTTGTGGGTATCTAATTCACTGTAAGAAGTGCTGTAGAAGGCTACCAACCCCGTGGACATTGTCTTTATGTTCATTTTAGCCACTTATCGGTTCATGGTTTGACAAGCAGTCATTTTTCTTCTGAGAAAAAAAAATATTTCCATATTTCATAATTCCAAGAGAAATGTGTTCATTTCACTTATGTGAAGAGTAAATAGGACATCGTCTTACTCATTTTATCCGTGTGTGTAAACTCACATTATTTATTATTTGAAGAACAAGCACAGTAGAGACCTTTACTGGGGACATTTGAGCTCTTTAATTTCTGGGACACGCAGGACAGTCCACAATGCAGTCATACAAATGACTCAAGAAGCAGTCTATAGATATATCCCCCAGTATCCTTTTGTGTGTCTGTGGAATCAATGCTTCATTGTCATGGGAATCACAGATATATAGGGCTGGAAGGTATGTACAGACATAAGCTAATTCATTCCCTATCCTCACTATACATAAAACAAACCTGACATATCTCACTTGTTCTTAAAAACCTTCAGTGAAAAAGAATCTGCAACCTGCCTCAGTGAACTATTTCAACCCTTAAATGCCCTTTCAATTGGAAACCTTGTAGCCTCAATCTCCGCTGCTGCAAATTATATTGCTTTCTTCTTGTACAAATCCCACTCAGGTCCTGAGAATAATTGATCACTGTACTCTTTGTAACAAGCTCTCTATTTTTGAAGACGTTATCATGCTTCCCCTCAGTCTTCCCTTTTCCAGACTAAACAAATCCAACTCCTTCAACCTTTCCTTGCAGGTCACATTTCCCAAACCTCTTATCATTCCAGTTGCTTTCCTCTGGATTCTCTCTACATTGTCTGTATCTTTCCTGAAATGTGGTGACCAAAATGAGAAACGTCATTCCAGCTGAGGTCTGAACAATACCCAAGGAGAACAGAGCGTCAAGAACGTCACATCCAATAGCTTATACACAACACTTCTGACTTCCACTTGAGCTCCAGACCTTATTGCAACAGCAAGAAAGAGTTTAGTTTGTGGCCCACTGTGTTTGTTTGTTTTACATTATTCTTGCCTATTTATTCTTCATTTAACAATTGCTCATATAACTTCTCTAAGTTTGGTATTTTGCATGTATACTGACTGCATTTCATATTCACTTGTGAATGCTTTTTCCAGGACTTGAAGAGCGGCTTGTATTCTGACTGAACTGCCAAAATGCTTTGCAGTTCTTGTCTCAGTCCCACTTACTCTTTGGATGTTACCCACAAATGTCAAGTATAAAAAATACAACTGTGTCCTCCATCCCACCATCAAGACTGTCAGTGAAAATCACGCTAGAACAGAGGCACAGGGATAGACTCCTGCATGATCCTATTTGAAATACCCTCCAGTCTGACAGTGAACCAGTACTAATTATTATGTTGGGTACTGTTTTTCAACCACTTGGTCACATGTCTTTTCATGAAATCATCCAGACCACATTTCTCTTGCTTATAAGAACAGTATGCAGAGTAGTGTTGAAAGCCCTACTAAAGTCAGGATTTATCAAATTTTCTGCCTTCTCCTATGCTGTTATGCAGTCATCCTGTCCAAGAAAGAAATTAGATTGATGTGATCTGTTATTGACAAATCTATGCTAGCTATTTCTTTCACCTTGTTATCTTCTTGGTGCTTTCAACTGGATTGTTTAATAATTTGTTGGTGTGTCTTTCTGGCTGCCTTTAACTGGGCTATAGTTCCAAGGTCCTCCTCTTCTGTTTTTTTAAAAACAGTTACTGTATTTGCCCTTCTCAGTCCCCTGGAACCTCCCCCATACTTCACAAAATCTTAGACACAATCACTGATGGTCCAGAGATTGCTTCATATAGGTCATTACAGCCTGGTGGCTGAATACCATTTGGCACTGTAAACATGAATACATGTAACTTATGTACATACTGGGTCTTTAACCTGATTTAATTAAGATTTTGGTTGGTTTCTTCTTAATATATTATACTATCATATGAATAGGACATTTTCATGAAAGAAACATTGTTTTTATGGGGTTCATTTTCTGCCATGTTGAAGTATATGTTTGAAAGAATATCTAAAATCTGTTTACATTTTAAAGAGACCATATGGTACAAGCACTAGTTTAAAAAAGTTTTGGCTTCCAGGAGTATGTCTATGCTCAAGTGAAGGTAGTGCTCTAAAACTGGTCAAAAGAAATAGGATGGGGAAACTAACAGGAGGAAAGTAATGGGATTACTGAACTGCGAGGCTGCAAGACACCTCAGGAGATCGTGTAGTATAACCACTTTCACAGAAGGAAGATCACAGGGGACTAGACAAGCTCCAGCTGATATTTTATACCCAGCTCTTAAAACCTCTAATTAGGTAGTTTCTATCAAAGCCCAGTATTTCACAATTCTAATTATTGAATGCTTTTGGTAAAAACAATCCATTTTTTTTTTTTTCTGCAAATTAAGGCAGTTTAATCATATATATGTAAATACATGAAAGGAGGGTGCAAAGAAGACAGAGCCAGGCTCTTTTCAGTAGTGCCCCATGGCAGGACAAGAGGCAATGGACACAAACTGAAACACAGGAGGGTCAGTCTGAACATAAGAAAACACTTTTTTACTGTGAGGGTGTCTGAGCACTGTTACAGGTTGCCCAGGGAGATTGTGGAGTCTCCCTCCTTAAAGATATTTAAAAAACACCTAGGCACAGTCCTGGACAACTGGCTCTAGGTGGCCATGCTTGAGCAGCTGGGTTAGACCAAATGATCTCCAGAGGCCCCTTCCTACCTCAACCATTCTCTGATTCTGTGATCTCATCCTTCTTCCAGAAGTCAGAGAGAACATTTGAGTATTTTCACATGTATCCACAATTTAGGCTTTTGCAATTGAGTTTTTTCTAATCTAAATAAGCCCAGTCCCTCCAGATTTTCCTTGTATCTGCTCTTCATTTCTAACTGTCCATAGATTTGGGTTATTAAGATAGTTTGATATCAATTTTTCTCTTTTTTTAGCAAGGCTTTAAACATTGTCTTACATGTCATGTTCATAAGCAATGAAAATGTAATCACCACTGCTGACTGAAAAATCTCATCCATTGCCAAATTTGGAGGTATTTCAAATGAAGCACAGTAGGAGTCTTTGCCAGGTCTAGATTTATTCAAAAGTTCCACTCAGGAGCTTCTCTAGCTCTGTGTATCTTCACATCAGCTGAGCAAATAGTGGTACCATGCATCCCTGGGGTTTGTGTTCAAGCAAGGTGAGGAGCAGAGAAGATGCACTCTTTGATAGGTAATTCACAAAAGAGTTAAAAAAGTGAAAAGGTTTTTAAAAGAAGATGTGGGGGAAAAAAGCTTTTTTTACAGTAAATCTGATGATATGCCTATAATTAAGTCAAATAGGTTAAAGGCTTGTTATGCTAGGATTAACATATGGTAAATACATCCATTGAATTACACTGAGATTCATGTGATGATTACATATAAAATTCCATGTAATGAGATATATTTATCATCAAAAGGTCTTTGGCCTTTAAGAAAATGTTACAACAATTATCCTGTGAACGTGAAAAGTCAATAGAGGTATAAATGCATGTCTTTATGCCATTATTGTGACTGGATTAATCTCAACAAGACCAGCCCTGCTGACATTAAGCCATCAAGGGGGAAGCCTAGTGTTACTGATACAGCCTCTCAGCATGCCCTCTCATCTCTCGTTGTCTGCTTGGACAGCCAGAAAGAATTTTTTTCCTCAAGTCCATCCTTTTAGAACCACAAACATCAAAATGGAGTTTCACAACAAATATTACAAGATACACAGTCCTACAGCTCTTCCAAAGTTTTTTTTTTCTCTCGGATGTCCCAAATCTCTCAATGACAAAAGCTGTGTTTGACAGCAGCCAATAGACTTCAGTAGTCACTATTATGATTTGGAGTAACATATTACTGTTAACCAGCAAGTTCAGCCTCATACTCACAAGGGCAAATAAACTGTGGAGTAATAGCAGAAAAATAATTTTCTGCCATCACTGTGAAAGTGAGATGCAAAAATGAAGATGAAGTAGGATTCATGGGTAGACATGGACAATCAGTAAAGAAATTTATCAGATTGATACACACAAAGGTAGCAGGCCAACCTGCCCTTCCTTCCCCCCCAAAACAGCAAAAAACACCCATAGAGAAACATTGTCTCTTCTTTTTCTGACCTCAGGTGTCTTTTCTTCCTGTAATATAATGCTTGAGAGAGGAATATTCTTCTATAGGTTGATCCTCTGTGTTTATTTGCACCATATTTTGCATAACAACATCAAGTGAAGTCGTCTTGTTCCAATCTCTGTTGCTTAGTATCTAAACTGATCAGTCTCAGAAAGACAGTCTTTCAGTCACTGGTACTTAATAACATGTTCATTTGGTTGTTCTGCTGGATTTGAACAGAAACACTGCATTTAAGACTGAAAGCAGATTTGGAGTAGATGGTCTGCCTTGGATCCTGAGAGTGCTTGCACGTTGGTTTCAAGCACAGAACCAATCAGGTGTAAATCTTATTTATGAAACAATTTTTGTTTTAACATTTCTAGCAGTAGTGTTATACCACTTGACTGTTTTACATCAACAGCAATATTCACCCACAAGGTGATATAATTATAAAAATCAATTACACTGTTCTTCAGTGGACTGACTAAGCAAATACACTGTATACTTCTATTTCAGTTTGCAAAATGTTGAGAATTTGACAGAGACCTAGATGACTATTCACTCATATTTCTTTCTCTTTCTTTAGTAATGTTGTACATTGCAGAATCTTGTTTTCTACTATTGTCTTGCAAAAGCTAGTGAAAGACAGGAAAATATGCAGACATATAACCACTACTTATCATTTCACATTCTTCTTTTTTCTCCCCAAACTGATTTTTACATTTAATAGGATACCAAGCAACTAAGAATACTGTTCTTGTCTACAAATTGCAAATTAAGTTTAGCTACGAGCTCTTGTTTGGAAGTATAAAAGTTTACATTGTATTATATTTAAAGGCATCTGTCTTTTGTGGAATTTTAAAATACGCTAATTTTTATCAAAGGTTTTCCTTTCATGTCCTTTGATTACTAAGCTATATAAGTTAACCAAAAGATAACTAAGCATTAACCCATGTTGCAGTTTTTATCTCCTTTGGCAATCCCATGAGACTTCAGCTAAGTACATTAAATGGAGCATAAATCTTTAAGTTGTTTTCATTAAGTCACATATTTAGAATACATATCCCAGTTTATTTGATCAATTGTAAAATATTAGCTGCTGCACTGAAGATTTGTGACATGGTTTGCAGCAAGTGAACAAACATTTCTGAAGAGCCCTGAAAATTTTTGCTGGAATGCATGGATAAGTTACAACAATTAGGGTTTGGAACATTCATTCGTTGCTTTTTTTTTTCTTTATGTATCTTGCAAATGTATGCTTAAAGGCCAGTAATACCAACAGGCAAGCTTTGAAGATAATTCTAATATTGGCTTAATATTCTCGGCTTGCATTTCTGTTAATTTTCCCAGTTTTCCGATCTTTTGTTCTTTTTTTTATTTGTTGGTCAGCCCTAAACCCCAAGAAAAACACTAGCTGTAAAAGGGCAGGTGTTAGGAATAGCAGTTTTACTGTGTGTCTTGGCTTACCATAGCTTCCTAAACAACTCCATTTTCAACTCAGTACTGATGTTAAAATATGATAAAGGAGTAGTTACGATAAGTAGTAATGCATTAATTATGTGTGTTGGTGGGTGGTCTGAATATAAGATTTGTATTGAATAATTTATTGAAAGTTTTTGTCCTTGAAATAATATGTTGTATTTTCATATTAGTTTTTGTCTAAGACTTTCACATTGTTCTATGAGCATTAGCATTGTATGTCTCACTACACAGCAGAAAAATAGCTGTTTTTCCATTTACAGAAAGTGAAGCTCAGGTACTACGGAGCTACACAGTTTATTCCAAGTCATAGCCAATAGCAAAGCTAAGCTTAGTGCCAAAATGGATGGACTTAAGACAGGGCCTTGCACTGACATGATTGTTCATATTCTTGTGTCTGTTGTGGCTCTTGCATTTTAAAAGAGGACAGTTTAGCTCCTTGGCTAAATTGCTTACAATAGAGAGTCTGGTTTAAGCACTTTCCTTATTCACAAGGATCTTAAACATTTAATCAGGCCTCTGTCCTACTAATTTTACTCACAGAAGTGTTCTTTTCTTATGTGAGCAGCTCTGTCCGAAACCAGTAAGACAGTCCATGTAATAGAAAGTTTCCTAAATGAACAAAGGATTTTGTATTAACTCATTAAATACATTTGAAATCATATTTTAAGCTCGTGCCTGAAGCATCTTGAATTTCAAACCCTCGCTGCCAACGGAAGTATTATAACAATATTTACATGAAAAGTGTTCTTAAACTACAACCTATTTTACTGTTTCAGTATTTCTGACCAGATATGTAGGATGTGTGGATTTGTCAATACAAAATGGTATTACAGAAATTCAGACTAGCTGCAGAACATCATGATAATTTGGCAAGAATTGCGTATATACTAAGCAGCATTCACTTTTAAAACATGTAGAAAATGTCATATGGACATCTGTCATATTTTCTTTACCAAGATAATCCTGCAGTAATGCTATTTAGTTTTACAAGTGTTCAAAGAGAGTACATGAATGTCCAGTTTTGGTTTTAAAATTTTAACTCTGTAATTGATATGACTGTTCAGTTGGCAGCTCAAATACAAGCATTCTGAAATTTTAAAAGATACAATAAGCTGGATAACAGCCCTTCATGTCTTTTATAAACATTACTAAAACTTGATTCCTAGTAACAGCAAATGTGGTAGCTTCAAAGTAAAAGAAGATCATCTGCATGTGTCCCAAATCTGTTTGATATAGATGGCATAGCTTCATCTTCATTGATGATAACTGCATGATCTTCTTTACAGGACTCGAAGGTCCACAATTCCTTGTTTAGTTGTGCATCTTTTAGTAAAGGATTTAGCTACTACTAACTCAGCAACTCGGGCTTTTATCTACCAAATATTTTGAATCCTGGTCTGGAATTATTTTTTTTCTCAAAGACAAACAGCTAAGTAATGTTCAGCAAATGCAAGAGTGCTGTGCTTTACGCATTCTAGGGATGATTATAAACGCTAGTTTTACTATCAGTAACACACCATTTGGGAATCAGTAACACATTGTTAAAAACTTGTGTACAACGGTCTCTTGTTGGCAGTGAAATACCCCCTTTGTGTTAATATACACTGCAGTTCTGCTTATTTTAAGCATACTATACATTAAGTAGATATGATAGGTTGGCATTCATTGACAAATTAAGTGAGTTGATTAGCAATCTGAAATCTGCATGGACCTTCATTATGTTTGTCATGAATTGTAGGCCTAAAAAGTGCTTTTCAGATAAAAGACACAAAACATGAAAGTGAAGCAGAGGCTGATAACCCTTTCTGAAGGAAGAGCTATTAGTAAGTCTCATTGCTTAGCCATCTAGTAAACACTTCAATGACTTCTGATTACTATTAACCAACAGAATGATGTTTTTCCCAGCAAAAAAAAGAATTACTTGTGTTTCCCAAGCTGTGCATTTTAGTTCAAGAGAAAGAGAGTAGCTTGGCAAGCCAACTGTGCAAATGTTGACAAAGTGTAAGAAAGTAAGAAATATAGGCAGATTTCACTCTGTTGAACTACCTGTTTTATCCAAATTTATCCAATAAAATTAAAATGTTTATTTGGTCAGATCCAAAGTGGTCATCATGTTTTTAGAATCAGAAGTTCATTGAGCCTTCTTAAATCAGTTATCAGGTGAAGATCACAGCTCTGACTTATATGCACTTGATTAAGTATTTTCTGAGAAAAACATGGTTTTTTTCATTGCTCAGAATGTATCTAAATGTATAACTAGGTGATGAAGTGAGGTCCCACATAGATGAGGAGCAGGGGGCCAATTCTTTGCCAACATTCATTCCTGGGCTCCTACGGAAGCCCTGACTGTGTAAGTTAGGATTGCCTTAACACAGCTCTAAATTCCATCCAATTGTCTGGAGCTCCAAGACGCTTTCATATAAGCAAAGCACTGTCAAACAGAAAAATTTCTACCTTTTTCTCATCCATACTCTTATGGGAGAAGGTGTGAGAGACACAACTTAGGAAGACCTTATATCAGTGTGACAGTTGATGGGAAAATATAGTCAGAGCTCCTGAGAGAATAACAGAGATTAGAATCAATGTCCATGAGCATATATAAATGCATTCTAGCTCATGAGAGACAAAACTTTTAAGAAAAGGTAATTTGTAGCTGGAAAAACAGGCATGCTTTCAGGTGCACAGCCTCTTCTTTGAGTCATTCACAAATCTTGTTTCAGTTACATTTTTAGACCATCATTGCTACAACAGCAATATGACACCCATGTGCCAAGGCAGTTTTGAGCATTTATTTTCAAAGGAGGCAGTTTCATCAGTGTTGTCAAAGGTAATGGTTAAAAGAAATGAAAAATCGCCAGATAGGTACAGCTTGGCTCATTTTATGAGAAGGCAGGACATGAAAAACAGAAATTGTCTTCTAGTGTATGATTTTTGACGGAAACTCAAGTAAAGTCTTACAACATCTACAGCACAGTAGAAATCTTTCATAAACCTGGGGAACACAGTCAGCCCATAAGCATGCTGAACCATGAACTTAGTTCTGCACTGTTTCCAGGTAGGCTTGAATAGTTCATCAGAAGGACAAATACATTTATTTATTTACTAGGCAATCAGAAGCAGAGTTAACTTTTTAAGCACTTCTCTGCTGTCAAAGAGGGGGTTTCTAATGAACAGCTCTATTTTGTCTTTTGTCATCACTTGCTCATGTTAAGGACCGTAAAGTACTTCTGGTTTATTTAATATGTAAATTATGTCTTGAATGATGTAAAAGGTAGCTCACAGGTCCAAGGTCCTGGGAAGAACCAGTCTGTTCTTAGGTACAGGTAGGTCAGCAGCAGAGTTTCTTCACAATGAAGGCATAATCAGAAAGAAATTCACAAATAAAACCTTCAATGACTTTACTGTGTGTGGAGGTTAACCTGTTTTGCATAAGTGTGGAAATGAATTATCTATTCATTTTAGATCCATTGTGTCCTTATGCAGCATAGCTCTTAAAGAAAGGCCAAAGAAATCCTGCATAACACCAGTGGAGCTTTCAAATGCTTCAAAGAGCACGGTATCAATTGAAATATCATCAGGCGTGCTAACATGTAGCTGTCAGGTGAGCCTGATGGGCTGTTATTATCACTGTCATGACTATTATTGCTATTATAATTATTTGATCTAATTTTAGGGTAAGCCAGGACCCCACTTCTCTAAGTGGTATATAAACACAGACGGTCCCTGCTGCAAAGGCTTACGAAGTACAAACTTAGTAAAATCTTCCCTGGTTCTGCCTCAGTTAACATATGAACCCTAGCAACAGTCAGGTAGGTGGAAAAGCAAGAAAGGAGAGACTGACTTTCTGCATTAATCAGTGATGTCTAGTATATATATTTACTGTAGTTAGGATATGTTACCTTTGATGCATTTGCTTTTTTTTTTGTGACTAGAAAATGCAGACATAAGCAATTCGTACCCATTCGAATCAACTTTATCTGGTCAGTTCTGAGCATTAGAGAAAAACTTTATGTTCTTTTCAGCCTTTGGTATCCAACAAGGGGCGAAGCATTTTACCTTGAGCAATTTAGATTGCCCTTTACGTCCCCAAAGGCCTCCAAGTGCTGGGGCCTGTGGCCATAGACTTAATGAAACTCAGAGGCTGGATCTTAACGCTGATAGTTTTGAACAATAAATTTGAATCATTAAGCACTTCAGGAGGGAGCAAATATCTTGTGCAAAGGGACAGATTCTTGCAGAAAGTGAATTACTGACAAAAGATGAATGAAGTCCAGAAGAGCAGGACAAAATTCATGTTCTGTTTCCAACTGCATCTTGAGCTTTGTGGGAAAGGGACCATTTAGCTGTATTAAATACATCCCCCACCTCCCCCTCCCATTTGATTTTTTTCCTTCTAGTATAAGATTTCACAAATCAAAACAATTTCATATGGAAAAATCCAAAATGCTTAAATTTCTATAGTACGTGTGTTTTTCTTATTGTATAAAAGTTGTCTTGCTTTCATTTATAGGCAGATTTCTTTCTCAGCAAAACCTTTAAGATTATTGATAGCTTGTATTTGGATTTTATATTTTGATAAAAAATTAGTGTTAATATTAAAACATGCAACGTTTCAAAACCAAACTAGGATTGCAATCTCTTTTCACAATATTTTTAGAGGTTTCAGTACAAGGATAATGAAATGATCTTAAATGATCTGCAGAGTCCTTTTGGAAAATAATAGCTTTTTCACATTTCTGTAATCATTTTTTTTAAAGATATGGATACTGATTGTGCATGATGATTCATAGTCTCTCTTCTATATCTTAGTTTTCCCTTCTTTTTTCTCCCCTTCACATATTCTCAGCTCAGCTTAACTAGTACCATTTTGTATCTCTCTCTGCTTTATGATGTGATGAATGCAGCCATTCTTCTCTCCCCATCATTACAGCTGGTCTTTGATCCAGTACAGCTAATTTATATTTACCATCTATCATCTACCATCAAAACTTTATTGGAAAAGAGGTGCACCTGGACTGACTGAATTTTTTTTTTATGGAGTTTGAGACTATTTTAGGACTTGTGATTAGGACACATTCATCCTCTTAATGGAACACAATAGAACCATCTTCAACTTTGTGCCAGCAAGCACTTGGTTTGTTTCAACACATCATGGATATTTCAGAGTTCATCCAATGTTAGACTTGGCTATGCTCATTTGTTAGTGATTTGATCAGAAAGGTTATCTTCCTTGCTAAATTCTGCTGTGTTTTGTACACATACAGGTTGTACTTGTATTTGTAGCACAATCCTAATCATAAGTCATTTTAAAACTATAAGGATGTATCTACCCAACAGACTACAGAAACGCAGGATATATTAGACTCTTCCATAGCTGAATTGTTACAACATGAGCTTGTTGGTTTTATCCTGTTTGGATATGTCTTCACTGCACATTAAGACAATGCAAAATGTGCAATTAACACTCTAAGGTTATAGATGTAAGTTAGAGTAAATGTACATTCCTTATATCTGTATACAAAAAATCTATCATTAATTTTCTTTAGACAGTTCTTTCATAAATGACTCTATTTTACCACAAATGGTGTTCTTATGCTAACAACTGAAAATCTTGCAAATAAGCAAATTGGACAGTTTCTTTTATATCAAATGGTTAGATGCAGCTGTGAAGTGTGGGTTACACTGTCAGTTCCCCTTTATGTCATTTGAAATAGGTGTTGCACTCAGGGGAACTGGTGGTAAATATCTACACACTAGTGATATGACTTATTCTTAGTGGTGTCAACCTTAGGTTAAGACACCTAAATTCAGGACTCTACAGGCAGATGCCTACATGGGCCCTAAGTGCCTAAGCTTTCATCATAGTTAATGAGGATCTAATTGATAGAGCCTAAAGAGTGATTTAGCTCATCTAAAGCAGAGATCTACTGTGTGTTCAGTAAATGGCCACTTTTTTTTTTTTTTAAATTGTTATGTTTTGTTACAGTTTTCTAGGAAAAAAACGGAGGAGCCACATATCCCAGCTCCTGGGAACTCATCACACTGTCCCCAGTTGAAGGCAGAGAAGCTCTTTAACTAATGGGACTTAACTGGGGAAACCTGCCTTGTCGAAAAGGCCTTCATCATTCTGGGGAAGTCCCTCGATTTAGGGAAGCCCCCCGTCTCAAAGCTGGAAGGATAGAAGTCTAGAAAGTCACAATTCAAACTGAGTCCTGCAGAGCTTCCACTCTCCTGGCTGCGACAGAGGTCCAAGCTCCATCACAAGCAGGTGGTGTAGGCAGCTCTAAGTTGCAGTCAGCTGGTGGGGGACCTGGAAGCTCTCCAGTCCATGCAGCCGAGGTAGTCCAAAGCAGTACTGTCCCAGAGTCACTCAGTCTGGCAGACTAGTGTGTCCTAACAGCCTCCTCCGGTCTACTGACATTCTTTTTGTGTATTGATGAGAACTTGTCAAATTCAGCATATTCTGCAAAGCATTTAGCCTGAGGAAAAGATATTAAGAATTTCTCAGGTTAAGAGGCTGTAGCTGGTCCCTCTTAGCATCTTCCAGTGCAGCGTGCTTGCTCCATGTCACATGATGGAGGAGTGGCAGTACAATCACACCCTGAAGGTGAGTTTGACCTCATGATGTATGTGAGAAAAACATCTGAACTGATCATTTGGAAGATTCTCTGAGTAGGAATAAAAAGACTTCCAGTGGAAAATTCCTGCCAAACTAATATTTGTGGCTCGAATTTGATGCAGAAGGCTGAAACAGAGAGCACACAGCTTTCTGGAGTGAAATGACAGATTTTATGAATTGAGGACTTGCACAACACCTCACGCAGTAATGTAACAATGCTCTGACTGTCACAGGGTCAGTGGCGGATTTACCGTGGGTGGAGGAGAAAGTGCAAAGGGACCTGTACTTCTGCCTTCCCATTCAGATCTCCTTAGCACGACCTGCCCTAGTTGGGGAAATGATCCCATGGTGTCTCTACAGCCTGCTCCCCACCCTGTCCCCATCACAGCTGCATCCAGTCACTGGCTCACCATGGGACTGATGACAGGTTGTTCACTGATAATGACCCACACTTCATAACTCCTTTTTTTCAGTCCTCCCTGATAGATTGTCAGTTCCAGCAAACCTGTGCTAGGCAGTGACAGAAATGCAAGAAGAGACATTATTAACAAAAGCATAGCAGACTCTGAACACCTAGGCAGAGTCAAGGCATCCATATTTTGTCATGTTAGAATATAATAATAACACAGAACATCACACTTCAGTGTTGATATAATCTTTTTCTATATTTGATTTAGAATAAAACCAACTGTTGTTATAATAATCAGGGTCTATTGGCCTTGGTCAAGTGAGAAGGTTGCGATTATTTATTAACTTAATCCTTTACATGTGTTTCAAGCTAGAAAATAAACACCCATTCCTAAGCATTGTATCTCTCTCTTCAACTTTTACTGTAGCCAGAGCACTGGTGTTAATTAAATGCTGTGTGGGATTTTAATCCCTATCATTTGCCAGGATGCACACAGGAAGACAGCACCTTAAACAATGCATCACATCACAGAAATCTATTTAATCATTTGCTTTATTATTCAGGGAGTGTAAAACTTCTTCTTATGGTATTATGATGCTCTGTATTCGCAGTCCCTTGATAACACAGAAGTAAAACAGCGAAAGCATTAGCAACCTCAAGTTTGCAAAAAAACTGAGACTAGTTTAAAAATAACAAGATCTTTAAAAGAATACAGGTTTTTTCCCCCCATTTGTGATCTTTTTTTTGTCTGAGATTTTTGGTTTCTGTTGGGTACATGTCAAGATTTCCTTAGCCTCCACAAGGTTTGGGAACTGCTTTTTGATGAATGTATTTCTATTATTTCTTGATTCTAAGAACCGAGGCTTTTAGGAAAAAAACACCCAACCCAACCCAAACCAACCCAAACCGAACAAAAAAACCAATAATGGAGCGTGACAGAATCCTGAGTCAGGCCTTTGAGAGGCATCTACCTACATTTTATACACTGTAAGTGACAGCCCCAACCCAAAACAAAGACTTCTAATTCAAAATACCAGGTTTTATTGTAATCTAAACTGGGGTAATTAACCAATTCTTATACAGAGAAAAAGCAGAGTAATGAGGTCAGAGTGCACAGAAGTAACAAGGAGGGAAGAAAGCCCTTTCCTGCAACCATCTGAGTCCTCCCAGGTCTGTCTTTGCTTCCCCACTTGGTTCAGGCCACTCAGAAACTATCACCTGGATTGCATCAGTTTTAGAGAGTCCTCTTTAATCCCCAGGCTCTTTCTTCTTCCATCACCTCAAAACCATAGCTGTGCATTTCTCCCTTGCTCATCCCACCAGCCCCTCCCGAGCTGCAGTCTCCCAAATTCTCTCTGTGACTCCCAGCGTTTTTCACTCCTGCCCAGCCTGGATTTCAGAAGCAGCTTCCCCAAGAGTCCCCTCAGCTGCTGAGACAGTGCAATGTCCCCCTCTCTCCAGGACTCTCCCCTGACCCAGTCACTCTCCTGTAACCCAGGAACAAATAAAGCAAACATGGATCTGTTACGCCAGTGTTTTGCAAGGCTGATTTTACTATAAAATGAAGTTGGCAATGTATAACCTGCATATGTCCTTTATAACCTGCTGTGCTAACCTCTGAGTTGGACAAAAGTGTGTTTCCACAGCCTCGGTCCTGATTTCAAGGAGATTGGTATGTTTTCTGTGTTTACGCAAATATGTATATCACTCTTGCATGCTTCACATTGCATATTTTCACTGGCATCTAACTATGCATCTAGCTATATGATGTCTGCTAAGCTCACAAGTAGTAAAGTTTAAGGCTCTGCATACACAATGCAAATCATAGCATTATATGTATATATATACAGGCAAAACAAATGAAAGTAAGTGTAGAGTTAGAACGTCACTTTAGAGTCATGCTCACTCTTGCAGTGATAAAATATATTTACTAGTTTATTAAGTAAGTTAAATATAAATACATTCTGCCATTGTGTTACTCTCAGAAACCTGAAGTAGGTAGCAATTCACTTTCCGTAACAAACACGACAATATATGAACAGTTCTCGTTCACTTGTTTAGATCTTATATATTGATTTATAAATGGCCGATAAATGGTACTAAATGTTTACCAGATGTGCTAATAAATGGTTTATCAATAGTTATGAGTTGTTGCAAAGCTTAGTGAGTAATTAGGGGGTTTATATTCATGTCTCACAACTCCTTTAACAGAGATTCTGAAAATAGTCTATGACATACCATACATGCTTACACTATCAACTTATTTTCCATTTTAAAATGAGAATGTCATGTAAAGTTTGATACAAACTAATGCTTGAAGATATTCTCTCATCCTTCTCTAAAAACACTATCATCCAAATACAAGTATAAATTAGATACAAATTTGCTTACTGGCAGATGGGGCTGTTATACCCTGGTATACTGTCTATGTAACTAGTGTAGGGCCTTGGAAGTAAATCCTTGGTAGGAGTTTCAAAGTGAAGAGTATAATCCAAATATAAGCCAATAAACTTTGTAAAGAATAAGCCTTTGAAACTCAGGACAAGAAAACTCTCTCACTTCAGAAGAGATGTTTTTCTTTCTGTAGCTAAGCAATCACTTAGCTGATATTTGAATCTTAACTTATGTTTCCTGAAGTTGTTCTTTGATCCAATACTGCTTAGTCAAAATCCATGATTGTAAGTTTATATATGGGATAGAAAAGTGACCTCAGAATGTCACACCATGTGTTTCTCATGAGCTGTTAGCATGCTGTTCCCTTGTGATTAGAAATGGCAAGATTCCCCTGTGTTGAATGATCTGGTGATATCATGGGACTTGCATTTCTCTGGATCTTTAGCTACTTCATGAAGACAATACAGCACAGAATCTTTTTTTTTTTTTCCAAATAACTATAAGACTTCTATATCATCAGAATAATGGAATTTTGTGTAAGCATGGGGACAATAGCTGATACAGGCTGGTGTTCTGGGGCAGGAACTGGAAATTTAGTTAATCAGCTGGAAATGTCCATTAACTGGAGACTAGATAAATAATACTGCAAAGCACAATGCACCTTTGAAAGACTGACTCTGTGTCAAAATGGAAACATAGGCCTGCAAACCATGAAACAAATTTTGCTTTCATACAGTGCTGTCTATTTAAATACGGTGACAGCACGGTCAGTAGAGGAGCGCACTCCACACACGTGGCAATGCAGCAGTGTGTGCCACTTACGGATGTTGTACAACGGCCATCTGCAACAGAGGGGCAGGAGTGGCCAAGAGGTAAAATGGGACTGGAAAGAAAAAGAAGCAAGACTGATGGTGAGGACCAGCCAAGACAGGCTGGTTTTGGGGGTGGGAGGAATCTTCAGATAAATCCCAGCACTTCAGGCATTGGGGCTCTAGTTGAATTGGCATTCAAGGGAGGGATGAAGGTGATGGAAGGTGGGTTGCAGGTGTTCTGCTTCCTAGTTACAGAGCAGAGCTGTAGCCTCAAAGGAGGCTGCCTTTTCTATGAAGGAAGAAAAGTGCAGTGATTATGTGTATTCCTATAAACTGTGGGGAATGAGATTATACGGGGGTGGAGTGGAAGGAGGAACAGAATGAAGGGATGGGTGAAAGCCTTAGGGTTCCCACACACACACCAGCTAATCTCCCGAGACCACATGTCTTGGAAGAGGAAGAGCTCATGCTAAGATGCCTGGGGCTCTTCCACTGCTGAGCTGCACACTCTTCCTGCTGTGACAATACCTCCTTTGGAGGAAATGCTAGGGGGAAGGAGGAAAGGATGAAATTTGGAGCTTTCTGGGTTTATCACCAAATATTCACCCTGGATGTACTCCGGATGCAAGTGTCCAGTGTTAGTCTGTAAACAAGAATGGAAAAGCAGTGACTACACTTTCAAGTCACCATAGAAAAAAACTTTATTTGCAAGTGACTTTGTGAGTTTATTTGGAAGAGCTGACTATTTCCTTCTTCTGCTCTCTCTTGATTCAGAAAGTGCTATACAGTAAGGACTTGGTGAATATAGTTGTTTCTGAGTTTCTTACTTAGCTCTGAGCACCTCAGAAAAGTTCAGGAATTACTTTCAATCAGGCATTTTTAAATTGTTTTTAATTTATCTAAAAACAGGCTAAAGAGTTTAATTAACAGGCTCAGAGTAATAGTTATACCATTTTTCCTCTGCTATCAGCTTTCACTTTTATTTACGATGGGAGTCCCCCTTGTATCTCCTTTCCCACAGGGCCCACTATCACTAATATTTCTGTGATCTGTGAATAAACCAAAATTTAAAGTTAGTACTTACAATCAATGCAAATTAATGATTTCTTAAAAAAAATATTTCAATCAGGAAAAGCAGCTTTGTAGTTGAAAATCCCATGCTGGCCTTAGAGTGGGAGTTTTTCCAGCCTCTGCTTAAATCCAAAAAAATACTGCAATCTTCTGGCACAGACTCACTGTAATGCTTTAAAAACAATTTAGCAACTGTCATTGCTGTAATTACAGTAACTAATTACCATCCTTAGCAAACAAATAGCTTAACATAATATGCAAGCCGAATCAATTTTGAAGAAATGCAAATTCCGAAAGCGAAAAAGGGCATTTTGGCAAACCTGAAAGAGAAGCGGGAAAATAATACACTTTGTTTTATCTGCACATAATTCCCAGGGAATATCATATCATAAATATTTGCATTCAGTTCTTATCAGGACATTTGCATTTGCTTCTTATCAGTCTGCAGGCCGGACTCTGCCAGATAGAGAGTAGAGCTCCACACCATGCACATATTTCTAATGAATCACGTCTCAGGCCGAGAGAATATTTTGGCTGGAACTTTATCACTGAGATGAAGAGGTCATTTACTCTCAGAGTCAGTTCATCTTGGAATTGTCTTGAGATTTTGATGTGATTCAACCAACATTTTTTAAAACGAAAAAATAAACCAACTTTGCATTCTGTTCATTTCTGTAATACTTATTAAGTCTGATTGTTTGAGAAGTAATTCCTCCCCCCAAAATCAAAATCATATGTAAACAGGTTTGATTCATATTTATGTCCCACACTCCATAACAAACAATGCTGCACATTTTCCAGTGTACAGAAAAAGAACAAAGCAATAACAGAATAAAATGAAGACTAAGAATGAAACAAGCTGCACTTAACAACCATTATCTTGAAATTTAATGCCAAATCCTTTTGTAGTACTTCAGAAATATGTTTGATTAGTGGCAGTTTTCTCAGTAATGAGAGGAAATGTTTATGATGAGAAAAGTCTCTCTAATGAGCCATCAGATTTCCTTAGCAGTTTCCCCAGGAAAAAAAAAAAAAAAAAAAGCACATTTTTATTATAAAAAGTGCATCTCACCTGTAAGAAAAACAAGTGGAAAATGTCATAAATCTGAAAGTCTCATACATTTTCCTGTTGCTAGCTCAGACACACAAACAAAGGGAACATACCCCAAAAGCATTGAATTGACTCGATTCTGCATTCTGCATTCTACATGTATTCAAGGAGGTTTTGTTTGTTTTTACTTGGAATACAAGTGTGAGCCCATAAATACATTCTGTGATGGCAAAAAAGTCACTCATGACCTCCTATACCTAAGTATAAAACTGAGAACTGTTACATGCCATCTGGGAAGAGGCAGGTTTTGCACATTAATTCAATAGTATAATATTTCCAAATATTTTAATGGAACTGAGTAATTCTTTTCTGTGACTTCAGTTCAGTACCAGAATGCCCCTTTTTTGTTTTTCTATTTATATACATTTTATATTCTTGTACTCTAATTCAGAATTTAAAACAACTTTTCTCCAAAAGCGTGTACTTTAAAGACATGCAAATTACCACTTTCAAGTTCCTGAACGAGTGCAACAGCCAGATCCTCACCTGATGCTAGTTGGTGTTGTTCAGTGCAGTGTTGCTGTTTACACCAGCTGACTATTTGGCAGTATTTATTTTTATATAACTTCTGGGAAGTTAAATCTTGACTAGTGATCAATCTACTAGGTGGTGTGTGATTTCTTTTATGTGTTGTAACATAGCAAACAAATTTGTCTCCTGGTCATTTGAAGCGGTACAAAACCATTTTAAAATGGATCTATTTTTTTTCTATGTAATGATCACTTAAAGTTAGTTTCACCTGATGCCCAAGTATTCCACTTTGATTTATTTGTTGAAACACACCGTGCAGTTTCTAGTTCATTATTATTCAAATGACTGATACAGCTCATTTGGACCAAGCAAAACATTGCATCAGCGGTGTAAGAATTATCTAAAAACAGCTCCTGAAGCCATACTGCTGTTGCCAAACTTGGGATGTTTCTGATAATATACTGTGACTGTTATAGAGTGAATGCTGTCCTGCCCTTTCCTGATGCAATATTTGGATGCATTATTCCAGTGTTGTAAGCATGGGGCAGGATACTTGACTGCCGTTCAGCTGTAATGAAGAAGAGTAAATATGTGCAGTGCATATGCAAGAAGCATTGATGGAGATGTACAGTTATAGAAATCATCCAGTCATTGTTTCTACAGAAGAGTTAGCGTCACCTAAATTTGCTCCTTGAATCATCAGAGACTGGTGGGAAAAACTCCAGCAGCAGAGACAATGACATCCTCAAGACCTCTCAGAGATCTCCTCTGGAGTAAGTACATAGCTGAGCTCCTGAACATTTCCCCCACACATAAAATGTGTATGAAGGGAAAAAAAAAGAACAAGATTGTCTCTCTCTAATTATACTTCTATGAAATCAAATGTGATTTAATTGAAAATTAAAATTTGGTATTTGCTGTAAAAATAGAACAGTTAAGCTCTTGTTTCTATGTTGCTGAACATACACCCCTGCAGTCAGTGACAATTTAGTCATTTTAGCTCACTGGGAGCAGTTTCATCCTCATCCACGGCCTTTTTCTCCTTGTCTCTTGATTTAAATTGCATCATATTAAACTAGGACTAACAGTGTAGTGCAAAAGCCATTTTGAATATGCAGTTGAATTCAGTAACTCATCTGGTCTAGAAATCATCTCTAGGGTTCATGTTTTATCATTTGTTTTTAGCTCTTTCTTTGAGGTGGGAAGGGCTTACAGTTAAGAGCCCATTATCACAGTGAATGATGCAGGAAATCCAAAATATTTATGTTTGTTCATGGCACATGGACAAGAAACAGTGCTCAGGAAAAGGGTTTTCTGATTAAGTGATTGAAAACACTCTGGTGTATGTTAATGGCTTCTTCTGTCCAACAGATAACATCATCTTTAGCCTTATCGCTGTTCTTGAACTTATTTTAAACATTCTCCTGTGCTCTTCCAATTATATACTATGCTCTTTTGGCATCCCGTCTCTTCACTGCAAATCATCTCATTTGTTTGCTTTCTAATTTTTTTGCCAGCAGGTTGGGTGTAAAAAGAAGCATTTAACAGATACTTGAAGTGAAAAAATACTTTCCTGAGTGAAATTAATTTACATGGAATTAAACCATACACTTACAGAAAAAGAAAAATTGGTTTTAAAGAGAGTAACGCTTGAATTTTAATACCTTGATATCATTCTGGCTGCATGAGCACTATGAAAAGATAAAGATGAAGGAAGATCTGATCATTATTTAAATGCATGCAGAAGACTCCCAATAAGATAAAATTAGGTAAGATCATGGTAGATCACAATTTTTAACACACTGAATATATCCTTGTCTTTTCAGCTGTAAGAATCTGTCCAGGATAAGACACTATGAAGGCTTTTGTAGCAATCATAGTACCACTAATAGTAACTTATAAGGCACCTTTCATTGTGCAGGATCCCAAAGAGGTTAACAAACTATGTCTGCTGCTTCTTCATTAAACTGTTACTGCTTCTCATAAAAGACCTGTGCCTCTATCAGCGGTACATTGTTATTTAGATATACACTGTCTGTAACAGTAGAGTGGGGAAGGCGGCTGATCCAGAAATTAGTACATAACTATAGGACTGGATTTGACCTCCCAGCCTATTGTTGAGGGTGCAGCAGATGAACAAAATAAAACATGACTTCTCTGGTGAGAGGGGAGGGAGAGAGGGAAGGAGAAGACAAGGGGGGAGGGAGAGCACAGAAGAGGGAGGACTGCCTTCCAAGACCTGATTCAGGATTTATTTCTGTATTTTGCTCAGTTTTAAATAGAGAAATGGTTCTTAAGCAGCATCTAAAATTCAACCCCACCTTTCCCAAGCCAAGCAGTCTACTCTCCTGGCCAGTGGGAAACGTGTTTGAATCCTTTTAGAGTGAGCTGAGCATTGAAAGAAGCCTGATATTTCCTTGTTTGAGGGGCTAACCACCATGATATTTTACAAGAGGTAGGTTGTGCCAGTAGAGGCTACAGTAGTTTAAAAGAAAAGGTGGAATGAGCTATAGGAAAGGAAGAAAGCCAGGCTGTGCACCCCAGGGGAGCAAAGGCACCCCGGAAGAGCTCTCAGCGTGGGAAGGGCCAGGAGGGTAGGAAGCACGCACCTTCTGTCAGCACCTCTTGTTGATGGGTTCTGCTGAGGTGTCTAAGAAGTAGATCCTATTTACTGGCATTTATCAACTGTAAGCAGGTAAAAGTTCCTGGAAAGGACTTATTCTGTCTTTGTGTACATGAAAAAGATCTGAGCCAAGGTCTGTATTTCACATGTCTGTAAAATGAGAATAGCAGACCTCATTCAGATGTTTATTCTCTTGGGGGGGGGGGAAGTTGATCAAAATTAGCAAGGTGGTCAGTATTAGAGCTGTTTTAGTATTTCTTTATATAGAAATTAATTGAAGCTGGTCACATTTTTAAAGGAATAAATAATTGAACACATTTTTGATAAATATTACCATTGTTTATTGACTTATTTATTCAAGCATGTATAGTATTCAACTACATATAGAATTACTCTAACACCTCATAAAACTACTTATTGAACACATTATTTGATGAAAAATGGTAAAATTTCTCAGATAATGTATTCTTTAAGTACGATTCACCCAGCTATAATACAGATAAGAGATTTTTACTAAAACACAAAGCACTTTAGGATCCTTTTGAATTGAAGGACTTACATAAATTTTGTGTTTTGTGTATAGAAGGGTATACATCAGTCTAGCTCTATTGAAATTACAGCGGCTATACCCATTTCTGCTGACATGAATCCAGCTTAGGTTATAAGCATTGCATAGTACATGTTGACTTTTCTTTTATATTAGTGAACATACCACATACTTGCCCATTTATCTATCCTTATGTCTTTGTCTAACTTTGTATAGGATACATACATGAAACTCTTCATGCATCACTGAAATGCTTGCATCCATTAAGGTAAAAGGCAATTTCTGTTTAACAGGAGACAGAAACATAAAACAAATGTTTGGGACAGGAAGTGAAGGACAACTAATCCAGCTGAAACTCCAGGGGATTCCAAGCAGACAGAATAATATTTGCAGATGTGATTAAATTCTTTGTTATGAATGACTTTTTTCCCATGAATTTAGGACTTTTTTTTCTGTATCTTGTTGTTGATGTTGCTGTATCATAAACTGTATCATAAACTGAACATAATGCAGTTAGATTTTAGTCACAAGTATTTGCCTTTGACTTTCTCAGAAAGTTATTACAACCATTATATTTTTGAAGGACTGATGGATCAATCATATTTAATACTTGTTGTCCATAGGGCATAACTGATCATCTAAACCTTATACTATTGCTCTGGATTCCTGATGAATGGCTGACAACTTTTAAGGCCCCCAGCCCCCAAAAAAAGGAATACCAAAGGATGAAAGGTGAATGCCAAAAATCCTACTAGTATAAATATTCATGCTGAAATTACTCAAAGTCTTGGGAATCATGGACATTACAAACAGAGTGGCAGTTTTCAGCATAGTCTAAAACAGATTTAGCTATAGTGGCAGGAATAAAGAGCTGAACAGTGTTAACAGCTTATTTTTTTAAACTAGTCAGATAGCACTTCTTGTATTCATTCTTGCAATCACAGCAATTGTCTAAATTGTCCTGGAGGTCTTTCTCCACTCTCAACCAGGACTATGCTGCTGGTAAGGCGATACAGGTGAGCACAGGCACCATAACAGAAGGGTGCCTCAGAGCCATTAATATAACCCTGCCTCTGTTTATCACAGAGCAGACATTTACGGAGAGTTTAATGAAGGCTCACTTGGCTACTTGACAGCTTAGTTTTGGATCTCCTCGCCTGCATGGACACGAGATCACCCTTACTGGGGAATCACAACTTACTGGTTGTAAGTCCCGTTTGGGCTTTATTCCTTTCGGTCAGCAGTCAGGGTTGTGACAAAGTAAACGTTCATCTCAAATTCCCAAGTCTTTCTCCTTTTACTGAAACTCTGTGGTGCTGTGAGGAGGCGACAGGGTGGGAAGAAGGTCCTGGGTCTACAGCAGCTCGGTGGGATGGGAACATGCCTCCTTGACCCATGGCAAGTGCTCGCTCCCAGCCAGCACCCCGGGACACACTGCTCATGGGCTGCGAGTCCAAAGGCAAGGACGAAGGGGCTGGAAGGAGTGCAATGGCCGAGATGCAGGTGTGTGGGCTGGCAGGCTGCCCATTCACCCAGGAGCAGGTTGTGTGGCCGGGACCATCCCTCTGTCTTCTCCTGGGCCACTTCCCACCAGCCCTTCCCACCACTGCAGTCCTGTCACATGCTTCTCGGTGTACGGCCATGGAAAAAACAGAAAAACAGCTTTCTGGTAGAGAAAATCACTGCGAGGGGTGGTGATGGCCACTGTGGAAAAGTTTCTGGACCTGATAGGTTTTCAAACTTATATTTAAACACCTATTCTATACCCCGATTCATGTACTAACCTTCAATATTAATTGTTCTTTTGGATGCAGTCTAAAACAAAGAGAGGAAAAATAGGGTCTTTTTGCATCTGGAAAACACACCAATTGAAATATCATCGTCGGTAAGTCCGCTCTACAGACACTAATTGATATTGTCTGAATAAGTGGAAGTGCCTGTCAGAGAAGCCTTTTAAACTGCTGACTTGTTTTCCTATCCAGTATACTTAAAATTGGCATGATGTTAGCTTCACTCTTCGAAACCCTTGTATTTTGATTTATGAATGTTTTCAAATTTTTAAGATTCTCAAAAACATTGTTTCACCTGTAAGTAGAGAGATAGCTTGTTTGGCTAACTGCCTTGAATGAGTGTGTGCCAGGTAATGAATAATGCCATGTTCAATATTCTAAATTTGTGTTCCAAATTCTGAATTCCGAATGAGCTGCATGGAAGTATACTGATAAGTGACTGATTTTTACTGCAAGGATTGTCTTATTTTAAACTTTAAATTTAGTTGCCTTACTTTACTCAAAGGATTTTTGTGTGGAATGGGATTTAAAGTGATAGTCAGTAATATTCCTACATCTTTCTAAGTCTTGGAAGATGCCAAACTGAATAAAAGAGGGATAAATCAGTGCAATATATTTCTGCAAAATAAAAGGACCAAACTCATCCCTGGGTGTATGTACCAAAAGTTAAGCCAAGAATGAATTTCGCCCAAGTATTAAAGTACCAAATCTGTTGAGATACTCTCCTGAGACCAGTCAGTCTTTATAAATAAACTCTATATTTTAATTCCAGCACTCCTCTTAATTACATTATATAACAAAATTGGGAAAAAAATACCACAGTGAGAAACTCAGGGAAAGCATTTACCAGGGGTGGGCTCTGAGATACTGTACTATTCTTCAGTCTGGAATATAAGAAACCATTGTGTTTGTTTCTCATTTACATAACCTTATGATAACTGCTGACTATTTAAAAAGCATTTTTGAAAACTGAGGTTAATAAAATCAATGTTGACAAAGAGACAAAGGAATCAAGTCTTTTATTAGAAATTTAAAATGAACATGAACTAAATTTTATTTGAATATGTGACTAAGGTCATCAGTATGTAAAGAAATGTGAGATAAACATAGTTCACATATTTTGTTGCTGCATATGCTACAAAGATTATATATTATTCTAAGTTCTTTTTTCCTCTTTAATTAACACTTCCAGAACATAACTAGTGTCATATTTACAGACGTGGAAAACTACTAAAATGGTGCAACTGATAAGCAAAATAACATCAAAAGTCCATTACAATTATCACAATATATTTTGCTCAGTGTAATAACATGGAACTGATAATCATTATTTAAGTGCAATTAAGTAGCTGCCTTAACACCAATAAAATGCAAAATAAAAACCAGCTTGGATATCAAGAAGTCATAGCAGCAGGATTGCATTTAGTCAGTCAAATATATACAGTGGTGTAGCTGTGGAAATGATTGATTACATTAGCTACCACTGCATACTGTGATTGCTCTTGACTTCACTTGTACAAATCCTTCAGGTTATTCTGTTTTATTAGTAAATTATGATTTACAGAGAGTTGCTACCACCTTTGCTCCTCCTGGTGTTGTTTTAGTCCATTTTATCAGGATATTCTCCATCACTAGAGTGCTCTCTGGAGAAGTCTATTTGCTGATCCTTAACATAAGAAAAATGGCCATCATCTTGAACAACCCATAAGCCTCAATGTTTTAGTGGCTGAACCCTGTGTGAATTCACTTACACCTCCATAGTTTACATGAGGAATGTTTCTACTTCAGTATGGTAGAACACGTGTTTTGCACAGTCATAAATGGCAACAAAAAGTGAAAGTCAAAAGTGAAAGACAGACCAGATTTCGTTCACCAGAAAAATAGTTAATATCTGTAGAAAGCTATTACTGAAATTTTAAAAAGTAAATTTGCTACAGATTTTAGGGACATAGGTGTGGAACTATTTGAATGCCATAAACATCCATCACAACAATTTCACAGCAAGATGTAGAGAGTAGAAGGATTTCTAAATCATTTCATCACCAATGATCCTGGCTCAAGACCAAAGTCAGAGATTAATTAGTAAAATTAGTGCCAGAATACCATAGTCTGCAGTAAGAGATGTAATCCCTTTTCATAATGCATAGTGACACTGGGTCCTGGGCAGACAATAGGTCTTCTCCTGTCATAAATTAGTATTCACTGCAAACAATTTAATTGAAATATGGCTTAGTATTGATACCCTGTTACAAAAACGTATGTCTCTTGAAACAAGTAGGACATAATTTGGACATGTAATTTTTTTTTTTTTTCCTTAAAGTTTGTTCCAATTGAAATCTGCAAGGGATTATTGATAACATTCTATTTCGTGTCTTCTGTGTTATTTTTTGCCTAAAAAGGGATAGATGTCTAAGTTTTCTTCTGCAGGGGCCCTCCTGAGTAGGTTAAAGCTATTTCATATATGTGAGGAGTTCTTCAGGTGCTTCTATCATGTTAAAAAAAATAATAATCCAAAATGCTCTTTTTGAATCTTCTTATATTCTTTTCACTTACCCAGTTGGCATATTGCTTTCTAATGGCATTTAACGTTAAAAACTTTGGCTTTCTTTTCTTATCTATTTTCTTATCTCTGTTTTCTTATCTGTCTTTCCTTCTTTTTCATTACCCTTATGCTATTAATCAAGATAAAGGAGAGCCCAGAACTGTCTTTCTATTTCCCAAAAGATTCTTTGTACACTCCATCTTTGTAGGAGAATTTCCTTTTTTAGTTCTTGACCTTTAAGAAGAGCTTGTGCCAAGATGGGCTCTGTACATTATCTGAATCCTGCTAAATATGTTTGAAGTTCAGCCCTATGTTAACGATGTCCACAGAAGTCTTGGCATCATCTTCAAAGACATGTAGGGCCATATTTTAAAGGTATTTAGGCACCTAAGCATGTTTTTATCTGTAGTTTTAGGTGCCTGAACATGGATTTATCTGCTGTATTAGCTGATTAAAAAAATGTGTTTATGTACAGTTTTAAAAAATCTGGCCATAAATTCTCAGGTAACTCAAGAAATGTTCATCCAGAAACAGAAAAGGTTCCAGAGGGGAATACATCACTGTATGATTTGGGGAATTTGGTGGCTGCTTCTTCAGTGTGAATTCAGGACTAGCCTGTAAATCCAGCGATAATTCATGTGAACATTAGCATGTTTGTACTGGAGACAATGAAACATCCAGATAGCCCGCTGTCCCATGTCCAGTAGTTGCCAGTAGCAGACTCAAAAAAACCCCCAAAAAACAACCAAAGAAACCCAGGGCAAGGAGAGAACAGTACTTCTCCTGGCATATCCTGCCACTCTCAGCATGGATTAAGGATTTCCTGAGACAGAGGCTGCCCATTTAACAGCTCCTTAACATGTTGTCAGCACTTAGTGATTGCAGTACAGCACTGACCTGAGGTTTCCCCCCAAAATACCCACAGTATTTCCAGAATCTCCTTTTGAAGGGTAATAGCTATCTCATATTCTATTACTGCTATATAATTTGCATTTAGGATTATTTTCCCAATATACCTTATTTTGTATTCATTGAAATTCAATTGCATCAGCACAGAGATGTGGGGGTACATTCTTGTACCCTTCATCCACTGTCAATGTATCCCTACTCTTTGTTTCCCCTCCTTTATATGCAGTGATAGACCTATCTTTCTGTTCCTACCAGACTTCCCAGTACAGAAATGAGATTTACTGATCCATAGTGCCAAGAGTCTCCCCTGGAGCCCTTTGTAGAGACGGATGCCACATTTGCCTCCTCCCATGCTTCCAGGACTGAACCAGAGTTAAGCAGTGAGTACCAGACCACAGTTCAGCAACGTATTGAGATCTTTTAGAGCTCTTGGGTGAATGCTGTCTGGTCCTGGAGATTTGTTACTGCTCATTTTATCCACAGGCTCTAAAACCTCTTCAATTTACACTTTTGCTTGAGACAGTTCATCAAACTTGTCCTCTTCAAAGAAAGACTCCAGTGTTAGACTCCCTCTATGCCCCTCGAGAGTGAACATTAATGCAAGGAATTCTCTGAGTTTTCTCACTGCTGAAGCTTTATTTTCAACGAGCTCCCCTTTTGCACCTTCATCATCTATCAGCTTCACAGACTCTCTGGCAGACTTCTGGTTTCTTGATGTGTCTGAAGATGGCTTTGCTGTTAGTTTTTATGCCGTTAGCAAGTTGTTCCTCAAAACCTTTTTTGGCCTGCCAATGGTTTTATATTTATGGTTTGCATTTAACTTACTGGTGTTTAGACTAGAAAGAATTTGCAGACAAGCTAAATGCCAAGATCATCCATGGAAGTAGAAGAACTGGATCAGATTAGGAGTCCACTTTTCTTATCTTGACAGTGGCTAACCCCAGATATTTCAGAAAAAACATGCAAAAAAGGGAAAAAAAGAAACACTATATGTTTTCAGAAGACCTACTCTAAGACATTTCAGTGGCTGGATTTTTTCCTGAAGCATAAAATTTTATATCACTAATATTTTTAAACCCAATCCTTGTATGAACCTCTTCCCTGAAGCATAAAATTTTATATCACTAATATTTTTTAAAAACAATCCTTGTGTGAACTTGACTTCTTGCTTTTACAGTATCTAGCAGCAGTGAGTTCCACAAAGTGTCTATTGTAGGGGAAAAAACATTTTTCATTAACTTGAAACTTAGCAAATTTCAATATTGCTAATTTTTTTTCTGGGAAAAAAGTTAAATAGATCAGTCATTTCCTATTCTTCATATCATTCTTTCTGTTCTAGATGTTTTGAGGGCAAGAGCTTTTATTTTGGAAGAAAAAAGAAGAAATGGGATACAGTCAATACAGATTTGATTAAATTGGGAGGGACTTCAACAAATTTGTGGACAGAAGGTTCATGACATGGAAAGTTCCTTATCCTAGTGAAAGGAAGAAGATGAGGAAAGTAATCACAATAAACTTTGAAAAGGAAAATGTCAGTAAACTATGGCTAGGTAAGTCCCTTGGGAAAGAGTTCTGAGAAGAAAAATGAAGTTCAGAAGAGCTGGCCATACATAAGAGAGGCAAGATTAAAGGCATAGCAGTAAACTATTGTGAAGCATAAGCAATGCAGAACCACCATTGCTACATCTGGAAATCTTTAACGCAATCAAAAAATGAAAAATGAAAAAAAGAAAAGGACACAATGCTAAAGAAGGAAAGGGAAGGGAAGGGAAGGGAAGGGAAGGGAAGGGAAGGGAAGGGAAGGGAAGGGAAGGGAAGGGAAGGGAAGGGAAGGGAAGGGAAGGGGAAGGGAAGGGGGGGAGGGGAGGGGAGGGATGGCCTCCCTGAGAGTAGGTGAAAAAAAGGCCAGATAATACTTTGACAAATGAGATGTATTTTCCTAGACTTTTTAACAAACCAGTCAAAACAATCCAGTAAGTGATTATGTTTAGGAATTCATACAATATGGAGGGGATTCATGAGGCCAAGGAATGGGAAACAGAGTACTTTTAAAAAAAAAAAAGGACATAGGACACTGTAGAGTTAATTTTATTACATTAAACCTAATTATTAGCCAATAATCTGTAAGCACATAGAAGATAAACATGGCTTTGTCCAGACAAAATGATCTCAACCCTATCTATTTTCTTTCTTTGTCAGAGTAATTGGAATAAGCTGGAAGAGATAATGATGTTTTATCTTGACATTTGTAAAGATTTTTATGTTGTCATATATGACACTCCCAAGAAACTCAACGGAATATGAACTAGATTAAATAATTACATCGTAGATGAACAACTGGTTGAAAAACAATAGTCAAAGAGAGTATATCAATAGCACTCTATAAAACCAGGAGTCAAATTGAACCATATACAATATATTTTATGACCTGGATTAAGAACTGGAAAGCACAGTTACAAAATTGGTGAATGTCAAAATTGAGCTGGAGGATTACAGACACTTTGAAGAGTAAAATAAAACATTAAAATCTGCAATTAATGAGATTAAACCCAAGGGAAAAAAGTAGGAAGTAATACATACAGAAAGGAGAAATCAAATACATAAATGCAAAATGGACAGTAACTAGAAAGAATGCTGTACTGCAGAAAACATCTTCAGCACCACAGACTGAATGCAAGGCAGAAACATGCTGTTGTTTCAAAAAGAGAAAATCTTAATCCAAGATGTGGAAAAAGGATTGTTGGATGGGAGATTTGGGAGGTAATTATTCTGGTCTATCTCCTACTGGTGGAATACTTTATCCAGTTTTGGGCACCATGCTTTAAGAAAAACTGAGCTTGGAGGGAGTCCAGGGGAGAGTGACAAGAGTGATTAGAGGTTTAGAAAGCATGGTATATGAAGAAAGGTTGAAAGAATTTGGTTTGTTTAGTCTAGGAGAAAACAGACTGAGAGACATGGTAGCAGCCTTTCAATATGTAAAAGTTTGTTAGAAAAACACTAAAATTACTTGTTCTTCATGTCCACTATAGGTAGGTTCAGAAATAATTGGAACAATTTTCTGTAAAGAAGATTTGGGTTATATATTAGTCATGACTTTGTAACTGAGATTCTTAAGCAATGAAGCACACAAATGAAGAAAATAAGCAATCCCAGTTAATGTTTTTTCATATCAGGTAAACAAAACATTTATGTACTGTTCAGGCATGTTAGGTCCTCTGTCAAGGCAGTGGAAGGATTAGATTTTCTCCTCACAACCCTATTTTTCCATTATCAACAGTTCCTTATTCTGAATATTTTGTACCTATTATCCAGAAGCATGAATGAAATGTGAGCAAACTAGCAAAACCCACAAACTCTTATTACTCACTATTTTTTATGACTTGACTCTCATTTTTGCTTATTCTAGAACAGCCAGGCACATTTTTTTCAGAATCTTTTTATAATAGTTCTCTCATGACTCTAATAATAGTAATAAGCTGTCAGTAAACCTCTTCTCTACCTACTGTCTTTGTTTAAGATAGGATAACCACAGCTGAACACAGTGTTCCAGCTGAAAATGTACTACTTGTTTATATAACGACCTGATATAACTTGTTAGGGTAATTGTCTATCCTATTCTTTATTCAATCTTATATGTTATTTCCTTCTTTGACCATTGTTGATGCTGAGCTGACTTTTCTTAGGATGCCCATTCACGTAGACTTGCATGGTGCTCTAAACTCCTTATCTTTGTATGTGCTGGTTATTCTGAATGATGTGTCATCTGAACATTTTGTCACATTGTTGTTCATCCTTTCTGCCCATCATTCATATATATTAAGAAACAGTCCTAGTTTACAACCTTTATGTTCTCCAAACTTAATCCATTGCCAGGATAAAACTATCCCATTAATATCCTCCGCATTTTTATGTTCCACACAACAAATGCTTATAAAGTCACTCCATAGTCTTTATTTTGCCTTAACCCCTTACATTGAGGGGCACACAGTAAAAGTAACTTCATATCTGACTTGGCCACAGTTGAATGTCTTTTATTTAGTGGAAAAGAACAAGGTCTTAGGGAGGGTATTTTAGATGTCTACTGTAGATATAAAGATAGTTTGACTGGCTCAGATGTGGAATTTCAATACGTTGGCCAGGTGAATTTTCCTAAAAGTGTATGGGGATCTTAGAACAATCATGCTGTTTCATTGTGACTGAGAAGTATGTGTGGAAAACGTTAGCTGCTAAGACTTCAGAAGCTGAAATTATTACACCTAGTAACTACTTCAGCCTGAGCACGCATTGTTCAGCATCATAGAATACCAAATAAATATCAAAAACTTATTTGTGGTGGAATCCACAAGAGGACTACAATGGCATTGCCTCTTTACGTGTGTGACATAGCATGGACTTCCTGAATATATGGCACACAAAGGGGATGAACCATCAAAACCATAAAGATATCAATAGCAGAACGTGCTCAGGGATCATCAGTCCTGTGTAAACTCTGAGACGCTGTTCAGCATGAAGAGAAATCAGACAGCCCCACAGACAAGCTGAAACTATCATCTCCTGCAAAACAGTGCTTGAATACCAGAAGGACATTGTGAGATTCTCAGCTGACACATTACATTAAAAAAAGGCCTGATGACCGTTTCTTAAGTCCAGAAAGATTATTCTCAGTTAGAAGAGAGTGGATGCTGCACACAGCGGGAGAGCTTGCTGAGAGGTGAAAGCAGAGGTGGCCTGTACTGAGAACTCTCCATGAGGACAGTAGGTCCTTTACAAATTGAGCATGGAAACCCAACAACAGCAGCAAAACCTGGGAAATGAGACTCTGTAGATGAAGCATAATGGAAGAGAAATAGAATCATAAAATCATAGAACAGCCCAGGGTGGAAGGGACCTTGAAAGATCATCTGGTCCAGCCTTTTGTGGGAAAGGGAGCCTAGATGAGATGACACTGCCTTTACAAATGAGCCAGGATGTCTACCTTTATGACTGGGCAGATTTGCTGTTAGATGACAAGAGCTGAGATGAAGCATGTGTTGTTGGCTGAGATAGGTAAAGGCCTGCAAAAATCCTCTTGACTTCCCCAACCCATCCAGATTCAACTTCTCCATGTATGACTGCATGAGAGGACAAGAAAAGAGAGGAAATGAGTAGATCGACTATGCATGTAATATCACTAGAAGAAGTCATTTCATATCATCATGATCACCCTTGTCTCTGGATTGCCTTACCACTTCCAGCACTGACAGTAATCTCACAAGTAAAAAGAAAGAGACTATTCTGCTTCTGGGCTTGCTCATTCCCTGAAAGTCAGTAATGAAAGTGACCAAACTGAAGCTATGATTGAACCATAGTATAGATGGTTTCTAGGCAACTTCTTATACAGCAGTAAAGCTTTGTCCATGTCATTCACTTGAAAGGAGTCAGCCACTTGAGATAGCTACAGGCAGAGAGATGTCAGGTTCTGGAAAATAAAACCCATGAAAGCCTACAACCTAAGATCACAGAATTAGTACTGGTTGGGATGAATGGGTCTGATTAACCTGGATTTTTGCAGTCATTGAGCCTATAGGGATTATTGCACTGTTTTATGTTTAAAACTAAAACTCCAGGATTTTCTCTGTGTAATTATCATTGGTTGCAGAATCATCTCCTTGATGTTGAATCAAAAAAACTTTAAAAAATAAAACCAGCTACCATATGTTCATCACTGTGATCTTTTAAAACATGCGCCAGGTACGAGCTGATAAAAATACTCTCTTCTGAATCTTCAGGGAGCCTGAAATTTTATCTGTAACAGAGATGTAACCAAACTGGTTCATTCAGTTGGATTGTCCATTGTGAAACTTAAAGATAATAGAAGTGCCACAATTTTTAACTATTTAAGCGCTGATCAAGTGGAAGGATATTTCTGTGACTGTTCCACAACCCCAGCCCTCTACCATTTTTCATTTGTATCCTTCTTTGTCCCTTAGAGCTCTCAAAATCCCATCTTTCATCTTTTTCTATCTCTGCCCAAGGCAACTTCCACAATGCAGTTCTGTGCACACCTCCTAAAATCTGTAGCACACTGAAGATGTCTGGTTAGAGTCAGATAAATGAGATGTCCCAAGAGCAAATGAAGAAAACAGTAGGAAATTTAAAATTTCATTTACATTTTCAAAAGTTTCTGGCCGTTTCCCTTAATTGGCCAAACTGTGACCATCATAACTGCTGAGCAGTAGCTCAGTCTGAAACAAGTGGGATCACTGCAACCAGCAAGAAAGAGTGTGGCTCTGCCATGGGTAGAGGTGTCACTGTCTGGTCCAGGCAATGCTGCCTAAATTAGAAAAACTGGTCACACACACAAGAATCCGTCATTGTATATCTCAGCAGTTGTTCAATGATCGTAACAGCAAGCCCCATCTTGGGTTGGGATTTAGCTGTGGTAGATGTTACCATACTAAGGACAGGCCTTCAGTGTAAACTGCAGTATAATGCAAAGACAACCAAGCTAGCCTGTCTACCAGAAGCAGTACAGATGTCAGCATATAGGCTCACAGTATGATAGGCGCTAGTTATCCTTCTCGTTTAAAGCCAGCTCAGTTAGCTCTCTAATTCACTGCTGTCTGCAGTGTGACATACCCTTAAAACAGTTCTTATTTCAGGCAAATATGGATATTATTAGCATGGTCACACAGGAACCCTGTGGTAGAATAAGGAACTAAGTCCTTAACTCTCAGGCTCCAGTGTTTAATTAAACTACCAGATTGCTGCGTGCTCTTTGGGGAGCCTGGCTCTGACAGTGCACCCAGTACCAGTTTGGCAGCCCCCATCCAGGCTGTTGCCCGGTGCCTGGGCACAGGCAGGGCACCTTCCCTGCCTGGCCCTGAGTCCCCCAGCCCAACCAAGCTGCAGATGGAGTTTCTTGTCTCACTTCCAGGGCTCTGGGCACCACGAGAGTGATTTCTAACCCTGGGTTAAAGGACTCTTGCATCCAAAGAGACAGGGACCTTGCTGTCAGCTAGTTGAACCAAAATCAGTCATGACACAAGCCATGCTAACGTAAAAACAAGTCAGGTATTTATGTACAAGATCTAAATGTAAAAAAATGTTCATGAAGCAGGTGTAGAGAAAAGAAGGGAACTATGCTTATTTTAAAGGCTTTTTTCATAGTCTGTTGACAAGTTGACAAGCAGTTTATGGGCACATTTTACCACATGGCTGTGAACTAGAACTCATAAGAACTTTTTGTCCTTAATTTTGTAGTCACAGAACAAATTCTTTATTTGCAGGAAGACACTTGCTTTAAAACCTGATTCCTACACCTTTGGCTCATTCATTGGGAAAATTCCCTTCCTTCAGGATCAATTATATGAAAACCAAAGTGGAATGTCCTTGGCAGAAGAGGTTTCCACTGCCGTGTTTGTCCTTTACATTTCACATGAATCAAGCAATGTGACAGTCGTACCTTACACAGGCCAATTAGTGCACTGAGTTCCACACCGCCTCTTGTTCAAGACAAGGGAAAGTCATGAACAAATTATTTCAGGTGAAAAAGAGTTAGGAAGTGTAACCTGTTCATTAAGGGGTACCCTGCAATAGACTGTCTTTCTTTGGTCTCTATTAGAAAAGTTACATTCTGAGATTACTTCATATCCACCTGCTATGGCTAGGTCTGCTACCATAAAGTTCTGTGAGAAACAGGAATTTTTTTAAGTGAGTTATTGACCTAAGTTTATAGAAAGTGCATGGATATTCACCTAATTCCCTGGAAAAACATGAATTCCCTCAAAGTTCTTCTTAATTTCCATACCTGCCGTTCTATATGGCTTCCTTCAGTAATGTAGTATTGAATAACAGGGTAGTAATGGTGTTTGACATGTGCATTGATCCAAAATAGTTTTGAGACTATTAACCCAATCAAACTCCTGAAGTATCTATTGGCCTAAGTACTTGTTGGGAAATATTCTGAAATTCTGCAAAATCAGGAGGGTTTCTGTGTCTGAATATTTTCACCATGAGAGTCATTAGACTGCGATTCCAAAGCAACATACACACAAAGCCATTGTAAATCATTCCTTTCTCTTTGGACTCCACAAGGAACATGCCAAGGCTCTCGCTTCATTTATGTGGAGATGAAAAACAATTAACAAGCATATGAGAAAGAGCTAACTTATTAAAAAAAAAGGTATATATTAACACTGCACCCTATGGCCAGTAGATTTCATAAATATATAAAGAGGTGATAATTAAAGACAAAGAATATTTTTCACCAGAGTTGAACTTGTTTCTGACTTAGGCTGCTTAGCTGAGAAATCCCCCCAACCCTGTCACTCTCCTCGCTCTGTTCACACACTGCAGAAATTACAGTGAACATGCTGCCAAAGCAGATTGTGGTGGTTTCTTTCCTCATCAAACTATAAACCCGTTGCATTTAACTGTACAAATATGTTAGAGCTACTTTCAGACTCCTGAAGAAACAGCACATTCCTCCAGTTTCCTTTGAGTATCATTATGCCAGAATGTAGAAATGTCTGACTTAGGCAAACTGGCAACCCTGGGGACAGGGTAGAAATACAGCTAATCAGGCTTTAAAATACACAGGGTATGATATTGAATAGATCTCCCAGCATATCTGTGGGTTAAACAACAAGGCAGATAGTGGTTTGCCCTGAGGAAAAGGCTAATGAGACAAGCAGCCCCTGCAAGATTTGTCTGCAGTTAAGCCGTTTTATTTTAGACACCAACCTAGAATTGTTTCAGTTTGTGTCACTAGAGCACTTGGGAACACTGACATTCTAATAAAGTCTTCCGTTTTTGCTTTTTCTGGGGGTTATTAGATCTCTTGTGTGGTATGTTCATCTCTAAAATATCTTTAAGATCAAGCTATAATTTATTACAAAGAAGACCATGGTTAGTCCACGGGAATGCAGCTCAAGAAATCTGGGTCCAGTTGCCAGTGTTGCACAGCTCTCCTGTTGCCCAGAGAGTCCGTAGCATGGATGATTCCTTGCTGAGTCCAATGTTCACCAGGACACTCCAGCTAGCAGCTGGTCTTGCTGGTGTGCAATGCATGAAAAATAACACACTGATGCATGTGTTTGCCACTTTCAGAGTCTGCCTTCTAAGACTGGCAGACACTTTGAGTCTCCAGCCTGTTGCAATAAATATTGGCTGATGGCTGATTGATTAGCAGTCTGGTAGCACATTCTAATGATCTTTCCACCATCCAGCTTTTTTGAGAAGGTCCCTAAAGGTAGCTTTGCCTTTTTCCTAGCATGGCTTACAAATGACTTGCAGTGGGTTAAGTAACAGAGCCCGATATTTCTACCTTCTGGTGGAAGTCCCATGCCAAATTTGATCCACGGCAACACTGAGAAATTTTGATGGCGTTTTCTGTGCCTTTGCAGGAGATGGAAAAAAATTATTTGCCTCCTTCTCTAGTTTCTGCAGGGTGATTGATAGCCTGATTAAACCAGGCTGACTCCATTTGGTTACAGAACCGAGGTTTTGTTACTGTGAAAAAAAAATCCTGTTACTGTGCTTTGCAGTTTAAAAAAAACCAAATCACGTGGATTTAGACAGAAATATCTGCCTCCATGGAGACAGAGCGATGTTCAGAGAGGACAAGTGTTAGTTCTCAGTTTGAATATTACTTGCTACTTCCAGAAGTTCAGGAGAGTAAGGCCCTCACAACACCGAGAACTACATCTATATCCTTTGTGGTGAAGGCAAAGGCAATATAGTTTAGGGAACTAAGATGTACTTCTGGTAGATATGAAACAAATTTGTAACTCTTCAATTAGGCTATATGGTAGATCTGTGCTTATAAAAGGCCTACTGAAATGTATAAGGGCATATTTCAATAATGAAGTGATCACATTTTGTTAGTAAGTTCAGAATTTGAAGAGATAGGTCCGTATTTCAAGGGGGTTTACTTAGGGACTGGATTAATCAAAAGAAATAATTATACCCAAGCAAATAATAAATACCACTTTATTTGAGACTTTGAGGTTAGCAATCATGGAATGCAGATGGCAGATCTCTGGGTGAATTAAAAATAAACTTCTGCTAAATTTCTAGAATGTCTTCACATTTTCAGCATTTCAGTCCCTCATGTACAACCACAGATTTGGGGAATGCCTTTATATTTCCTCACAGGTTTCTATTTTAGTGTGACAGGATCTCCTTTTTTTTTTTTTTGCCATTTACTTTATTCATCCCAAAATTCATTGTAAAAGCATTTTCACAAACAGCATTGGTTTTTACTTGCTAGCAAAAATCTTCCTAACTGTACTTTACTGAAGATTGTACATAAAGTATGTATTTGTTATTGCCTAAGTGAATTGTATGAGTTTTACATCACTTCAGCAACTATGCCAAGCTGATGAGTGTAATGTAAATAATCCAACAATTGTTTTTGTATTGTGCCAGTGTATAAGGACACTGCCCTAACCACTGAGTCCTGATTTAACAAAGGTTATTTTTTTTAATAAGGCATACTAATCCTACTGCATTGGTAGCTCTGTCCCTTTTTTGAGTTGAGCTCTGCTATCCCACAAATTGGATGGAAATCTCATTAGTGGAGCTATAATGAGCTGGCAATGAAACCCCTTCAAGCTTGCGTGCTTACGGCCATTTGCCTGTTTGTCTTACTCTTCATCATGAGCCTGAAATTGCCCATTAGGATTGCAGTGAAGAGCAAGTCTGACTGGAGCTGTGATGCTGACGGAGCCACCAAACAGGCAGAAATCTGTCAAAACCAAAGGGGGCCGTAGGGTATTATTTATGGGGAGACTGCACCTGTGTGCATGTGTATATGCTTGTTCATCCTGAGGTCAAACTGGGGGGGGGGGGGGAGGGGGGAGAAAAGAGAAAATAGAGATAAAATAGAGGGATAGAATTAGGAGGGGAAAGGGAGCAAGGACAATGTTTTATTAGAACTTTTAAGTGTGAGTCAGCAGCATTTTATTGTACCTGAAATTAATAAGATGTCAATGAAAGGAACTTCTAGCAAGCTGTTGCTGTACAGTGCCATGAATGCCAGCATTAATGTCAGAATAGGGAGAGTCCCAAGATGGTTATGCAGACCCTTCGAATCAGAACTGTTTGAATCTGACTCCAACACAGAAGAAAAGAGGTGGAAACTGGTGAAACCACAGCCACTCAAATGGCAGGTGCTTCTGTTGCCTTCCAGAAAGACAGTATTTTAAAAACTCAATATCCAGGATATCAAATACTTCAGAAAAACTGAAGTCCTGTTGTGATGGCAGAAGCCTCAAAGCTGCCAAGACTAACAGGAGATGAAGTATTCTAAGAGCCCAGTCTGTCACAGGTACAATGAAGTCACACAAGTCTCTACAATAGACTATCAGCATATTTTAGTGTATCTTACATAGTCAACAGATGCATTAGAAAATCAAGTTGCCAGCAAACCATTACAGAAAGCCAAGAAGCTTTTACATGTTATTTAAAAAAAAACCATTGTGACATACATTTGAAACTGCAATCCAGGTACTACTTGAATGGCAAGTTAACCAGGCATGGATTAGCAGTCAAAACTCTCACTCTGTTTATCAGGAAGATTCAGCCTTAAAGAATCTTAAGAATATTCCATTAGCACTCTCTTAAATGACAAACAAATAAAAAAAAGCATCCTTCGCAAATTAAAGCCTTCCAAATAAAAAGAGAAAACATGAAGTATTTTAGAGAAGCTCTGAAATTTTACTAGCATTTAGCAACAGGAAGAAACCCACCAAATATAAATGAGAGACAAACCCAGGATGGAGGCCTTCTCAGAAAAAAAATTATGTTCAATAAGATGCACTGTTGAGACTGTCAAACTGCATGTCTTCATTTTCTTGCTTTTATACTTTTCTTTCATAAATGTGTTTCCTGCTTTGAAATCAGGAATTTAACCCTTTGCTTTGTTAAACTGAAATTTGTCCAAATTGAAGTCAAGAAAATCTGATCAGCATAGAGCTTGTAATGAATTCTGTGTATCCAAACAATTAAACTTGCATTGCAGCCAGGCTTCTAAGTTCTCTATGTCCCAAATCAAGTTTAGCAATCTTTTAAAATGGTGAATGTTACAAGTTAAAACACAGTTAGCATTAAGCACCAAGGTAAGAAACACAGTCATGTATCAAACTAAAGAAGGTCAACCTGATGACAACTAAAAAGCACTTGAGGTGGGATTCATTGCACTTAAAATTAACTATCTCAGAGTTAGAAATATAATCTAAGTTAGTCATACAGACTTCTTCAGTTGTCACTAAAGAGATAGGAAACTCCAGAGAGTGATTCATCACACTCTATGATGAAAAGTCTCAGTCCATCTTCCACAGAGGGAGCCTAGATGACAAACATAAGCTTTGGGAAAGATACAGTAGAATATTAAAAATTGGATAGCAGGGTTTGTTACTGCCCCACAGCCATCTGCCCAAATTTCTGAAAAATATTTCTGCCCCTAAGGAAGAAACATCTTGTCTACACGTTTATTGATCCTGAATCACTGCAACTTTCAAACTTGTATAGGACACAGTGGTTCAGAAGTAAATTCATGTGTGGATCAGGTGTTCCTGCCTTGGGTTAGTTATTCACGTCACAGATGCAAAGTGGACTTCCCTTCTGCTGTCCAGTTTTTAAACATTGTTCCTTTTTTATAAGAGCCCTCAAGGTAAACATCATTTTTCAGACAACTGAAATTAGATAACATCAATCTCCCACTTAGAGATCTACTGTGCTAACTATAAAGTATTATTTATCTTGTGTGAAAATTGTTAGATGGAAGGAGCATTAGTGTACAGGAAAATAGCAGAAATGTTATGATTTGCACTACAGACCTTGGAGACTCATTATAACTTACTGAATTTTGCAAGTGAGTAAAAAAGCAAAACCAAATAAAGACAATTTGAAGTCCAAGATGCTGTATTTCAAGATGTGGGGTTTTTTTCTTGTTTAGTTTTAAGTATTTATTATAACATTGCATGGAATGTGTTCTGTAAAAATAATGAAGTCTTAATAAAAGGAAACTTTACTGCAGCACTTCACTTTTAAATCTTTCTTAAATTGAAAAAGATAACAGAAAGTTTGTTAATTACAGGTCATACATATCAGTGATGACAAATTAACTGCTTTCTTTTCCACTAGTTTTATTAATCATAAAATAATGATTCAGTGAGTGTTGAATCCATATTGATTCCCCACAGCTGGATCCGATCAGGAAGTCTGCAACTTCTGCAATATTGTCCTACTTTACTGGGTCACGTCTCTCAAAGTGGACATGGTCAGCTACTCTATGCCATACTGTTGCTCTCAGCCAGTGTGTGTGGGTGTGCATCAATAGATGTGTGTAGCTTTAACTCTATCTGCATTAGCTAAACAGCATGTAGGAAGACACAGAACCACGACCAACTGTATCATTTTCTTCTAGATGAAATAATTTCCTCTCAAGTTTTATAAGAGACAGGACCATCAGATAATGGTGCTGGAGAAGAGAAATGAGAACAGTAGCCACAATAGATCAAATACAATGTACTGTTGAGATCACTGCTTCTGTTAACAAATTTCACTCTGGCAATGGCATAGACTAAGCGTGCTGGCACTGAAACAGCTGTAGAAGACATATACTGAAGGACCTGAACACTATGATACAAAACAGGAAAAAGCAGAAACGAGGACAGGGATCACATTTGATTTCTTATGCTGTAGCCCACACTGACATTGCTGCATCTCAGATCTGTGAGCCAGATAGTGTCTGTGCAAATCCAAACTAACTGCTGAAGTCAATCCCGTTTTTCTGTCTATAAAGAAACATATAGTCCACCATGTGAAATGAAGATGATGATTGATGGTTGTTTACTAGAAATGCATACATGCATCAACATATGTCCCGTGGGCAAATGAGTTTCACTGCTGTGACAGCAACACAACACAGCAGTCAATCCCAAAGGAATGTCAGTAAGGGCAACAGCTTGGTAACGGGACTATCTTTTTTATTGACCATTTACAGTCTTCTCTGTACACTTGCATTTTCCTTAGTTTTTTTGTAGATAACAGATTTTTTTTTTTTTTTTTTTAATCTGAACTATGCTAAAGAGCTCCAAAGTCAGAAATTTATTTGGGTTTTTTGAGTAGCTAATACTCAATGTAACTCATCCCATTTTGTCCTTGGTTACTCCACCCTCTTCTGCGTATTGTCCACATCATGTAATGATAACTATTCTTGGGCTATGTGAAGTTGCAGTCAGCTTTACACAACTTTCTTAACACACAGACAGTGGGTCAGGGCACTAGATTTTGCCAACAGAGAACAGATAGCAATTTTAGTATGATTTTTTTTGAAAGGAAGGTGTCACCTTTGAAGAATATGTTGCAGAGCTTGCAATCATCATTGGTTTTATGTGGGTATTTTATGCTTGTGATAGTCTCTTGTTTATCCTTTAGTTTCTTGGAATAATTGTTGCCAATTTTTTTTTTTGTTATTATTATTTTTTCATATCACATTCTAATGGATTGGTGTCATTGTTTACAAGTTGGCAATGTTTCCCCTCCAGTTAAAAACCAGATCTTTAGGGTCAGGGTGTGGTCAAAATGTGAAAGATGTCAGGGAAAGGAACAGCCAGGTTCCCAGGGACTCTAGCTGCTGCTGGAAATGTTCAGATCATTGTTCAAGTTGTTCAGAGGTTGTCTAGCGGTTTTAGGCTGAGCTACAGAAGAAGTTGTAAAAATCAGTACTCCTCTGATCATTCTCCTTCCTGTCCTTTTCAGTGCTCTCCTGAAGGCTTATATTCAAAGTGGTTGTGCTGAAATATTGGAATTGTACTTCGCTTTCTGTCTTACGTTAAGCTTATGGGCAGGCAGTGTTGATAATGGTGATGATGATCTTGAAGTCTCTGGAATCTGTTTTTCTGCCTTTTGCTGATCTATCCAGATAAAAGATCCCAAAGGTTCTTCCCTTTTTCTTTCATCTGCCAGTAGATCTGGCTTCTGATCTCATTGTTTGTGATGTCTAGGAGGGGAATATTGGCCACACAGATCATAGTGAAGGGCAATGTTGATGCTATCTGTGGTTTACACATTGTGCCAAATGTATTATGGCATTATGTTTTATAGCCTTTCACGTGTGTTATCCCTCCTCCCTTTGTGTGTGAAGAGGCAGTGTGCAACTGCAGCCAGGACTGCAGTGAATGATTTTAGCTGAGCTATCTTACCCAGAAGAGTCTTTATTGACATTTTAATGTCTCTTCACCCATTTCCTGTATCAGGGCCTCCTGCCTCTAAAACCGATTTTCTTCCCACGATTGGATTTCTTTCCTGCGTTTTCCACAATTACTCCCTTACCCAATAACTTTAAAGCTTGTCTGAGAAATAACTCTCTAAACACAAGTTTTTCAGACTTCTTCCTGCTTTCCTCCTAAGTATATTTAATATTTCAGCATCTGGTTTTGGATGTAATACTCTTTATAGAGTAAGTCACTTTTTTGGTTATTCTTCCAACTGCCTCAGTTCTACTAAAGTAAGTCCCTCCAACATACAGTCAGGATAGGCCATGGAATTATGTGCCTTGAAAAGAAGCTGTTTCTGCTAATTTGGCATTTAAGGAGTCAGTGTTCTCTGAGGGATAATAGTTCAGTGGCTTCCTCTGGTGTTAAACGCAAATAATTTCTTGCAACTTGACTGAGCTGCATGATTTTTGGAAACACTTGATGATCTTCATGAGGTTAGGATAACTTTACCTGACCTAGTAATCATCTGAGATTATTTATACATGGGGTCGTTAATAGTAATGTTTTGCAAGATGCATTGAATTTCCATTCAAATTTTCCTTTGAAGTCTGAATAATGGCACATTGTAAATTATGAAAAATGGGATGATAACAAGTCCCACAGGAAAATTCCCCAGGGGTTATGGACTGGCTATAAGCTGCAGTCTTGGAGGGCAAGATCTGTCTTCGAGACATCTTCAAACATCTTCTAGGTTTTTATTTAAATTTGCAAGAATTATGTTATTGTAGTGCTACACATTCTTAATGCTTTCTTTATTCATGTATGAGGGACAAAATCAAAGACCTCATAGTCTTCGCATATTGTCCTGAGATTTTCTGGCTTTGGCAGTCTTCATAAGCAACATGTCAATCAGAAGTCGATCCCCAGAAGTACTTGTATTTCTTCTGCATCCTTTTCATTCCCATGTGAAATTCGCATTGGTAACCACACTGTAGTAGATTGGCTCTGATATGATCAATGTTAGCAGTTTGCACATGGTTGAGAGACATGTGATTATTTAGGAGTTGGGAACTACTTGACGGCCCGTGCTTTTGTTTTCCATAATTAACACTACTCTGACATGCATCTTAATGATTACTCCTGAGAGAACTGCCTGGAGTTTTGTGCTAATCTTGGGTGCAAAAATACAAAGTACTGAAGCCAAAAAACTATGAATAACATCTGGTCCTGCCATTTTTTTTCTTAAGGGATCTCTTGACCATTTCTGCTGCTAATTTTAGTTTTATTTGTTGTGAAACCTCTGCTCCAGCACCTTTAATCCACCTGGTATTGCATTTCTGTTTAATAAGGTTGTTTGAGATTTTGTTGCACAACTTTATGACTCTGGAAAGTTTCTTGAGATTCCTCCTAATAAGTCATTTGTTTGAAGTTGAATGGCTTTACTGTCTGCATGCCTCTTTTGTGGTATTTTATCTTTTCATATCTTTAACCTGCAGATAAGGAGGGCATGGCTCACTTGTTTGCTGTTGGATAAATGATAAATATTAATAATAACCTGTTTATAACAAATCTGGATAAAGATAAAAAGAGATTTTTTTTTTTTTCTGGCTTGGCAACACTAAAAGATAGGTTTTGGGCCACTGCAGATTTTTTTATGTACTTGAACAGTAAAAAATTACTTGGTTCCCGAGACTGTGATTGACCTTGTCACTGGAAATGTGAGGGGTTTTGTTGTTAGTGGTTTTCCTCTTCCTCCAAATATTACCTTCATCTTACCTGAACTTATCTCTGGACAATTTTCTTCTGCGTTTTGGGGAGTTTTTTTGCTCATTCTCCTTCAGACACTGTTCTGGAGAAATACTATTATCTGGACTCCTTTTGTTGAAGAAGAGATGTCCTTGGGTATAATCCACAGGCTGGAAGTTTGGCCATCCCACCATTTTTACACAGGAATTGAATAAGAAAGGTTAAAGGATTAAAACCTCGAGAATGAAGAACAATTACTTATTGTTATCTCTGGAGTCTTTTAGAGAAGCCAGGGTAAAGTCAGTATAGCATTCATTTATTCTCAGAGAGACAAGCCTCAGAACTTTGTGATCCATGATAGCAAAAGCAATTGATAAAAAAGATGGTATTAATGTCTGCTTTGATCAGTAATGTTTGTGTCACCTTGATCATGGCTATAAGATTAGCTATCACTACAGTTGGAGACATCTCTTCCTCCTTCATTTCAATAGTCTGCCTCGAAAGATTTGAAATACAGATAGGAAGAAATTATATGCCACAGTAATGGGATCACCATTACTTTTCAAAATGAGCATGGCAAAGTAGCAAAAGTAAAAGCTGTAGTGTTTATTTCCCAAATATATTTTAATTGGCAATAAATTAAATTTCTTTTCCCCAAGTCCCGTCCTGTTTTGCCCATGACAACAATTTTTAAGTGATCTCCCTGTCTTTATCTCAACCCACAAGCTTTCTCATCCTATTTTCTCCCTCTGACCCACTGTGGTTTGACCGTTAGCCAGGGTTAACTCACCAAATTTCATCATAGGCTGGTTTATTGTCCTGTTTGCTGAGGCTCATGCCATAGGTGCATCTTTCCACCCTTATTTGGTGAGCATGGTTTTGAAGAGAATCCCCTGACCATGCCCAAGGGTGAAACTGCAGAGAGGTCTCAGGGCATGCAGGCTCAATTTCCTTTGGAGGAAACTAACCAGAAGAAGCTCTAAAAGGACTACTCCTGGTATGCTCCAGCCACTGAAGGGTGTTCTGGCTGCCCGAAAGGCTGGAGATAGCCCATCATGAAACACGTCATGGACACTGCTCCTGAAAAAATTCTTTTGTTATACACATCCATTCCAGTAGTGATACCTGCTAAGGTAGACAAAGCCAATGGCCTCCTTGAAGATGACTTTCGTTAATGCTAAGGAACATAGACCAATTAAGTAAAAGACAAGATGGATTTGCTTTGGTGTTTCATAATTTCTGGTTGTATCTACAGTGCTGTAGGAACAGTCCCTGAACTACAGCCCAAATGGAACAAAATATCTCCCACAGTGATCTAGGACATCTGCCCCCCAGCCATGATATGAAACACTTGGTTGAGATATTTTCAGGCCATAGGCACCCTTCTGCAATATGCACTAAAATATAATTTTATTTTCAGTTTGAAGTGTCTAAGATGTGACAGCTCTGTCATGGCCTATGACACTGTTTATAGCAGTATGCTGAGGATGTGATGCATACTATGGGCAGTGGCAAGACGTGAAGCAGGCACAGTACTTGTAGGTATAAATTTTGCAGATGCAGACTTGGACTTCAGTACAGTTTCCTTTCATCTTAGAGCAAACAACACACAAGACCGCATCTGAGTTTCACCTCAGACGGAAATAATTGGGAGAAAAATACCTAGGAGCAAATCAGACTGTGTGTAGTTCGGACAACCAGGGGAGCAGAACGTGAGAGAAATAAACAGATGAGCTGAGAGAGTAGATGCACCTTCTGCTGAAGAGCAGACCACTCCCCAAGAGAAGAGTATGTAGTTTCTACCAAGATACCAAATGTTGCTAGCTATGCAACATACATGGTTTAGTTTTAGGTAGTCCTGCGAGGAGCAGGGAGTTGGGCTCTATGATGCTTATGGGTCCCTTCCAACTAGACATATTCTATGATTCTACAATTTTATGCAAATAGTTTCAGCTTATTTCCATAGATTCATACTGAGATGAAATTTTGTATAGTTATTACATGTATGATATTCTCTCTTGATGTAACTAAATGCCTATCACCAAGGGGATTACAAAGTTATCATTATCACTCCTTTCAAGCCTGGTTCATTTTCTTCTCTGTTAAACAAAACAGTCTAAAATTTCAATGTTCCCTTCAAGGATAACCTTGGTTTATAAGTATGCAAAGACAGTCAGGGTAAATAGACAGACCTATTGCCACCTTCTGGAATACCTCAGCTAGACAGGATTTAAACTGGAATTAAAGTATAGGAGAAAGAAAATGTCTCCAAAACTCTGTGTGCCATAACTCTTGCCAAGACCAGCTTTTAAGACTTTTACTGATGACATTCAGGTTCAGACTCAGCGAAGTAGCTCTGAACTTCCCATTAAACCTGGGCCCTGGGTCTTCATCTCTTTCTGTTAATTAGTCTTAGTCTCTGAAGAATTATGATGTCTTGTGATGCCAGCACAGCTCTGAAAGGTCTAAGTTTGTCAGTTAGTATCGCTATCTCCTGTTTGCAGGGTTTTATCAGTCCTCCAACACACTCATCTCAGGGAAGGATAGCATCCTTCATCAGGATGTTCTGGAATTCACATCCCTCAGTGTCTTGCTATTTCGTTATTTTTAAAGTGTCTGAATGAAAAGAATTAATCACTCATACTTCTACAAGTGTATAAAAAATATTGCTCCTTTACCAGGCATATTATTAAGTATTACGTCACAAGTGGTATGAGTGACTCCAGGAACAAAACAGATTCAGGACAGGATTGCCAAGGTACATGAATCATTCACTTAAATTCAGAGCAAATTCACAAAGAAATTCTCAGAGGATTAATCATTTTAGTAGAAAGTATATGAAGTGCAGCATTTGGCATCTGGGTTGGAGGGGTTTTTGTTTGTTTTTATGGTTGGTTTCATGTGAAATTCTCTTTTTTGGGGCAAGGGCAGTGAGGATTTATGGATGTTTCAATTTGCAATGGATGTCTTGAAACAAAATCTTTGTTCTGATCATTCCTGAAGTTTATTTTCATTTAGAGTTATTCACTTCAGTGTGAAGGGCTGATTGTTTTCATTCTTATATTATTCAGGTTATACATAAAGTTTGCTGTATATGCTACGGGGGCTTATATTTAGCTTTAGACATATGCACCAACCTTGGAGAACTGAACTTGCTCAATACACAGAACAATTTACTGAAAGAGCCACCAGTGAAACCCTGGTGGTTTGGCTATGGTTCTTCAGGTCTAAATTGCAATTTACCCTCATTTTCTGTTGAACTCATACAAAAAATATTTTTTTCAAGGTCAGAATTTGACCATATTTTAGGAAAGATGTTCATTATTATTAATTGTTGTACATCTGGAACACTAGTATCAGATTCACTTTTATTTGATTGCACAAAGTGAGGGAAATTCAGGTTGTTATATGGATAAAATAAGCCCCAAAGGCATTTCTAGCATTAGCAGTAAAGACAAAGGGACTTTGAAAGCCAATGCCACCGATTATTGAGCAGTATAAAAAGAAAAGTTTTTTCCATGGCACACTCATAGGGAGAGGGGAAATGAGATATAATATAAAATGGACAGTAATCTGGGTTGATTATCTACCATGTACATAGCATCTCCTCCGCTGTTGGTCCTGCATTGACAGTCCTGGAGGATGTTAGATACTGGTGGATAGGAATGGAGAGAGGAAGAAGAAGAGACGGGCCAGATGCTAGCTTGAACCTTCAGGAATGATTTCATTAGATCTGTTTGTCCAACACAATAAAATAATAAAGCAAGAATATTTGTACTTCTGGCTGCATATTTTTATTGGGATTTGCTGATACATAGAAAGCAAAGGGTCACTTAATAGGGAATCAGAGAAAAAATTATGGACTCTGTTATATCTTAAAATAAGAGGCTGTATTCTGAATACAGAATCAGGTTCTATCAAAAAAAGTGCATATCATAATAGACTGAAAGACTAGCAAACTGTGTAAAAGCCAGAGTTATGGTACTGAAATCTGTCTGGTTACATGAATAGTTCAAAATTTTATCAGGTTTTAGGGGCTGGTTTTGCTTCATTCTGTTTGCAGCTCTCCTAAACATTCTCTGGTGGTGTAAGTGAGTGAAGATTAAAGAACTATTCCCATTTACACCAGTAGGACATTTGCGCCATTGTATTTCACATAACATGGTTTTATTCTTGGAACTGATTTCTGTAAATCATATATTTTGCTCTTTGGGCTGGATGATTATACTTTGCAGCTGATTAATTGAAGTTTGTTTTAAAAATTTGCATTTTCTGAAGCATAAAATCTGTGAAAATTCTGCCCAATATATATGTCAATTTGTGTTACTTCTACAAAGCTAAAATGTATCTTTCCCAATCATATTATTTGAGTGTATTGAATGTACCAAAGTACTAAAAAGAGCAGGATGCAAAACCTGATCATTGCCAATGAGCAGTAAGTGCTTAGAGAGGCATTGAAGTATGGTATTTCTAGACAAAACAGGTAATATTTTCTGTCTCTTCTCACAGTTCGTCTTCCTGCTTTAACACATTACATGTTATAATGTAATCTATGAGATAGAAACAATACCAGGAGTCCTAATTAAATTAAAAGTAATTACTCGTTGTGTAGATACGGCTTTCAATTGAGCAGCTGCAAGTTGATATTTTGTCATCCTCAGTTTATCTATATGCACATGCGTGATTCTTTGTATCAGTTATTAATGACGTTTTCTCAGTAGTCAAGAAGTGTTGTGGAAAACAGAAGAGGAAAAGGATGAATGAAAGAAAGTGTTATAGGAAATGTAGACAGTGAGTGAGTACATTTACTACTGTAAGTTTTCAGCTGAGATGCTAGTTCCTTGTTCACTTATTTTCTGTTATATCTCAGAGTGATCTGAAAGAAATATCAGATCATACTTGTTTTTAATTTTTGCTCATTTTGGGGGGGCTAGCAGCAAATTTCAAAACCAGAGAATCTGGCAGATTAAGCACAAGGACTTAGTTCTTTTGCTTTATTAAGGCCCTTCTATCCTGCACTGGAAATGTCAAAATATCCTACATTGAATGTAAATAGAATTAATTTGTTTACTATATAGACTTAATCAACACACATTTAAAGAGCTTTTACATTATTATACCAGAGAGGAGAGGAGAAGAGAGGAGAGGCAAGGCAAAGGAAGGAAGAACCTCAGTGAAAATAAGACCCAAAAGGTATTTTTTTTTTAACAATGCAATAGATTTTCCATTTTTAGAAGAAAAAGTTTCTGCCTTTTAAGCAGAATTTTATGTGAGAACAAAAGAAAGCTTCATTACAGAAAAATATTGCACTAGAGTATTATTCAGACTGATTTAGTGTCTTTTTCAGCTGCATGGTTCTCCTATAACAATGGGATACAACATCATTCTCCAATCGAGAATATTATGCAGCTGCTTAAGAGTGTACGCAGGGTGATGTCCATTTGAGTGACTGTTATCTTGCTGGCATAAGCCTGCTACCAAACAGGAGCAATTATTCCCAATGCAGTCAAATTAAATTTTCATAACTACGAAGCTGCATTTTACCTTGGGGCACTACCTGATGCCCATTTCTTCATTCCTCGTTCCTTAATCCTCTATATTAAATCTAAACAAATCAATGTTTACTAACATTAATATTTTAACATACAGTATTTGATCTGTCTTCTGACATCTTGTGCCTTTATTAGTAGCATGGTGAAGACTTTCTGCAGTGAACAGCAAAAGGCCCCCTTTTTGTTTTCCATTCTTGTTAACTGGTTTATTTCTTCATGTGCAAATGTGCACATATAAGCATATATATTTCTGCCACTTAAGTCACCAAAAATTCCTAGGTAATAAGAGAAAACAAATCGTCATTTCACCACTGAACAAGGGTCATATTATGAAAAGACTAAGGGAGCATTAAAAAAAACCCGCTTCAATTCCTGCATAAATCAAGTGAACAAAATGAGTTCACTTCCCTTTAAAGAGCCATCAGTGACTTCTTGGTCCCCAGATTTACCCGTACAGGTTCATACACCTTTATCAAAGCACCCCTTTGCCTAGAGGCTGAAGGCGAAGGCTTCACAAACCATATCCAGAGCAAAGGACCTCCATTGCTTGTGAAGCTGCTTCCCAGATACAGTGAACCTGCAACTCTCCTTGCAGCCACAGACCCCTGATTCCCACCCTGCAGTTCCTTCATATTCCTATTAGGTGTTCCTATACCTAATTATAATATTTGACTGGCTACTCAATACCTGGAACTAGTGTTTGTCTGTATGTGATACAAAGCAAATTAATGGATAGGAACACAAATCAATTAAAAAAAATAATTAAAATGGCATTCTATTTCCTTTCCTCTTTCCCTTACCGCCATCCTTCCCACTCATTTTGTGATTTTTCTGCCTATATCTCTACCGTAAGTCCCCTGGCATTATTTCTCTGTCCCCAGTGAAGTTTGAAACTCCTTTCAATTTTGTACCAGCAAATGTAATTACAGGCTAGTTGTTTTCACTTCCAACTCATTAATGAAAATGTTAAATAAGACTGGACCTAAAGTACCTTCCTAGAAATCCACCAGATAGTGCTTCCAATTTCTATAATATGGTCACTCTCTCTCTTCCCAGAAAGACTTTTCAGAAAGCATCAACATCACATCTTTTCTTAGTTGGTGGGAGTTCCTGGATAGTCATCCAGATTCCTCCAGGACTAAGCATAATCTCTCCCATCCTCTTGAGTTTCTTGCCAGCACATAAACTAGCAAAGCAAGGCTTGAAAACTGAGATCCTTGGCACACAGCTACTGTTAGTTTAAGGGTTTACTCCCTTTGCTGAAGATGAGGAGATGGGGATAGAAAGAAAATTACCTTTATTTAAGGCTTTATAACACTAGCACAGTTTTACCTATGGCTAGGACTATAAACTTGAAAGTAGAGTTCAGTAGGCTGTGTCCATCAGCAATGGGAGAAAAAAAGACAGATAATATGGAAGCTGATAATTACCAAACTAACATCAGCAGCCACATTTTCTCTGCCTTCTTATTATTAGAAAAAGTTAAATCCTGATATCTAGTTCATTCGTTGTGTTTTCTGGCACACACTGGATGTTTGTATGCCTGCTGGGCTGGAATCCTGATGCCGGAAAAAATAAAATAAAGCGTGCTGCAATTTCTAGCTGGCTACTGGGCTCTTCTCTGCACTTAGCTTCAAAGATTTTTTAAAATATATTTTTCTGCACCACAGCTCAGAGTTGCTAAATCCAGAAATTGAAACATTCTGGGAACCAAATAATTTGGGGGCAAATCAAAGCTCTTGGAATGTTGCCCTAGGATTTTTAAGATAGCAGTTAATAGTAAAAAATGTTCAATATTTTTAAGGAAATCCCAATTATAAAAAGCTGCACCATTCAAATCCTTGATTCAGGAGTAGAATGAATGCTGCATGTCTAACGGAGGAGGGAATGCATGTCTGTGTTGTGAAGGCAGGAATTAGTGGTGAACAAAAGGAAAACCATTGAATTTTACATCTTTTATGCATCTATATTTACATGTTGGTAGCAGTTGCTTGTGAATCCAAAGATGAAGCTTATTTAGTCATTCAGGTCAGTCTCTATAATAGGCCTGACAACAATTACAGATCCCTATCCAATTTAGGTAATTTATTTTTAAAGTATTGGTGTTTTCCAAACGGAAAGAATAAAGATTAGGGGCAGGAAGAGTTTAAATGGTGCTGTTAAGGCTCCTTTTCCTGCTCCACCAGAATTCCCTAACACTTGAATTCTGTAATGATATTTCAAAGCATAGCTTAGTTGAACTATAAGTAAGTTTTTGAGGTTGTAGTTACATTGTCACTTTCATCTGACATAAATGTGTGCCCTGTGTGAAAGGGATGCACAGGACACCAAGACTCAGAGCTGATCAGGTTAGTTTTCAGGTTAGTTCTCGACAGTACCCAGCTCTCTGAACAGCTGTGCAAATGCTAGTGCCAGCACAGTGGAGTTAGCAGAAATGAGGAGCTGAGGATGGAGGGAAGGACCTTAATGGCAATGTGAATTTACATCGGACTATAATGACTGTGAAGCTACGGTCAGAGACAAGCAAAACTGACAAAAATAGACCTTTAAGACTTTTCCATATGCTCCCAATCCCAGAGCTACAGTAACCTCAGGATTTCAAAGATAGCAATTGTGTAGCCTGAAGGCCCTGTCTTTTTAGGCAGATTACTTGTGATCCGTGGGGAACTGTCTGTAGTCGAGGTCAGTAGAATCATTGGGCAAAGCTGACCAGGGAGCCTGAGTTCTGGAAGAGCATAAGACTGCAAACACTCTGAGGGTTCTGCCAATTAGAGCCCCTCCATCACGGTCATTTATATATTAGAAGCCTTGTATAGAAATTCCTCAAGGTATTTTTAAAATGTGACAATTTATACTTAATTCACTATAATATATGAAAATTTATAGTATAGTTAGTCCAGGAGCACCTGGGTTTAGAGACCATGTGTTATTGAACGTTGGGAGCAGTGCATAACAGGCACCCATGCAGTAAGGATGCAGAAGCAATGGTGATGTACACATATGCTCAAGGTGTGCATATTAAATGATATCAACATGATGTTTTGCATATGGGACTTAAAGATGTTATGTGTAGAAGAACAGCATGTCTTCACAGTAACTGAATATATGCATTATAAAGCAAAAAAAAAAAAAAAAATCCACCAATCTGGCTTCTTAATACTTGTATTTAAATGGTAAAGCTCCATGTATTTTTTCCAATACGTTTATAAAATGCATTATTCACCTCATCTGTGATTTGTTAGCTTCGAACACAGACTCATACTCAGTTATCTAATGTTAGGCACCTGACTGCTGTGTCTAAATTAGGGCTAGAGATGCCCTCCACGTTCTGTGAAGTCAGAGAACAGGGTGAGATGTTTCCAGAGGATGATTTAGGACTTTGGTGCCTGCATTTGTCCAGTGACTGCAAAGAGACCTTAGATTGATTCTAGTTTCAGCAGCTTTAGTGAAACTCTGTGTGAGTTGATATGAACCCTAGTAACAAGGATGGACGTCAGTCACGTTTGCCTTTCTGTAGACCTCACAGAGTATCCAATGTCAATGGTTAAAACCTGTGTTGGAGTCTTCATTCTGGAGTCTCTTTCATTACTTCCCTAGTATCACCTTTCCATAGAAAGTTTTTTATTCATCCCAACAGGAGACAGAGTTTGCAAAATATTTTCTCCATGAAGGTGTAGTCCACAGCACAACAACTTTTCTGTATCTCCTGGTAATTGCCCAGAAATTATTTGTGTCTTATTGTTCTTTCCTTCCCCTTTAAATGTAAGAGCAAAGGAGAGATCTCTTCCCTGTCTATAGATAGACCTGAGACAGCATCAGTTGAATTATCAGCAGAATTTGAAGCCGAAAAAGAGTACTTTGGCAGTGCTGTGCATGTCTAAATGGCAGATCTACCAGGCCATTACCCTGGGAAGGCACATGCCACAGCACAGCCAGAGCCAACCTGGGATGGCAGCTGCCCTGTGTGGGGATCCCCACTCAGCACTTCAGGGCACTGTTTAGACAAACTTGTGGCTGCTGACAGCTAATGGGGAGTCTCTTCACGCTCAGGAAACAGGGTTAGTTAGTGCATTCATTGCTCTGCTTTGTTGTTTGCTTGCCAAGCAAAACAAAAGCTACAGCTAGAGTGTTTGCAGCAGCAGGGTAGGACAATCTCCTTTCCCAGAATTTTTTTCTTTTCCCCAACGTGTTGATATGGCTCACTTCCTCTTCAGAAAAGTAGTATCTTGGAAGTACAGCCCAGTTATTATGAAACAAAGAGAAGTAATGGATTACATGTTCACAGTTTAGACTGTTCAAAACCTTCCCGACAAGATATTTTTGTTTCAGAAAACAAAAGATTTTATTGATGACGGAACATTCCACAGAAAATGACTGGGTTTGGTAGATTTTCCATTTCAGGTAAAATATTCTATTTTGGTAAACAGTAGGCTTCACATACTACCACAGTGTACTTTTGTGTCCTCCAGGTCCTTACGAGGATTCAGCTGAACTAAGTTTAAGCCTCTGCAGTGCATCATGGTATCCTGCAGTCCAGGTGGCTGTAATACATAAAATGAACTTTAGTGGATTATTTTTTCTGGAATTTACTTCCATACCAAGCCATATCTCTTGCACCGTGCTATATTAAGTGCTGTGTTTGGTTTTGTTTAATTGTCAGTACCAGCTCCATATTTTCTAAATGTTTCAAAGATGGTTAGGACTTTTTTTTTTTTTTTTTAAAGACATGCATGTGAAGACGGATTTTTAAAAAGTCTTTACTGGCTTAACTCAGCTCTCTTTGATAAGGATAATACTAAGACGGTTCCAAACACTTTTCACAGTCCCAAGTATTATGTAATGAACCTAAGATGCACTGCAATATTCGTATTTCCCACTCAGTATTACCTACTTTTATTTCTCCTCACACTTAGTTTGCCTTTGGGAGACTGATTATGAGTTCTTTTTGCTGGTTTGCTGTTGTCTTCAATGCTGAAAGAGGTGCTGGTGCTGCAAGACTATGACTTCAAGCATCAGAGATACTGCCCTTCTGGTGATATGATTGCTTTAAGTTCTGCCCTTTCCTCGTGTTTTTCCTAGATGAGTTATGCTGATAAAATTCCCTTCTGATATCCAAGAGTCATTGCAGTACTCCCTCCACAGTTTAGTTTGCTCCATGGTTTTAGAATACATTTCCCGTCTTGTCGAATCCCAAAACTTATGTTTTGCAAATCAGAAATTATTTCAAGAATACTAGTTTTGCATATTAGTTTAAGAAACAATAAAACCCATGATTTCATAACATACTGAACTCAACCTTGTCAGAATCAGATCTGTTTATAGGCTTGATGGTTTCTGTCTAAAAAGCAAAAAAATTCCCTTGGCAATAATTTCAGAAGTTTAAATCATATGCAAGAAGACTTAAACTGGGCACTCAAGACTGGTATTTTCAAAGTTACGAGTGCTTCTTTCGGGATTCTTGCCACCTACTTGGTACATATCATTCCTAAACATTGCACACTTTAAATTACATTAGCTAATAAGAGCTGCAGATTTGAACAGTGCTTCAATCCTGTTTCCAACAAAACCATCAGGTGTTTATTCTATTTAGCATTTCAACTTAAAGTGAACTGTTTCTGGATGTGTCACCTTTAGTAGTTCCAACATCATTATTCTAGTTCATAATGTGTTCAGAAAGAGACCTGCTCTGTATTTGCAAAAAAAGAATGTGCACATGAAGATTAAAATGTGCATGGTTTTCCTTCTCATCGCAAAACATCTTAATTACCCTTCCCTTGAGAGAAAGAAATGATATACAAATAAATTTTCTAACCTCACTGACCAGATTGCTGATGAAACCTCCCTTGCACTCTAGCACTTTCTTTATCACATTTATGACATGTTCAGAAGCAAAGACCAAGTGTTATTAGTAGAAAAGGAATGATTAATTTTTTTGCAAGTTAAAGTGTTAATATTTAATTGTGACCTTTGTAGAAATGCTAAGGTTAAAATGTAAAAGTTAATAAAACTTCTATTTGAAATAACAGCAGATGGCCATGTAGTGAATACAAGCTTAAAATCACTCTTGGGGCTCTATTATGTTCACAAACTGCCTCAGCTATCAATTACTATGTATGTTGCTGATGAGAGAAAAACTGAACTCCTGTTTCAATAAGTGCACCTTAGCTGAGTATCATCTGACATGAAGGGCTATAGAAGGCTCTGATTCCTAAACAAATCCCCTGTAGATGTGCCTGGCATATTCAGTTAAAAGGTATTCTTTTAAGATTACTGTGGGTTTTTTTACCATGAAAATTTTCATGAGTACAACACAGATTAAAAAGTCACATGATAGTAAAAGAAATACTTTAATTCCATAGAGTATTGCTTCTGAAAACAATGAGTGCTGAAGCATCTCATCTTGTGTAAAAATGGAGTCGAGATACATGAAAGCAAATATTCAGTGAAAGAGAAACTCATGTCTGATGCCTTAGAACTTGGACAGTGAGTCCAGTTTCTGAGAAGCTGGAAAGGCAAAAGCAGTATACAGCAGAAGGAAAAGTAGCTGGACGAAAACTGTAGAGAAGAAGATGTAAGCAGACCCAGTGAAAGAAGCAGGCGATATAGCTGAGATATGCAGAAAGCAGACACTCCCTTCTATTTTTGTATCTTCTTTTCTTTTTGAATAGCTTAATCCTTACTGACTCTAGCTGAATTTTTACTAGCCTCTTTGACCTAATATGCCCCCCCCCCCCCCCCAAGGAGGACTTTTTTTCTGTTTGGCAAAGGCAGACAATGCAGGTAGCAAATTGTTATTCTTTGTTTCATTTTCTTCTTTTCCTGCTGGCAGGTATTTCTAACCCTTATTATGTTTTCCTTTTTTATTTCCAAGGCTGTGCTATGTTCTTCAGGGCAAAAGATAGGAATGAAAAGAACTATCGAAATAGGCATTTCTAATAATATTTTTGCCGCCTTTTTTTTTTTTCCCCTCGCTGATTCTTCAGTAAATGTCTAACAGAAGTTCATCAAAAAGATGGCACAGAGCTTACTTGTATCAAATTTAAATACAATTGCTCCAATTTTACCGTACACTGGAAACACACATGCAGGAAATGGTGGATGGGAAAAGTGATGTTTATCCACAGTGCCTGATATGAAGGCTTCAGGGAATTCCTCAAGTTCATACTTAAAGACACATAATAGTGGTTGCTTTCACAAAGGTGAGAACATAAACCCAGCCATAATGGTTCGACAGTTCAGCAAAAGGGGCTCGGTCTGGCAGTGGTGTGTGGCGTAAACGTGGAAGAGGACGTCAGCAGAGGGTATATGCACGTGCGAGGTCTGCTGTACATCCTCTCAGCCTGCAGCATATGGTGAGGCAGGCGTGGCCTGAGCTGTAAAGCTCTTGGTAGTTGATTTTTGTAAAGGTAAAATTTTCTGCTTCCTTTAGTCTCTGTGTCAGGACAACCCCTTTATCCTTATTGGTTCTTCTGTCAAAACTGCCTAGTGAAAAAACCAGGTAGGAAGGGATAAGCAGGGGGCATGCCTTAAGGGAAGAAAAAGGGACAAAGGGGGAAGCAGATCCTCAGCAGGCATGGAGGACCCTCCACACGGACCCACGGGTCAGCCTTAGTCACCTAGCTGTTCCTAAAACCTCCCAGGAGAGATCTTCAGATCCATGCTTAGCTGCTAGCTAATCCAGGTGGCATCAAGGCCTTTGGTTCCAGTTGTGAGGTGATGTAGATAAGCAAAAGGTAAAATGCTTGCAGGTGTTACAGATTAATTAACAACACTGCATCTGGGGTGCACAGCATACAGCGACACTCCAAAGAGATAGAGGAGGGGCTGTTACAATAAAACAGCAAGTACGGGAGGTTTGCTAAAGCTATAAAAATTAATCACCAGTACTTTTTCCAATATTTCAGGACCAAGCAGCCTTTCTGATGATCTGGAGGACCAATAGCTGACCAGAGTGTGCAGGGAACACTCACGGAAAACCTGGCTGCAGCTGGAAAGCTAAAGAAATCATTTGCATCTGTGTTCACTGTGGAGGAGGTAAAGAGGCTCCAACCTTCATGGGGAACATCTTAGAGAGTCTGCCTGAAACCAAAGTGTCAGAAAAAGAGATTTGAGAATGTGCTGATGTTCTGAATAATAAGAAAACTTCAAAAAGGGATTGTATGTGTGCAGGTGCACGTTATGATGAAACTGTGCCATGAAATTCTTGACCTTCTGTTTACAGAGTATGACGTATCACTTAGAGCTTCTTCCATGCCTCTGGAAAAGATGGTTGCAAATATGATGCTAATTTTTAAAACAGGCTCCTGAATGCTCTGGAAGTCTGATATCCCAGCTGGGAAGCTTCCTAGAAATTATCATAAAAGAAATTAACCAGCCAACAATTTGACAAATATAGACAGAAGTGTTAATATGGCTTTTGTACAGCGAACTTCTGTCTCACAAGTCTTTTAGGTAATCTGTTTGAGACAGTCACTGAGCATGTGCACAAGGATGAGCCAACAGATAGTGTCTTCTGAGATTTCCAAGGGCTCTTCACTAATATTTCTTGTAAAAACTTACTTGTGATCAATTTAGCAAGAAGAGATAAATATCTCTCACAGATAAACGTCTTCTTAAAATATAGTCAACGAAAGGTAGGAGTAAATGGTCATCAGAGGAGGAAAATAGTCTACCCTACAGAGACCGATGCTAAGGCTTGTCCTATTCAGCATATTCATACAGGATCTAGAAAAGGTGGTAGAGACTGATAAAGCTTGATGATGTTAAATTATTCAGTGTAGTAAAAATGAAAGCTGGCTCTGAAGAGCTGTGGAAGGATCTCACAGTATTGAGTAATTGGGCAGTAAAATGGGAGATGAAATTCAGTGCTAATAAATGCAGAGAAAAACAAGCCTAATTTTACAAACATGGTATTGGGCTCTGAGCTGTTACCACACAGTAAAGAAATCCCAAAGTCATAATAGGTAATTCTAAGAAAACATTAGCTTAATGCACAGTAGCTGTTAAAAACAAACAAACAAACAAAAACAAAATAGAAAGTTGGGAATTATTAGGAAAAGACCAGGGCACAAAAAAAGTATAATTCTGCCATTAAGTAAATCCAAGTATCCTCTGTGTATAGTTTTGATGCTTATCTCAATAAGGATAGAGAGATTTAACTGCATTTGATGTTTTCCTTTTATCTATGTAGATCTGAACACATATCCTCTGTTGCAGTGGCTGGACCTTAGAGATTCAGAAGTGGGTGCATTTGCAGTACTTCCTTTTGAATTTTTTTCACTTTGCAGGACTGCTTATATGAACATATGTATACCTTCAGAGCAGTCTTGGTGTGAATGTAAAAGCCTAGTTCAATGAAAGCGGTGCTGAGATAAGCATCAATGAGCAGGCTCACCAGGATACATGAACTGTGCACGGATGGATTTGAGAAAAGATTTCAGCTGCTGATGATTGAGTGGATTTCAAAGGAAACATTGAAATAAAGCTACATGACTATAAGAGCAGGTGAAGATGGGATACAAAATGAGAAGATGTTTTATGTGCTGAAACAGCAGCAGAAGTCAATAGAAGCAGCTTGTCTGGTTGTTCGGATGCTGATTTGAGAAGTGTGTTGACAGAGGTGGCTTTCAAACAGTCTTTGAAGGGGAGGTGATGGTTTTAGTTGAAGGCAGGGTGACCTGAAGGAAAAAAAAAAAAAAAATCATAAAAAAACCCTGAAATCGTTCCCTCAAGCCTAATTATGTATTATAACAGTGTCCAAACGTTGTCCCTTCCGAACAGAAAACTAGGCTAATTTTTTAAAATAACCACAGCGTGGGCGATGGTTGGGCTCTGGAGGCCCAGGTGGGTATTATGCTTCTTCACCCAGAGAGGCTATTTCTAGAGTTTGGAGAGTCTCACTGGGAAAAAGAGTTAGCAGTAACATCCCTTGGGGAGGTGTGTAACAGACAAGGAAGAAAAATCAGCTCAGTCCCTATGCTTTACAAAGATTTTACTCTCAGATGAAAAGAAAATGCTGAGCATGATGAGAAATGGAAAAGTTGTGGACAACAACCAGTCATTATACCACGTCCAGGGGCTGCAAGTCCAGCTGTTCCGTCTTGCATTTTCTTTTAAAAAGTGTTGTTGTCAAAAAACATCCCTGTTCTAAAATAAAATAAAGACGTCCAGCTGCAAGAATACAAAGGTTCAAAAGCGAACAAAACCTGAGTGACAAAAGGAAAGCGAAAGCAGTTGCCTACGAGAAAGGGGTCTGGGGTGTGTGAAGGGCAGCTGCTTTGGTCACCCAAGCTGCCAGCTTTTCAGTAGAAAACCGAGGAGTATGACTATAGCATTGAAGGCAAAGAGGGGCTGCTGAGGAACTGGAAGCCTGTCTCATTTTCTTCCTGCCTTGCTGAGGACCTTCTCTCTTTTCCCTTCTATCCCAAATCCTCAGGTATTTCTCCTTCCTCTTCATCTTACCACTTGTCTTTGTGGATGGCTCTCCTTTCTGGTCTCAGCGCTTTCCTCAGCCTGGGTCCTGCTTTCCTGTGGCACAGCTCATTTCTTTCTGAAACACATTTCTTTCCCTCTTTCTGCAAGTTACTTCCTTTTAGATGTCTCTTCTGTCCTACTTCATTTCCCCAATCACTCTTTACCATGAGATAGGCACAGAAGAAGACACCTAGGCAAGTAACGTAACAAAAAAGTGCAGTCTGGACAAGTTCTTTGGAAATATAGATTTCCAAAAGCTGAATTTGTTTACTGAGAAACCCACCATAGGATGCAAATCCAAATCCTTCCCCATGACTGCTCAAATGAAGGCCTTTGCCCTCAGAGCCACCCTTACTTTTCTTCAGGCTTCAGGATGGATTTGGCAGCCCTGCCCTTTCCTCAGGGACCCCGCGAGCACTGCCGTGCCGGTGTGGGGTTTCTTCCCACAGCTACAAGCAGGTTGAGCCGACAGCTTTTATTTTGTAAAAAATAAACTGTAGAATCAGCAATAGACACGAACTGACTAACTGACATGCTTAGATACTTTAAGGCTTTGTGAAAAACCTGTTTTGATGAAGGTTCCTGTACACTTACAGTTGCTTCAGAAAAAAAAAAAAAAAGTGGGACAGTTTTTCCTTTTGAGATAGTCTCTGATTTTTATGATCTCCTAATTACAGTATGTACAAAAGAATTTCACATATGTTTACAAAACAAACACTTACGGTACTTGTGTAATTACAAAGTCTGCCATTAAATTAGTGTTTCATGTGTTTGTGTTTTAATTATTAACTGTGGCAGAATATAGCTAAAGTAGAAAACATGTAATTTCTATGATAATAACTGAACACAATTAGCTGCATATCTTTCTATAAACAACATGTGTTTTTCATTTGCATTCTTCCCTTGTCTTAGTTGCATTTAGGGCAATGCAAAAGAGTCTGGCATGCTCCCTCTTCACTGTAGGTGAATATATGGCATTTATTTTTTGGAATCTATTGTGCTAAAAGTGTTTATTTACAAGGTAACTTGATATGGCATGGTGTAAAGATTTTTGTATAGGTCTTGGCTCCTATTCATCCACGCATAATTGTCTGTATGGCAGTTTCTTCGTCCTTTTTCTGATGTTCAAATAGCCCGTATGACTACTACTGACACTTGTGATTCTTAACTGACATTCAGTTATATCTTCATGGGTCTCTACACAAGTTTCCTCTCCTCATCTGTGTAGTCCTAGTAATTTCAAAATATACTTCATTATTGATCCTGCCTCTACTGCTGTTTATTTTTCTTCCCAAAATTTTTTCTCAGATTTTCACCTATTTATATAATTTCTCCTTTATTCCTGCGATTGAATTCTGTGATATAAAATAACTTTTCAATGAAAAATTGTCTCATCTTGTTAAACTTTTATTAAACCTTTAATATAGATTGCTAAAGTTAAGGTTTTCCAAAGAAAGGCAACTAGTGCTTCTGGAAAATCTAATTTCTAATCACATTTATCTTCCTAATCAGTACGAAATTGAGGGGGTTTGCATTCTTTGTTGAGATACATCAAGAATTTTTTCACTGAGGCCAGCAAAAAGCAATTGTTTCTTCAGTCACCTGAAAGACACAGGGAAAAATCCAAGTTACCCTACCTAGTGCTGGTGAAACATGGCAGGCTGTCTGTAACTCCTCAGTCTTACATGCAGGGTTCTAACTGGGACATTGGATTTCATTTAAGTCAGGTAATAATTTTCCTCCTTTAGCCTCACAGAAAAATTGCATGCAGGTTCCCTATAGGGTTCCCCACAGGTCTTCCCTCACAGAACAGAGGGGAACATCTCCATAACTCCTGGAAGCTGCTTCCATGGTCTGTGAGCTGGGTGTGACAGCTGACAAATCTTGAAAATTTTCTGATGGCTTATCTGGTTACATGAGTTGCTCAGATTACAGGTGCTCCTTACAGCCTAGTACAGCACTGCTCTTGCAGCTTCTAGAGATAGACTAGTCTCAATTTCCATACAGCTTTATTCCCTTACTCTAGGCATCGAGACTTGATACCTGCTTTGGAAAAGCCGCCTTGACGGACTATTTAAAAAGCCCCTAAGCACAACCTCCTGACCGCAGGGAGAGGGCTCGCAGCTCACCTCGAGTGGCACATCTCAGACAGCCCTTTGAAGGCTCCCTCCGTTACCTACCCGACACTGACTACAGTCCTCTGAGATGTGTTATCCTCATGTACTCTATGACCTGACCTCTTTCCCTGCTATTAGAGATTCCTACAACCTGGATTACGTATAAGCAAAAGAACCAAAGGACATGCAGAACCTTTTCAGCCTCAGTGTCATCAGGGCAGGAATCCGATGGGAGGTGGAAGAGAGAGCGGGCTCCCACAGACACCGCACGCCAGAATGCCATGATGCTGAATGCATGGGGCACGTATAGGCCACCGGCATAACTGCTGTGGCAACAAGCATACTGCAGGTCACAACTATGCTTTCTTAGAGGGAGAGAACTAGGGTTGTCTTCACCCCAACTCATTGTTTTCTTTAAAAGATACCACATATTAGGATTTAATTAGGTCACCTTTTAATTTTATTCAGATTTGCTAGAAGGAAAAAAAAAAAGAAAAGTATGACTGTGAAAACGGCACCTGGTGGAAACTTCCTTGCATGATACATACATTCATTTCAAGAGGACCCTGTATGTATAGCAAAGAAACCCAGAATTTCACAATCCAGTTCCTACTGAAAGACAGGATGAAACTGAGCCCTCACGTAGGCAGACATAATTTCTTCATGGGACTCTCACCCACTTCTACCATGGCTGAATTTGATCCAAATTGCTTAACACTATTTTCCTTAAATATTCATTTTTCAGAGAAAGGGTTTATATAACCTGTCGCCTTATATTATAGCTGATGTAAAAAGTTTGTGACTGCAACCCTAAATGTTTTATCACCTGTCAGACATTTCAATGATAATAAAAAGTAACATCCTTTAAATTAATTAGTCATGATTAGGACTTCAAGCCCACAGGCCACATCATTATGCAAAAATTATAAGTTAGCTATTTAAATTACCATTAAATTGATTCTTATGTTAATTGATATCTCACTTATAACCCTGTTTTTAATTTCTATAGGATCTTATTAAGGTTTAATACAAGTAACTAAAATGTTTTAAGCAATCATTCAAATAAAGAAAATATACTGAAAAAATTATGATAAATATTTTTCTCGGCTTACGATTTATGTTAAAAATAGGAATTACTTTAATAAAATATACCAGACATCACTCATGCAATCCTATCAGTATGCAAATTGTTGTGATTTTCTCCTCTATCCTGCCATTCAGCAAAAGCAGAAAGTTCCTTCTTCTACACATGCGCAGCAGAGATTTTCTGAGATATGCAATGATTTGCACAGGGTATTGAAAGGCAGAACTCAGGTCATGGAATACAATCAAACCAGTAAGGCAGAACACTGATAGTGGAGATGGGCATTCAAATTCATTTAAGTCACATGTTAGTGCTTAGACAGGATACACGTCTTGGATTTTCAAGGGCTGTTTGCCTTGCCTATGGCAAAGGACCAAAATTCTTGGAAAATGTGTAATTTGTTCCTCAAGTTGGGTTCTGCCAACACAATAGTAGAGCAGACTTGTTTGTTTCTCCAAACTGTTTCACTTTCTTTAGTATTATATTAAACCATGTTTAAGCTGGGTGAACTCAGTTTAGTGACCTTGCCCTTTTGGTTTCTGATATTTGTAATGAAACCTCATCTGCCAGTTAGTTTCTGTCCCTGATTATTAGGTTTCTGAATAATGTAAAACACATAAGAAATAGAGATACAGGGTTATATCCTAGCAGCCTTGTTGGCACTGGCTGTGCTGTCAGTGATTCAAGCTGAGGCAGTATTTCTCTCTTGGTCCTTCCCACAGAGTTCAGAGTCCCTCTGATGAACAGCGCAGGCTAGATCTAAAAAGAGATAAAAGAACACCTTCTATGTCCCAAATAGCCTCAAAGTTCTTGTCCATATCACCATTACCTTCAAACTTCATTCGTGCTCCCAGGCATGCAAAAGATGCTTCTAGTGTTGTGCTATTAAAAATACCACTCTGGTGGGCTGAGGTACAACTCTCACAACATATCAGGCACTTTCAATCGAAAAATCATCACAATGAAAAAAAGTCCGAGGACCCCCAGCTGCCAGCTGGTGCCCTGGGATATCTTGACCCCAGAGCCAAGTGTTCTGCACTGCAGAGGTGGCTGACCCCCTCTTGAAGGAAGCCAGTCCTGTGAGAGCAAAGCACTCGGCCAGGTGTCTGGGACTACATCATGGAGTATACAGAAATAGCCATATGTTTAAATACATTCTCCGAAACAAGAAGTACAGCTTTGATACCAGCCTATCCTTTGAACACTTGATACTTCATCTGTCAATACCACGCACAGATAATTAAAGCTTCTAAATACACCTGAGATGATAAAAATACTAAAAATAGCTAAACTCCGGACATTTTCAACTTGGCTTACAGCTGATACGCTTTATCCCTCACACTACAGATGTGAGAGGTTAGTCCCCAAAGACTGCTGGATCCAGAATCATCTGAAGCACCGTTGGATATTGCAATCCATGCTAATGGGTGACAACATCTTTCAGCTGACAACACCCTACCTGGATTAGTTATTCTAAACAGACATCCTTTATTAATGGGACTGTCACCTGACTTTGTTGTAACAGAAGAAAACCAAAATAATACTTTTCTTTAAACTACTAGATAGTGGTATTCAGGCACAAAGCAAACAATGCTTCAGATGGTATGAAAGGTCAGATATTTAACAGTTTAGCAACACCTTTCAGAATTTCCATTAGTCCGTTAGTGACGGAGAAAAAAATATTAAATTAACCTCACCGAAGTATCTGTTTTAACTAGATTGCCTTAGACCACATTGAACTGTTGTGTGTTAATGGCTTTTTCCTGAGGAATGAAATGTGAATAAATGAATTAATATTACAGCAAGTAACAAGGGTTATTGGAAGAATGGATCTATAAAGGGTCAGTAAAGTAACAGTTCAACAGATAAGAATTGGACTCCATTATCATAGTGGGATAATCCCTGAAATAATGTTCATGTTTTACCTTTATGTTTTTTTATTTTATTTTTTGTGGTTATTTGTTAATTTTTGTATTGATAGTCTGAGAATACCTTGTAAATTATAGCGGCACCCAGTGGCATCACAATAATTAGATTGTATAATTACTTGCATTATGAACTTTAACTTCTGAGTTTTAAAGCTCAATAGTAAAAAAAACACACTGTAGTCTGAAACTTGGCATCCAGAGCTTCAAGGATTTAGCTTGGGAGTGATGTGAGGTTTTAAAATAAATTTTCAAAGATAGTGGTTCAGCTGTTTGGGGTTTTTCTATTGAGGCTTTTTTTAGTATTTGTGTAACTTGAAAAGTGTTGCAGTGTAAGCAGGAAAATCTGGCAAGGAATTAGTTCATAATATGGTTTAATTACTTTTGGCATTTTACATACGTATTTTAAATAGCTAAGATATTTGAGTTTGAAAAAAGTTGCTCAACACAGGTGTATTCATGCGGATTCTTTTTTAGCATAATCTCTCATAAAACATTTATTCTATAAAATATGACTTCAAGTACCTATTGCTTAAATGTGCTCAAAACTTTCTAAATGTATTCCCATATTTTCTTCACTGGAAATGAGACATCTATCAGATTTTGCAGGTATAGCAACTGCAAGACAATCGACAAAAATTTGTGGTGAGACTATTGATAATTTAGCTTGTATCTTCAAAACACAGATTAACATGAATTCTTGACATCAACATAGTGCTTTTCAAGCTACTTATTGAAGCTTTTTATTAGGGAAGATTTCACCATCACCATCCTTATTTTATGAATGGGCAAACATTACAGAAATAAAGCCCAAGTTGCTGGCCAGTATTATACCAGGAGACGAAAGAGAAGGCTACTTCAGAGTGATAGCTTTGATGCTAGCATGGTCTTGGACAATAGAGTGCATATACTTAAACTGGAAAACTATAACAACTGCTACAAAATTTAACTGAAAATAAGGTGGAATAAATAAGGTCCCTGGGGAAATTGTTCTAGTGAATGATTATTCTTACTGTAGAAAATTTCTTTCTTATGTCAATATGAAACCTGTCCCTTGTTGCCCCTTGTCTTCTCCAGTGGCTCCTTGTGAAGAGAGAGCATCTGTCCTCTTTGTGGCTACCCTTTAAGTACTGGAATACTGTGATGAGGTCCCACCCTGAGCCTTCTCTTCTCTAGGGAGAAAAGACCTGATTCCTTCAGTCTTTCCTCATACTGCAGGTTCTCCAGCCCTTTGATCATCTTCGTGGTCCTCCTTTGGACCATCTCCAGTCTGTCTGCATCTTTCTTGAATTGCCAGGATTGGAACTGGACACAGTACTCCAGATGCAGTCTGTGAAGTGCTGAGTAGGGTGGGATGATCACTTCTTTATCTCTGCTAGTAATGCCCCTGTGGATACAGCCCAGGATCCAGTTCACCTTTGTTGCTCCAGCTGCACGCTGTTGACTCATGTTCAGCTTGTTTTCTACCAGGACCCCCAGGTCCCTTTCAGCAAGACTGCTCCCCAGGCACACAGAGCCTAGTCTGTAGGAATTTGCACTTGTCTTTGTTAAACTTCATACAGTTCTTGTTAGCCCAATCTTCCGCCTCTCCAGGTCTCTCTGTAAGATGGCTCTCCATTCTGACACGTTCATCTCACCACCCACTTTGGTGTCATCAGCAAACTTGGTGAGGGTGCTTTCAATCCCATCATTCAGATCATTTATGAAAATGTTGAACAGCATGGGGCCCACTGTTGATTCCTGGAGGACCCCATTTGTGACAAGCTGCCAGCCTATGTAGAAAAACTATTGATTACCACCCTCTGAATGTGACCTATTAGCCAATTTCCTACCCATCTCTCAGCCCACCCAGCCAATTTGTATCTTGTTAGTTTGCCCAGGAGAAGGCTGTGGGAAACAATGTCAACTGCTTTGCTGCAGTCCAGAGAAACTCCAAGAGAAATCCCAAGAACAAATGCTAAGATCTTGTTGCCGTGAGAGGGGACACAGTTCCTAGAAAATATGTTTTCTTCCATACTGAGTTAGAACAAGAAGGACATGCTGTTTAAGTGTCCTTCTCTCCCACCCCACTCCCCCCCTCCCCCGTGGCTCATCTGTGCTACTGGATGTGGTTCTATATACAGAAGACATAAAAACTCCGCTGTCTTTCCAAAGTCTGATCCTGCTCATACGCCTGGATTAGTGGTCCCTACCTCTGAGATCAACATAGTCAGCTGGGAATATTATACATTAGACACTTTCAAAATATTGTTCCTTTCACCTTTATATGGTTCCATATAGCGCATGGGGTTTTTTTGCCCTGGCCGGTTAGTCAGTCATGGGGTTACCTACTTACTATTAACCAAAATTTATCTTAGAGAGTTCTCTAGTGAAGCTATTCAGTCCGTGGTGGAAAAGATTTCCTCATGAATCCACATTGGAACTGGTTTTAGGGGAAGGTGTCTGTTAAAGCAATAGTGGGACAGGGTTGAGTTTCTAATATCTAATAAGCAAATGAGTCCAGCAGCTCAGTGGGGTGGAGTTAGTGGCAGTCCTCTTCACCTGGGAACGATTTACAAATAACTATATGGTGCGGATAATAGCTCCCAAATAAATTGAGTTGTGGCTTAATTAAACAGCATCCTTTGCTTCTTTTTCCCATTTACCTGAAACAGCCATAACTAGGATTAACTGTTGTGTGGGAACATAAAATAGAGAGACAGTCTCTAGAATTGCAGACCCTAAAGCTTTGTAGGGATTTAAAGATTATAACCAACACTTTGACCTGGCAGTAGATGGGTAGCCAGGGAAAAGCATGGACTACGAGCACAGTGTACCATTCTGATAAAATGAACCATAACATTCAATACCAGATAAAGCTTCCATGGACATTGGCCTCCCAATGTTATACTGTGTGTCAGCTCCACTCTTCGAAGACATTAACGCTATAACATTTCCTCAGCATCTGATATCTGGGCAATTTAGTTAAATAACCCAACTTCAGCTACCATCTCTGCGCAGATGAATCATATACATGTATCTCTAATGCTCTGTCCTGAAATAGATCTTTGTGTTGAAAAGATAAACCTTTATATTTCCTCACGGATGCAGCTTTCAACATGAGCGCAACATGACTAAGAAAAAGCTCTTTCCTTTCTGCCCCAGACTTTTCTGTCGCTATGAGCAGCAGCACCATTCTGTCTGCTACTCACACCGCTAACATGGACATAATCTTTGCCTCAGATTTTTAGTTTTCATGTCCAAGCCATGGCTCAGCTTTACATATTATGGCACAGTATCTCTAAAAAACAACAGGTGGTGCAAGCAGCCAGGGAAGCTCAAGAAAATAATGAGATAATATTGGTCTTTGTAACAACTATTTTGTAGATCCTTGCAGGAATGGCATGTTTTCAAGAGAATCCTCTCTACACAGATCTTCAGTAACTCTCTGGCTTTTATCACCTCAAAAAAAGCCCTACTTGTCTTCATGCACAAGGCCCAACCAGTGTTGTCCCCACTCAGCCCCAATTCAATATCTAAAGGCTGATGTTGACTCCTGGTAGGCCAACTTTCAATTTTTTTGTGCTTTCTTCTGTGCTGCCCCTCATGATTAAGAGAAGATGACACTGAACGACTCTGAAGTTACACATTATCCTCCTTTCATCTCCCAAACGTTGTCTTTGTGACACAGTTTTCCTTTTGATCTGTTTTGTGCAGTCCCAAATACAATGCAGTCCCGGTCCAACGCTAGAACTGCCAGATGCTACATTAATATTGTACTCAGCATCGCTCTTTCCTAACAGCACCTGAAGTCTCCTTTCATGGCTGTGATGAAGTATGCAGGATTCAAGAGGCATGAAGATGAGGGAGGAGCCCTCCGCCCCTTGCAGTGGAGTCAGGTCAGGGCAGCTGATGGTGTGGGCCCTTCCGATACCACATATTGGGAAAAAAACTATGATTCATGTCCCTGAAGGCAATTGTGCTGAGGTTAAAAGAGAACAGCTGAAGTCTTTTATTGGACCATTATTTCCAACAACTCCTCCCATCCCCCTCTCCCCAAAATACATTTTGATTTGCATTTTCCAGTTTTGATGAAAGACTGGAAACTTGTATCATTTTTCACTTATTGGTGTGGGGTTTCATTTCCATGAAAGGATTTTTAGGGGTATGAAGAATATTTTTAAAATATTTAATTTAATCTTTTTTCTCTGAATCCAAAAGCGAAGGTGACGTGGTAAACTAGGATCTGCATGGAGGAGCTCTGTGTACCACGGAAAAGGTGGCTGCTCGAGGTAGGCGATGGGAGCCTTTGAACTCCGAGTCTATTGGAGATGCCCTAGTTCAATCAGGAATTAATTCAGAGAAGTCCTGTGGCCTGCATTATGCAGGAGGTCAGACTAGAGGGTCACAATCATCTCTTCCAGCATAATAATCCATGAATCTGTAAGAGCTACCATCTTTTACGGTTCATTTCTTCTAAATGCCAATGTTTATTTGTAGCTGTAACATTCTTTGGTATAACATATATAGCTGGTAAGATAAGTTAATGCTAAGACTTTTGCTCCAGTATTTTAATTTTATTTTTCATCAAAAAAAATCAGGAAATGAGTCATAGGTAAGGTGATGAAAACTTATTTCAGATGTCATCCTAAAGGAAACTCTAACTTACTTCTCTTTCACTGGATCTTTTTCCTAGGCTAGAAGCTTTTGTTTTTAAAATATTTTAGCTGAGTCTAGGAAAGGATCTTGAGCTTTTGCATAGGGTCAGACTACAAGAAGTTTGATTTAAATATCAACAGAACTTTAAATACATCTGCCACAGAGCTCTATATTTTTGGCAGTTATAGGCCACCTTTATTCTGTGTGATGACGAAGGTTTGACTTCGTTTGATTTGTCTTTTTTAGCCAAATGAACAGTGCATCTTTCTTTAATTGCGATCCTCATCCACCATTTGGCCCAGTAATAGTATGTAAATTGAACTCTTCAAAAATTAATGCTAACATTTATTAAATAATGCATCATACAATAAGTTAATTTGAAATTCTAAGTTGAACTCCCTGCTCATAAGAGAGGGATTTTTTTTTTTTTTCCCTGTGTCATCTTCATAAAACATCTTTATAGTCTTTCTAAATACCTTGAGTGTGGTTCTTGGGTTTTGACAAATTGATCCCTACTGAGGCTGTTGATAAGGAGACATTCTCTCTGTTCCAGAGTTTTGAGATCTTCTGTTACTTGATAGCTTCTATTTCCACATAATTATTAATATTTTCTTAGTTTTAACATTTTGGAGAAAAGTATCAATAAATGCAACCTTTTGGTAAAGATGTAAGAGCTCAGAACACATAGTGACATCTGCAAACAAGCAGTAATTTTGCACCATTACAAACAACATGTGTCTGGCCACTAATTTACCCAGACATAGTATCACACTTGAGGACGCATTGCAACATGTGGAGGCGTGAACACTTGGAAGATTTTTATATATATATGTATATATGTTAAAGCCTGGCTTTTAATACAGTTATGATTTTAGGGAAATCAGAATCGGGTCCTAGAAGCAGACCATAATTTATACTATATGTGTCTTTATTTAGTTTTACAAAAGCAAGTGCAGATTTCCACATTTGCCTGGGTTTAATCATTCCGAATGGCCTTTTGAATATGCCTTTTTCTGAGTCCTGCATGGGGTTTTTCTTTTTTCCCATATGTTTAATGTGTGCATCAGGCTGTCTCTTTCCACTCATTCATTCACTGGCTGTGACACAGGCAGGTGCCGAACCAGAGGCTGGTAAAATAACTGAGTAGAAATAAATACAGCAAAAGGTAGTAAGGTCTGTTCAGTAGGAGAGGATCTTTGCGAACACAAATCAAGCAAGGTAACAAAAGCATCCCTCTCCCGGGGATCAGCAAAGCCCCAGGCGAGCGGGCGGGTGAGCCCGAGCTCTTCTTGCCCATCTCTGCAGCAGTTCTCAGCCTCCTCCTGCAACACCTGCTCGCCCGCCAGAGCCAGCGGGATGTGCTTTAACCTCTTGTGCTCTTGCACGCTGCAGCACGGAGAGAGCAACAGAAAAGTCAGTGTTTGGGGAGAATGCATTAAAAAAAAAAAATATATATACATATATATTCCTTTTGATATCATATTGCCACTAGTGTGCATGGGGGTGCATCTCAGTGGAGTCATGAGGTTAGGTTATTTTTTCCTTCCTCCATCTTAAGGATGTCTTCATGTTTGTGTTTCAGAGGAAGGTGGACCTTTAGGTCAAGCTGTCTTTAAGCAATGGTTTTCCAGTTGTGTCTACAGTTTCCTGGAGTGGCAACGTTGCCAAGCAGACAACCAGCAGCGGCAGCGTGTACAGGTAACTGCCTTGATTGGGAGCAGAATAACAGTGTGTAAGCTGGTGGTTACTTAAAGAACAAAAAGATTCACCCTTAAATACATGGCAACCTGAAACACTTCCAGCCTGATTTCACCCCTCTTCCCCTGTACAGCCTAGCCAGGCTGAGAAAACAGTACAGCCAAGGGGTATAATCAGGAATGTGGAGATAGGAGCCGAAGTTTCGCTTCTGACTTGGGCTGAGGACTGGCTCCATTCAGCGCATCAGGCAGCAGAAGCTGGCTGTCTGAGCTGCAGCTGGATGTGCCATGAGCCATCTCACTCCCTTGCATGGCACTGCTTTCAGAAACTGAGGGGCTTTACCCAGGCTTTACCCACTTTTTAGCCTGACGCGCTTCTCAGTTGGGGAGGCACTTTTGTCTTTTTTATTTCTTTTGACTAGAAATCACTTTAACAATCCAAAAGGCCACTACTTTACGAGTGGAAAAATGTGATCTATTTGAGTATGATGGGCTCCTACGTGAGCACAAATGATTTGGCAAATTTTGAAAAGAGAACATGTGGCCTGAATAATCAACAAGAGGAATTCACAAAGGTTTGGCTTGACTTGCTTAGGTTTTTTTTCTGATTTGTCTGTTCTTATAACTGCCACCTGTTCTTTTGTTTTCCTGTAGATCTGCAGTTTTTTAAAACTAGAAGAGACATAATGATAATTTAACTTGACTTTCTGCATAAAATAGAAGCTATAATTTCATCTACTGCTTCCAATGCTTTTGCGATAAAGCACAGCCTTTAGAAAGGCATCAAGTATAGCATTCCAGGTGATGTCTATCACCTCCCTTGGTAAAAACTTCTTGTAGTTAATTATTTCCACTGTTTAGAACATTCTATCAATTCCACCTACAATTTGTCTGGCTTTACCTGCCATATACTGAATTTTGTCCAGTCTTTGACTGAAGGTCTAAAGAGCCCTCTGCAAGCAGAAATCTTGTGCCTCAGCACACACTTGTAGGTTCTGATTAAGCTGCTTCTTTCATGTTCTCTTTGACAAACTAAAGAAATAAAGCTTTATACTTCTCTACCACTAAGGCAAGATCTACACTGTCAGTCATTCCTGTGGCCCTTTACCAAACTCCTCACAATTTGTCAAGGTTCAGTGTTCCAGTAATAGTCACAGTAAGCCTACACCACCTTAATTCTAAGAATTTTCACATATATAGGTAGACAAAGAAGTCACCTGGGCACATACTATCAATCTCGTGCCAGAGTAAGAAATGAGGCTCAGTTTCAGCTTCAAATTCAGTGATGCCAAAGACTCCTGAATTTTTTATTCAGATAGGGAAAAGCTGTATCATATCACTCAAGGTTCCTGCTTTTAATTACAATTTCTGCTGCAAAATACCTTCAATTAAACAAATTAAATTGAGCTGTTAGTAACAATGGCTGAAGAAAGATGGTTGAATCCTAAAGGGAATAAATAAAATCTGCTTCCCACAGGAAGGGAACAGTTTTTAAAGATAACAACTAAGGTAATGCAGAATGGAGATCATCGAGCTTTCTTGGGCATACTGCTAGGTGAAACCATACAGGTCATGGCAGTTCTTCAGAGGTTTGTTTTGAGATTCATTTTCATTTCTAATCCAGTGCATGATAGAGAGGTCAAACGGATTGAAAGAAACCCATGTTCCTATGAAACCATTTGCTGTGAAACTCACCTGCTACAGAGGAAGGAATACCTTTGATTTTAATCACTTTTAATCAAATCACTTAGTCAAACCTCTCCATCTTCAAAATGAATCCTGCTGAGGGAGCGTGTGAGCCCATATCACCCCGGAGAAAAGTGGCCATCTAATTGGAAAACACTTCCTATCATTTTGGCAGAGTTGTAGACTGCCTTGATTTACAGCAATATAGACCTACTGACTTTTCTATGTGTCCACATGTACACTGTGATCATTATATTTCATTCTCTACTTGGTGGTAGTAAACGGTGTATACTATCAAACTTAAACCTTTAGTAGCGAAACACTCAAGGGTAAGCTCTACTCTCCAACACACGCAAGCAACATATATTCACACACACACAATTTTAACTCATGCATTATCTAATGAAGTTACTGATTTTACCTAATACTTTCTCAGTAGCAAAGAGGGGCAGTTTTGGGAGATGCAACTCCTTTCTCTCGATTCAGGGAGATAGTGTATAGCCTGCTAAGTGAGTGATTTAGGAGCCTTCTTTCTTTTTTTGTCCTCACAGAAACTGCACGCCAATTGCAACTTCCTCTACAAGTCCTGCTTGCATTAGATTTCCACTCTGTGCAGCAAATTATAAGGCACTACATATGGAATCCATTTACTTCTCTGCCCAAATTCACTTAGGTATTCCCCATGCATTTATTACAGAATAATCCATCAAATAATGCATACCTCTGTATCTTATCACACACAGCGTTGTTTCCTTATGGCGTATCCATCCAAAAAATTCTTCTCTTTTACATGACTGGGAAGAAAGAATGACGTTGCCAGCATTTAGTTTGCTTCACATGTAGATTTCTGTATCTTCATTTCTGTCACTGGTTTTATTTTTTAAATGGGGAATTCAGCAGAATTCAGGCCAAAACTCAGATGTATTCACACCATGAGCTTTTTCTGTTATTCTCAACTAATTTTTTCTCATATAAATTCAAATAGACTTTTACTCCTAGGGATGCTTGCCTTCTTTCTTTCCTTCCTTCTTTCTTTCTTTCTTTCTCTCTTTCTTTCTTTCAGGAGGATGAGGGGAAAGTTGCTTGGCTATTAAGATTTTATAAATCAGAGATATCTCTGGTTTTATAAGTCGGCTTCAAAATCACTGTTTTTCCATGAAGCTCAATGCTATTCTTTGTGCATGTGTGACTTAGTGTATGCTGGCATTGTTTATCTTCTGTTACAGGCTTATAAGATTCTCAGTCTTGTAAGGAAGACCATAGATTGAGTATACACAATTTTGTTTTTAAATGTGGGACATGTCTGTGCTATCTTTTTCTGTAGTGCAGCAGTAAATTCTTCCTATCACACTGAGAGGTAAGCATGCTCTATGTTTGCTTCTTATTTTACAAGTTTTAATAAAAAGGTAATTAAAAATGTTTCTTAGGCTACAATACGTGTAGTACACACTTTCTATTTCTATAGCATTCAGTATATAATGAATAATGTGATTACTTTAGATATAATATAGGGCTCCTCAATATGAATATGAATTATGTCCATGCAATGGTTTTCTATATCTATCTTTTATTATGTGGCACAATTTGTTTTATTTTCCTCAGGGCACAGCTTGAGCTCAGTTACCACCTCTGATTTTTGTGTGGATAATAAAATATTTATAGTCTTCAAAATTAGGTGCTGAGACAGTGATTAGTGCGGTACGAATGAGCAAGTGAATAGATAAGGGCATGACATTTTGCACATGCATTACCACATACTGAACTTATGCACACAAAATCCCAATTTGTGTGTATGTACATGCTTGTGATTCCAATTCAGCAATTACTTCCTTCTTACCTGTGGCATTCCTCCTGCAGTTTTACCTGGCTACTGCATTTCTCTGTTTGGAAGAGATTTGGCCACTGCAGCTCTGCTGTTTCAGGATGCAGCTGAGGCCCTGTTCAGGAAGGCTATGATTTTTCTAAGTCTGCATTCAAGTTACAACGTGATTGCCTTGATGCAGTTGACCTCCTTGCGTAAATAGCAGCATTCCTTGCAATTTTCTGTGTGCTTCCATCTTAGGTGGACGATATGTTAAAAGCCAAAGTACTTTTTCCCCTACGCAGACCCTGAGGAGCCTGTGACACTCCAGAAGTGCTTTTGCCCAGGTTCCTTTGCTGAAATACCTTCTTCCCTCACCACATCCTATATTGCACTCCTAGTTCTAGTGGCCACCTTTAACTGTAGACTATTTCTGTGTCACTGCACTTACATGTTTTGGAGACAATTCATGTCACAAGTGCTATGTTAAGGTAAAGAAAGCTTTAAAGTCAGTCACCTCTATCAATGAAATTTTAGGGTGTGAGCCTACTTTCCATGCCTGCTTCCTTCTAGACATAGTATTGAATTCAGTTCTTGCCTGCTTGCCTTGCTTGAGTTAGATCTGTCTATTCTAAAGGGCCTATATAAGCAGGCGTTACTTTACATAACCAATCGTATCAGAAAAGAGTAAGCTTCCTCAGTTCCCAGAGATACTAGATGCAGGCTTATTTCTACCAGGAAGTACCTCATTTTACATTATGGTTGATCACAGTAAGCAAGTTATCTGCCTGCACAGAGCCCTTAAGAATATAACCAGATTCTAGGATAATTCATTAATCTGTTCAGGTTTTTTTTTAGTAGAGAGCCAATTTCTTAATGCTATGTCCTGAAAACTAAGTTTTTTTCTTTGTCAACAAGTTTCTTCTATGACAAACTGTGTCTTAATAATTACAAAGTAATTACAGATGGTCCTACCACATTGTGACTCTTTGAAAGTAGTAGGTAATTCAGCCAAAAAATTGATGTCATGATACTGACCCAAAGGACTTGTACATTTGTATGTTCCTTTAAAACTAAAATGGTACTACCCTAGCTAGTGCTGTGCATGATTTCTCTGCTAGTATCCTCCTTTTCATAGTGCTTAAAATCATTGTTTCATCCCTCCCCAGAAGTAATGCCGACATTCCTGTGGCATATACATGTCACATAATAAACTAGCTGTTAGCAACATGACTAGCTGAAGCCAGATTTATTTTCCCAACCAAGTTGAGAAGATTTGGAATGGTGAAGCAGCATTGATCAGACAGTGTGTTTTACCATTGAATATGTAATTTAATATTAGTTAAACTTGATCAACAATTCAAGAGTTTAGGGTCACGTTATTAACAGAAAACATCAATCCTTTGGATAATTCAATTAAAAAACATCAATAAAAATCTAATTTCAGAAGTCACTAGTATACCAATATACCATATCCGACAGACAGAAACTGCTCAGCCACCATTGAATCATTGCCTGTTTTAATAAGTATTCAGAAATTATACTGAGACTTCAAAAGAAATTGTAAGGAATTGTTAGCAGGTTTATTAATGTTTTATGTTTTATTAAAAGTTTGGGTGTACATTTCACAATGAGCAACATCAAAAATCAGACTTTCTGCCTGTAATTTTGCTTCCTCCTGTCTTTCTGCCTTTGGGATTCGCTCTTTTCCTTTCATCAGCTGCCATTTTCAGCAGCATGCAGTAATTTCATGGCTCATTGCAAGCGCTGAAAACCTTTGAAACCACAAATGCTAACCTACCTGGCCTGCAGCCATTTAGGAAGAGATTAATTTAGCAAACAGAAGCAAAACACTTTCTACTTCTAGCCTGTGCATAATTTCACTTCTATCTATATTTATTTTACAGTGAGCAGCGTAATGACAATTTCAGTAATTGCAACTCTGTAAAAATTTGCCTACCTAGCTTATCTCACTATCACAAGACTGTGAGTCAGTCAGATTAGAAAAAGTACAGCATGTGAAACTGCATTGGTTGCCTTCCAAAAAATATGTGCCTTATATAAAACTTAAGTGATGCTTTGCACTTATTTGTATACTTATCTCCAGGACAATGGATTCTCCATGATGTTTGCTTGAGATGTGTGTGCCTTTTTAATGCACTGTGATTTATGGGTGCTTTTCCCATACAAAAAGATCAGCAGCGCTAGTAGGCTGCAAGTGCCAGCCCATTTCTGCAGACTTAGTTACAAATGGCTGTTATGGTGCTGTCAAGCGATTTGAACAGAACTGAAAGTCCATCTGGGGCAAATCTAAGCTATCATGCTTGGAATGAATTCAAATTCAAAATTAGCCTACAAACTGTTAGCTGAAAAAAGTTCAAAATGTTTTATTGTTTCTAATTTAACTCAAGGATCAAATTCTGTAAGTAAACACACAAACTTTTCTTCTAATCCATTTTTTTTATTCCATTTGACCAGCATATTCAAACCAAGATGCATAATGCCAAGCTTATAAATGTTTATTTATACTGTAAAATAGAAACGGCTTGATTTCCCTGTTCCCCTGTGATTTCTTTCAGTGCTGAGTATCTCACTTCTGACCAAGTTCATTGACCACCAAGGTTTCTATGTTTGTCCTCTGACAAATGTAAAGGTTACAATAACTGAATCCAAAGCCTTTGTTGCCATGTGCTGTGTAAAAAAAGGGAGCAACAAAGAGTTATTGTAGTAGCATTTTCAGATACACAGGAGGAAAAAGATTTCTTTACAATTCCCACGTCTGCCTTGATAGCCAGCATGATGGCCTCAGGTATGAGGAATCCCTAAGGTACCTCGCAGCTCCTGACTTCTATATTGGTATCCTGGCACTAGTGGCAGGGCAATCTGGTGCCTCTTTCTGGCAGTCATTGCTCCAGGCCTGGGCTGGTTGGAAGGGATTTTAGCGACCTTGAGTGACCTTGTGGATGGCAGTCACTGGGTAATGATTTCGACTGCAGGATGCAATGGTACTTCCCACCATGAGGGGCTGCAAGAAGATTGCTGCCAAAGACATGGAGGGACATGGAGTCAAAGGGAGAGAGGGGGTCCTCAGCGTTGGAGATGAAATGGTTTAAAGTGCAGAGCTTTCCAACTTTTTACATGAGAGTAGTGAAAGCAACTGAATATCATTGTTAGCTTGCTTCACTGTGATTCAGATACTTTCATATCAGCAAAAGGAAAGTGTACAGCATTAAACTTGTTTATGCAGTGTTTTTATAATAGCTAATTCATTTAAGCATACAGATACACAGACGGCAGTGGGATGACTGGCCAACCCACACAGATGTACACCTCCAATCTGGCATCCCATAACATTCATAAAATATGTCAACACAGCCTGGATTCCTTCCATAGTTTATGTTAAACTATTGGTGTTCATACCATACAAGCAAAATATTTCATGTTGTTAAAATTTGTGTCCCTAGTAAATAAATATAAAAACTAAACACATTCCCTCTAAATGCACAAGCCGTGCACAGCAGCGTTGAAGCAATATGTACTGTTTGTACTTCTAGTAACATTGGAGAAATTAACATTTGTAGAGCTGTTTATCATGCAGGCAAGTGATAATATGGAGGCTCCTGTGTTTTATTAGTATTCTGCTTTTAGCTGTGATGTCCCTCGTACAGCACCCTCTCTAGTTACTCGATTCCCAGTGGATCGGACTACACATGGGAGCAAGCAGTGAGGAAAAGGAGCTGGTGAGGGACATGGCCAAGCGCGGGCAGTCCCGTGGCCTATGCATGCCCCCCATATTGCGGCCCCGTAGCCTTGCATTGCCCCTTTTGCTCACCCCCGAGCCCCCAGCTACAGGCACAGGCAGTTGGCATAAACCAGCTTTGTTTGGCATGGCGTGTCCTTGAGCGGTGGGAAGGCAGCAGCTCTGCTGAATATGAGTAAGTGCAGATGCTCTAGCGCAGGATAAAGGCCAAGAATGAGTCTGGTGTTCAGGGTGTAGGAATAAAAGCTGAATCCTATTTTTAGACCGGAACTTACCCAGAGCCCTGAATGTGGAGCATATTCACAGACGGAGTCCTCATGATCCACTGAGCACTTGAGCAGTTTTTGCACAACGCTGTTACAGTGCTGGTTCCCCTGAATAAGACAGTAGAGTTATCCCACCTCCCCTCAGTACCACCCCCACTTAGTATTAGATGATGATGGTCTTGGCAGCTGTGGACAGCCAACCTACTCAGCTCAGGAGAAACAAGAAAGGTTGTTGCAGAGTAATAACCAGTAGCTCTTGTGGGGCCTTTGACTCCTTGGTGCTGGCCCAGGTTGGGTTGTTGACTTGCTCAGAGAAGATCTTTTCCAGACACGACAATCTGAACTTCCCTAAACATGGCTACTTAAAATGTTGCAGCTCCATGCATCTATGATGTTTATATATTGTTATTCAATGATGAAATATTATTTTGATATTTAGGTTGTTAAATTATGTCACTAATAAATTATGTCACTAATATCTAACCATGTAAAGTAAAATAGATTAGTGTAGTACTGTGAAACACTGTAGTATATTAATGTATAGTAATATAGATCTGTCGCCGTTATGTTTAATGAATAATATTCTCCATTAGCACACATCTCTGCATTTCAGTAATTCCGCAGCTATGACACAGACCAATCAAGGAAATGCACGGTAAACAAGCTATAATTTTGCTTAGGCTTTGCAACATAAAATACTTTGTGAAATCAGTGAGTGCTGTTTGTGGAGGCACTGTAGTGTTAAGCAGATATTCAGGTGTACCCTCACCTTTCCTGGATTAACAAACATGCCCATCAAGATAAAGGAATAGTGTGGAGGGAAGAAAGCAATACTTGATCATTAATACACAAATGCAAAAATACACTGCTGTTAGACACGCAGAAGTCAGTAAAACCACATGCTGTTTGGAGAGGATTGAATTATCTTCAAGCACTACTGTCTAATTAAATATGTATATATTTCTAGGGCCTGAGCTCTGGAAAGCATTCCTATTCAAGAGAGCGCTTAAGCATATGCTTAACTGCAGAATGGGGGCTTGGAGGAGGTATTAGTGCTTGTAGTCAAAAAGTACATTTAGCAGATGAGCAAAAGAACTTGTTTCACAATCAAGAATGATGACATTTTGCTATAGGTTAATCGATTGCCTGGTTTCATTACTTCATTTGAAGTTTTTTTCTTCTTTTTTTTCTTTTTCTGTTAGATGGCGCAAAACATTGTTATAAACAAATTGTTCTTTTTGATTAACAGATGGCTCGTGACTAGCCAAAAAAATTATTATTTTTTAAATTAAAGGAAAAGTGTTCCTTGTTGAAACCTTCTATGTTGCAGTTCATCCAAGAGAAAATTTATTAAAATGAAATTATAAACTTATGAAAAACAGGATTTATAATGGAAACAGTGATACAGCCATAACTAGAACCATGCGAACCATGCTGCTATTATTTACTATGGTAACATTATAAAAAAACTACACTGTTTGGGCCATTATCCTTACAGTTTTCTTTTCAGTACAAATCATTATATTTATTATCTGTCTTCTTGTATAGAGGGTCACAGAAAAGGCCAATCAAAAGCAGAAGCAGCCTGCTTTTCAAAAGGAAATTGGACCTATTTCTAATTCTTCTTCTTTATCAAATACAAGGAGTGCAGATTTTTTTGTGAAAAATTGTTTCATGTAAGATAAAAGTGCAGATTATTGGTGAGAAAATGACACACTTTTCCCTACATCTTGAAGATTCTTGGGAGATATTGCCAGTTTTCCTAAGAGATTTTTACCTTACTCACAAATGCATTTCCTTATAGACTTCAAGAAGCAGGTGCTGGGGCTCTGAGTATTTATTTGGGAATACACTGCATAATTCAGGTATTGTGACTCAGATAGATGTCTTAGCAATGTAGTATCTTAGAATGAATATTGTACAGACTATCAGACAAAATGGATGTTTTTGGAAATACTCATTTGTAATTTACAGGATGAAGAAAAACAAAACTGAATTCGTGTTTGTTTCTCTCTTTCATCATTTCTTTCTCTGTGTCTGGAAAAAAATATGAATCTTGACACTGTTATTCCTGCCTCCTTGGAACTTGTCATAAACATACCTGTATTTCTATGTATTATCAGACTTATTGACAGTAGTCTAGTAGATAGACCACAGTATACAGACATAGAGCCCCAGTGCCTGGCTTACACAATCACCTTTATAATCATGGCTAACAAATATGTGCCAGTTTTTTAACTCTTTCAAGCTGTAAAACGGATGTGGTAAAAGTTACCTCTCTGCTATGGGTTGGGCAAGATTTGATACGTGTTCAGAAAACCTTCAGTGTAAAACATGAAAAATAGCCTTGAAATTTAGGAAGTGCTCCATGACTTTTGACTCATCACTGAGCTGAGATGAAACCTCAGCGTATGTGGAACTTCTTCCTTTTTTGTTTTCTGAAACACCCATTTGACTTAGACATCAGTGTAATATAGCACAAGTGTAATATAGCATAAGATTTTTCCATATTTAAGATAACTTTTTACTGTGTTTGGTTTATCAGTGGTAAGATACCATGCAGCTTGGAACTGTAGTGAGTCAATATTAATACCGATGGTTTAATACTATTATCTGCATGACAACTATGCTTAATTCAGTAAACATTCCTGACATTGTAAACACGGCCAGTATAGCTGTTAATACAAAGTAGGCAAATTGATTGACAAATATGTTTAGAGATACAGGTCTCTGTGCAACTATGGATCAGTTGTTTACTGATAACTGGCAGGATGCTCTGACTCGATTGCTAACAGTTAAGCTAAAGAAAAAAAGCCACTTTAAGACTGCTGCTTGAAGAAACAATATTCCTGGGTTTTTTTCAGACTATGCTGCCAATTTAGGAGTATCAGCTCTGCACAAGAAAGCTGTGTCACAACTGGAAAATGATAATGCTACTAACACACAGTGGTGTTTCTAAAGTTGCGACACCCAAAGCGCTTCACAGTATTTGATGACTGCTTACGACAATTAAAAATCGCTTTATTTATTAGGAGAGTAGACCTTGAACATAAGAGTTAACCCAAATGGATTTTATTTTAGACTACCTATTGTTATCTCAGAGTATGTCAATATTACGTGCTTCAAAAGAATGGATAGGAAATGTTTATCACTAGACAATGAAGGCAAATAGATTGTTTATGACAGTATAGGGAATACATTTCTTGGCAAGATTTTGAAGTGCAGTCAGGAGGGTCATTCTTGTGGCTGCTTTTGTTGACATTCATCATAACTGAACATCTAGATTGTAAAATATGTAGTGTTTTTGCACCAAGTGATTCTCTAGGTACAGCATATTCTGTTTGTATTGGACTTTGACGGCACAGTCACAAAAGATAGGATGTTCAAATACTGCATATACCACTGCTGCTTCTATTTTAAATGATTCTTGAATTGCTCATTGCAATTTACAAATCACTACCAAGCTTTAATTTGTTTCTTTCCCTATCAAATTTTTTGAGTATACTTGGATATATTTTTTCAGCCTTCACGATCTCCCCTTATTTCTGACACTAAAGCCTAGACTCATATTTTGAAAACGAATACACAAAGCAAAGATTTTTTTTTATTATTTTAAAATACCATACACCATAAACTGATATTTATATATCAGTTTGAGTTTATTTGTATATTCTTGGACAGTTTTTGCTAAAGTATAGTCTTAATGTGTTAATTTTACCACATCACAAATACAATGTCAGGCAAGGTAAAATTATTTAGTGGGTATGATCAAGGAATATTGCTGTTGTGAGGATTACACGAAGATAGCTAGTTTCATAAAAATATTGCATTTCATATCACCCCATTTTGCATGTTAATGTCTCGTTAGTAGGATAGGGAATTCCAGTTTTTACAAGGTCTATAAAAATTGCTGAACAATAGGCAGTGAAAGGAAGCCTGGAGAAGCAAAAGCCTCATCACCACCCAGACCCTTTATACTGTTATTTCAACAATGCACTGGAATCTTTACAACTAGTCACCAAAAATAATAGTCTCAATGTGTGTAATCATTGCAGATAGTACAGCACATTTTATTTATTACTGAAGTTATTAATGGTATTGTATTTTTAAGACTTACGAATGACATTTCCTTTATTTACTACAACTTACATGGCTGTTCCACTCTACCCGGAGCTTGCCCTAAGTAACCTGTTCATGATATCTATCTTTTTTCATTTTAAGTAGTCACTCCTCCTCCTCTTTCAGAACAGGCTGGCTTTGTTCATCTGCTCAGTTGCTGAGCCCTGCATCGAGCAGTGGTAGCACAGACCCGCACAGCCTCCCTCCATGCTTTGTCCTTCTGCAAAACGAACGTGCACAGACGTGTAACCATATGCAAGATTTGGTCCAGTTAGAGCACATGTATTTTATTGTTTCTTGCATAGGTTTATCACTGGTTGAAAGTGGATATAAAATAAGGGCTGTTCTGATTTGGCATCATCTCATACCTACTTCACACTCTCCGGTGTGAGTTCACAGCTGGTTCAGAGCAAAACAAATTCAGGCATTATCAGCACAGATACATTTTTACAGAACAAAGTATTGTCAGCATGCCACACTCTCCATGTTTGATTAATGTGCATATTCAATACAAATCAGGGCGAAACTTCCAAAGAGCTCAGTTCATGTAATTGAGGCCAAATTTTAGGCACTGCTGATTGGTGAGGTGATTTTGAAAATGTGACACTTTACACAGAGATCAGTGCCTTGCTGCATTAATGTCATATAAGGCATCAGAGATCTTTTTGTGCAGATCTGTTGTCTGAAGGTGCAGTCTTAAGATGTGCATGAGTGAGGGGGGCATCGTCACTGCTCCCATATGTGCTTTAACAACAAACATCAATTATTTAAATATCACAGCAGCCCTGGGAAGCAGATAGTCAGTAACACATTTGTCTGAAAGACTGAAAAACTTGAAGTAATAACCCAACTGTGGTAGAAGAAGAGTAAATATCTTTGACTCTTGATTTGCAGTCCAAAATGCAGAAAGGAAATACGAGATGATCCACTCAAATACTTAAGTGACGTTAATGGAGTCCAAGAAAGGATAAGGAGCCAGAAGAAGGAAGCTGGAGGTTCGTGATAGGACAGGGAAACTACACCAACGGAACAGATACGTAAAGGGAACCATAAGTTACAAAACCAGAGGCTTATTTCATATCCACTTCTCTTTTTGGCCTTGCGGTCTAGCCACAACACCATGCTCCTTTTCTCCATGTATTTGAAGTATTAACCTTTTAACCAAAATTACATAAATGAAAAAAGTAAAAAATAGAAAAAATACAAATAGAAAAGCAAATTTTTAGGTGAAAATTTTGGGAATTCAAATCTAATCAAAATATTTTTGTATAAAATGCTAAACTAAGAATTGATGATTAAGTTAGTGTAATGAGTTCAAAGTAGACTTTGAACAGTAGATACAGTCCATCTGGATTTCCTAACTATAATATTACATTCAGATACAATGTAGAGGAAGAAGTACATCTTTAAATGAGTTTAAGTGTAAATAAACCCACACTTCAATTTGGCTAAATCAGAGAATAGAGCAGCTTTGTTCTACCGCATTTCAAAGGGCATTAAAGATGCTCGCGGTTGCATGTATATGAAAACTCCACCCTCTTCACTGTTCTCAACACTAAAAAGAACTTGGCACTAAAATTTCTGAAGATTAAAAGTATTTGGAGATGTTTAAATCATCAACTTTTACTGATACGCACTTCAAGAGAAATCACCTAACATTTAGATCAGATACCTACCATCCAATCTGAAAGAAAGCTATTAAAATTGTTCCCGCTCTCCTTTGTAAGTTTGCCAGGGTCTCACATGGTATGGTGCATCATGTGGGCATACAGCATGATGCTGCATAAACAGGACTGTATTGTACATCATCAGAAATATGTGAAAATTCATTTGGATCTGCCACCAGCTATCAATTTCAACAAGGAATGTATCTGCTCCAGCTTAATTAGAGAGGATGAAAGCAGGGCATACAGGTCAGCCACCCCAGTGCTTGCACGCCACTGGAAACTGCTCTGTAGCAGTCTGCTAAAGTAGTCAGGGCAGGTCAAACCCAGACATTTTCTCTATAAAACATTCCACTTCCCGCTTCAGTGACATTAGCCATATTTGATACAACACCAGTAGTCACAGGTTGCAGATGTGGAGTGACTTAAAAAAAAAAAAAAATCAGGTTTTGTTTTCCAAGTCAGCCAGAGGAAAAGATTCATCTTTCCCCTTAGCCAGACTCAGAGATGGGATTTGACTGACTTCGGTGAGATACCTCCTGCTTCAGAGCAACACAAAAGAGCAAACTCAAACCTCTGGGAAAAGTGCTTCTTTGGCTGTAAAACTGGCGTCATTCCCTTTTGCACTGAAGAGATGGCTTTCTCTGTTTGATTTTTGTATATTTGTGTGAGGTAAATATATATATATATATATGTTTATATGCAGACACTGTTATATCAATCATGGGTATAATAGTTTTCATACAGAATTAGCCTGTAACTGTCTTTAAAAAAAAAAAAAAATCTTTCTTCTCCTTGATTCACTCCTTTTATCTTATTTTAAGTCTGCTTTTTGAGGGTGTTACATTTATCATAAATTTCCAAGACTGCAAGGAAAACACATTTTTAAAAATCCTTTAAATTTTGTTATATCCCTAACTTCATACTGCTTCCAATATAGTTGCATTTTACAAAGTAATTACATTACTACCAGCCCACCCAGATAGTTTGTGACCTGTTCTTTTACTAGTCTAAAGGTGACTTTCATTTTCATGTTGACTTTACTCTGTGCCCATTTGGAGGTTCATTCAGTGAAATAAAATTGCCTTGCAATTATTTCTACTTAGAGAAATATGACAGCTAGAATTTTTATGTTAATTAATCTTTGTTTTTTTATTATTGTGTGGCTGCCTATCATAAATTTCCTTGCAATGCAGTTTTAATGCATTCTATAAATTATTGTGGTTTCTCCCAGGCCCATCATGCCTTGCAAATAGTTAACTTTGCATGGATTTCTGTTGCTTGCCCTAATACCATCATATGTGTAATTCAATGGGAATGGTTTGCATCTCTGAAAATATACGTGATTAGGAAGGGTACTCATCAGGAATGAGCCCTTGGTCAGACTGTAGTCTGGTTATGAGTATGAGTGTGTGTAAAAAAATTAAAATACATTAAAAAAGAGGAAAAGTAATATCAAATCCAGTGCATACTGGACTGAAGGGAACAAACAAGGCATTACATTTCTTCTTGTTTTGCTGGCTCAGTGAAATTAGGAAGCCACTGTTTCCTCACCTGCATGCCCAGTTAAAGGCCATCTGTTTCCTGTTTAAATGTAGTATCTCACATGGTTTTTCCAAAACCCCTCTTGCATTAATCAACACAATCCCAATAAACAGAAGCACCAAATCTCACTTATCTTTCTTACTCAAGGAAAGTATTTTGGTAGTTGCAACTTGAACAGAGTCTAGCTTTACTGCAGTGCTTTGTTTTCATTAACATTTGCTTTTGTTCTCTGCATTTTAAAAATTTCTCATCTAGTTCTAGGCTGATTTTGCAAGCTTTCTGCAACAGCCTGAAGTCCTTTTTGTTCCTGTGGATTAAACCAATAATATGTTGATTTTGTCACTAATGCTTTTAATCTGGGTCTAGTGTCATGTGTTGTACTTTAACATCCTCATGAATGTTATTATAAATTTAACACTGAGTTAAAGATAATAAGGTCAAATGTATCCTTGACGTTATACTTTGCCTTTGATGAAGGTAACAAATAATGAACATGGCCTGGTCTCCTTATTATCATGGTTTAGATTTACAGGAAATCATTGGTGGATGGATACTCCTGGTAGGGAGAATCAATGAGCCAAATTGGTTACTTGGATTGCGGTAAGATTTACACAGAGAAATAATACCTTTTATTATATCGAATAATTACAGTATTACGATGCCACCACAATGAATGCAGACACTATAAATATCAGGTGTCATCTTTAGAAGATATTCTTTAATAAAGTACCATTATCATTGATATCAGGATACTTTTTTCATTTAATTTTAAATAAGAAATGTAGATTAATGAGTATATCTAAAAAGTAAGGAACAACAGTAGCTTATAAAAATGACTGAGTGAAGTATTTAATTTCATACATACATGCACATACACACAGAGAAAGGCTCTTCAAAAACTTCATTAAGGTTTTCAGAATCAGCCACTCAAATGCTAGAAAAGATGGCTTGGGCAACATTGATTTGGCTCATTTTTTTGCATTCATTCTGGTATAGCCCTTAAGTGCATGGCTAATGTCTAGCTGTACACAAGGCCCTACCTCATTCATCGTCCCTGATGGACAACCCCCACTTAACAAGCTGTTGTTCTGTATTTTGTTTTCTCCTCATTGCTCAGTGTGTGCTGTGAGACTTTATTTATAGGATGCTTTTCATACCTTCCCCAAAGGCAGACTCGGTTATTTTGGGGCTCGTCTCTGGTAGTCATTGCTAGCAGGATAGCTGTAATGGCAGTGGGGAGAGCCATGCAACTCCTGCAGTGGCATAGCGTGGAAATATAACACCCACAAGTGCATGCCATGCAGTGCCTCCTACGAATCCTGCCCTGCCAGCAGTGAGTCTGAGTGCTTTGCCGATTTATTTTTCCCAGAAAGTGGGGATTGTTCTCAGTAAGTCTCATCAAGTGGTTAGTTATGGTGCTGTTATTATTTCCAGGCTAAAGCTGAAACAAATAATGATGAAAATTGAAAACTTGCCCTAATTTCGGATTCTCAACTAGATATATCAAGGATTTGATATTTTTGAGTCCTTGGGAGGACTCTGCGGCATCCCCGTGCACATACAAAACATAAGTGTTTACCACTTCTGCAAATGAGTCATCCCAGTTTGAAATCAGGACCCGGGAAATGAATAAAATATAGTTATTGACATCTTGTGAAAAGTCTGGTTTAAGTGATTGCCTAGCATCACTCAATAATCCAGCCACTTTATGCAATACATTTTGCTGGAATCTAACCCTTTACTCTGTAGTCCTAACGTCATTTCATGTCCATTCTGCACACAGACATCTCACCTTTCTTACCCCATCCCCAGTCTGGTGAGTCACTTGGTGCCACCGTTTCATCCTGAGGTCTGTGCTCAAGTCCCTGTCATTCCCCATTTCAGCTGATCATGTCAAAGGTTGGATGCAGCTATTCGTGACCTCCCTGACATGCTCCCTGGAGCCTACATCCCGCGGAGCAGCAGCACATGCAGGTCACAGCAAGAACTGGGACAAATTTGGTAGGAGCGGAACTGCTTTTCACAGTCCCAGGGCACATCTGGGACCACCAAAGTTGCACTGGCTGCACATTCATGGGAAGAGGACTTAATCCCACATCAGCTCTGCCCTCCTATCTCAGTGACTGTGGGACTCCAGTAGGGGAGCAGCCCATGGGGGAAAACAGGGAGATTAAAGCCTGCTTCACCACCACCACCACCTACACTGGCATATATTACAACTTAAGTGGGCTGACTTTCAACAGCAAATCAAGCTGGGACGACAGGCAGCCCCATGCAGGCTGGCTTTATCTCACCTGTAGGCTAGATACAAAGAGCACTTAGTCCAAAGCCATAGTCCATGCCTCAGTGCAAAGAAAAGGTGAAATTCTTCACAGCAGTGATACCAGTATTTTTCACTACAAGCAAAACTGCATAGTATCCTACACCTTGCTCTTGAACAGGGCTCAATTACCTTGGCTGAAATTTTCTCAAAAAATCCAGCCTAGGGCAGACACAAGCCATAGAACGTTATTTTATCCCAAACAGCTGAAATTTGGCTCAGCTCTAAGTAACTGAAATCAGCAGAGAGTCTGGCAGCCTTAAATGAGAGGCCGTGTTTCCAGTCCCACTTATAATGTGCTGAAAAGCCAGTGTGAATGCAAAACGAAAGCTATTAAAGTGAGCCGAACAACCAGAACACTTAGCAGCTCAGAAGAAGAGAAGTGCACAGCTCAGGACAAGGAAGTTATTTCAGCTTGTGCGTCAAATAAGTAAGGATAAGAGACTGGCATAAAGGGTTAAAGCTTATACAGCTGTTTCACCCTGAGTGTATTGAACTGAGCTAATATTGTTAGATGACTTAAGCGACTTACATTTCTATATAATAGGGTGATTTTATAAGTTTATAGAAGCAACAAAGAATGTAAAGCAGGTTATATAAAGGCAAAAAAAAAAAATTAACATTTCTGAAAGGAACAATGTTGCTGACAGAGACAGTTTTATGGGAGAAGAAACATGGGGCTCAATTTACAAGGGAGACTTAAGGATCTCAATGCCTCCTTAGGCACCTAAGTCCAACATTTAGGTATCGCTGGTATCTAATGACATTGTATCACCTTGTCTAATCCTGTAGGTACCTCAGCTTCCCTGACTCCCTGAGAAACCAAGAAACTCCTAAATCCAGAGAGGCTGAAGCACCTAGGCTCACTACTTGTGCCTTAAATAATCACAGGTTAATCATCTTCTGCTTATGCCATGGGTGGGGCTGGATCTAGCAGGCTCAGGTAACACAGAATAAGAGGAGAAGAGAGTCACTTTATCCACATATTTACCTAAGAGGTCAGTGTTCGCGTTTTTTTGATTTGGACTGTGAAAGGCCCAGCTTTAAAACTCCCCTTCCTGTTGGGCCCTTAAATTGCATCTTTTGGTTCCCCAGAGAATGCCCTTGGCTGCGAGGTGACCTGCAGTGGGACCTCCTCTGCTTGTCGTGTGAATCTATATGACATAATACAATATTTATTTGGGCCAGTGAATGGATAAAGGCAAGAAAATGACTCTGTAATGTGATTTTTTTTTTAAGACGCTCGAATGAGATGAATATAAATAAAACCCTCTTCCTAACAGGTCAGCATTCTGCTTTCATGAATGCGATTCTTCATACCCACCCCTTCCTATTCACTCTATAGGGGACCCCTGAGAACTGACCGAATCAGGACTGGGAAGTCCATTAGATGGCAGGACGCTTTAACATGACAAAGTTCAACACAGCAGCAAATAAATCTCTCTGTTCACTTCCCCCTTGAGAAGACTTCCTTCCTTCTTTCCTGTAGCTGGATATGTGCTATGCAGGAGAGGGGGCAGGGTCACTACCTGGTGTAAATCCTTCTCTCCACCTGCTGATATTTTTAATTAAAATTAACCTTTTAATAGTTAATTAATAGTTATTTAACTATTATTTAACTATTTTAATAGTTAAATTAAATTCAGGTCATTAACACTTTGGGTCTGTCGAAGCAGCCTGAGAGAGCCATTTATATTTATTGTTAGAAACTTCTCTAAGTTGTGTTATGCGGAGCATTGTTGGCTCTGCTAGGGTTATTTCTAACATGGGAGCAAAGTTAATTCCTCCCAGAAAAAAGTTATTATCATAATCTCCCAGCATATGGCTATCATACCTATGCTTTTTCTTTGGTGTCCTGCCAGCAGGTAATTTTGGGAGATCACTTAAGACAGCCCTTTTTCTCTACTCTGTTAATGGGGGCTTGGGCATTTTGATTACTCTTATCCCTTTTTTAACTTTTAAACTGTTATTTTAAAATCTGAGGGTTGGGTTTTTCATTCTTCCAATTCAGCTTTCAGAGTGCAAAATGAAGGTCTGGCACTCCAGGGTGTATGTTAGCTACAGGATAATGTTTGTGGCAGAGAAGTATACAAGGCAAAGAAATGGCTTTTGTGGGTGATTAAATGCTGAAGTGAAGCTGAGGTGTTTGATAACCACAGAAGCTATTTATTGTGTGTATACTCCAGTGCCATGAACATTATTCCTATTATACAACAAGACAAAGGAAGATTCAACAAACCATAACGAGAGAAGGATGAAGGGTTTTTTTGGTTGTTGCTTTTTTGCTTGATGGAAGTTTGAAAGTTCTGTTTCATTTTCTGCCTTTCCTAACATTTCCTTTGCGGGGGGAGATTAAGGCCAAAAGACAGCGATTGGCCTGCAAAGGGTAGTGGTAGTGACTAAATTCTGAATAAACACTGGGAGTTACCATATCTTATCATCAAACAGCAGTGCTCACTGTTTTGCTGGGACTCAGAGAAAGACCATGCTAATAGTATTCATAAAAAGCATTTTTTTAGGTTGCGACAAATAAGCTTAGGAAAAGAATCAAGTATTATGAGGTTTAAAAAAACAACAAAGAGATATATTAAGAAGATAATGGTAATATACATCTTCTACATGTTCTATTAATCCCCACAGGAGCAGTGTGAGTTCAGGAAATATTGTGAGACCAAGCCCGCAAATACTATTTAAATTCTCAGCAGCAATTCTCTTTTGCTAGTTCCCTGCTTGTTTGCTGCTATTCCTGTGGAGTATTTGGGGGGTTTCGCTCTCGATGCTAGTCAGTGGGCTACATCAAGACCTATGCCTGTTCTCAGAGGGAACTGAAAAATACAATGAGATTTGAATAAAAAAGATCCAGCATATGGGAAAACATACCTGTTTCTCACTGTCATTACTTGATAGGTTTCATTTCCTCTTTAAATCACTTGAGTTGTTAAAAAGAGCAGAAACAAAATGGTGTGGCTAAAATGACCAACAACCCAGTGGAAACCCTGAGCAGAGGAAATCGGTCACAACGAACCCCACTGCTGGTCTTTGTTTGTAAATGTTGCTCATTAAACAATTATGAGCAGAGAATATATTTGTGAATTGTGAACTCTGTTTGCAAATGACTTGCCCGTAGATAAACAAAGCCTGCTTTGTCAAATCATGAGAAATAATTTAACCATCTGTAGTCACAACATCTCTGTGAGTAGCAGCTATTTTTACACCACTTCAGAGCTGGGGAACACAGAGACAGATAAAAACTTCTTGCATCAAAGGCAAAACGTGAATTTCCTTAAAGCAAAAAAAGCAACTGTTAATCGTGCCATGATTTGGTTGTGTTTGCACATCTCCTGACAGGAAATAATACAAATTCCCTGGGAATTTTTATTACTTTAATGAATTAACATTGAATGAATGTCAGTGTTAACACCACTTGCTGTCTGCCTATAGACATTCCTTCAGACCAGGCTGTTTCTAAAAGTTTTTCTAAGTCATGAAAATATTATCTGAGCATATTGTTGAGTATGTACAGCTTTGAAAGGTGCTGGCCTGTCATCGCAAGCTCACCTAGTAGTGAGTGAGATTAAGGGGGCTTGCACCTGCCAGACGCAAAACAGCAGCAGCGCACGGTCCTGCTGCCCCTCTGAGGTCCCCCCCTGCCTCAGCTGTGCGGGACGATGGCTAAGGCACGCTCCAGAGCCCGCCGGCCCCTCCTGCTCACGCGCAAAAAATATTTCCCTCACCATCAATACGTGAGTTGCTGCCAGCTGATTTTCCTCTGCTTTACACATCATCATATGTGGCTTAACAGATCAGTGCCCTCTCCTGCGCTACTCCAGCACCCTACCGAGCACATCTTCTCATTTGGATGATTGATTACTCTAAGTACCCTTGAAATGCATACCAGTTTTGTTCAAAAGGAAGATATTTTCTCATTATTTTTTGTGTCCATGTTTTATATTATTTACAGCATCTAGACATTTTATATACTCATTTTAAAACGATAGCTGCTGTTGAGTTGTATATGAAAAATAAAAATGAACTAATGTAAGTTTATTTTAATGCTTAACACAGCCACACAAAACAACGGTATGGAGTCAGTGATTCTTGCCATTGTTTTTCAGGTACAAATTTCCATATGAATTATAAGATATTATTTCTGCTCTTGAGTGGAATGTGAATACTGCTTTCTTTGTGGTATTCAGTGCTAATGTGCATATTTAAATGACAAATAAAGTTCTACTTATTCTAAATTATCTTGAATGACTATAGTATATGAAAAAGGGCTGTTACATTCAGATGTATCATTTAGAAGAGGGTTTCCATTCTCCTATGATGTGACCTAATTTCAAAAAAATTGAGACTGGGAGTTCTGCTCTCCTTGTTTTACACAGCAGATGTTAATGCCATTATCTACTTAATTTGAAAGCTGTACTGATTTCCACTCTGTTTCTTCCTTTGAGTGTCATTGCTGTATAAAAAATACTATCAAGTGTAGCAAAGGTCATCTGAAGTTACACCCAAAATGCTGGCCTGACCTTACCAATAATAGCCTATTATTGGGTAAGGCTGTGTAGACTAATAGAGTAACAGAACTGGGATTGTTGTCAGAAAAAATGTCATGAAAACACTACTGATGGCCATATTCTCTCCTGGTGTATGCACTTTCTTGAAGTCAAACTGAGGTGGGGCAAAACAGCACTGGCCCGTATTTTTGCGTGCTATTTTACTCTAGCAGTTTCAAGATCATGCCTGCTCACTTTACAGGTTTACTTTGAAGTAAATTATGCTTGCCACAAGTTTTAGAGATTTAACTGTATTTGTCTTGACTAAATTATCAACAGTCCAAGACTTTGGAACAGAACCTGGTTAGCAATATCGTCAATGGAACATGGGGTAGGATGCAACAGAGCTTGTCTCACAGCTGCATCGCCCACAGATACAAGGCACTGTAAAATAATTTCATCACCAGTCAATTGTCTTGATAGAGGTATGAGAAGTTGAAAGTGCTAAGAAGTGCCTTCTACTGCCACTGTTCTGATCACTATGCAGTTTTAAAAGTATACGTGGTCTGTGATACATCAGTATCTGCTTTTCTAAACTTAAAAAAATCTGCATTAGTGTTACTTTAATTCTCAGCATTTTTAATCTCATAAAACTCCTAAAATTCTAGTTGCTAAGTCCTTCTGGGAATGCAATGTATTGCAAAATGCACTAATGCTTCTTTGTTATATTTGATTTTGGCAGTCTAAAAATTCAGCTGCCCATCGTATGAATCATGAAGTCATACTTCTTTGGTCTGTGGTCTTACCAAGTATCAGAGCCACCTTGTATTGAGCTTGATCAGTATTAAGATAAGGGACCTGTAAGAAAAACATGGGATGTGAACTGAATTGGTATTGATAATTCAGTAGGTGGCATTCTTTCCTCTAACTGCTACAGATTCGCTGGATCAGAATGCTAATAGAGGGCTGAGCTTTCAGTTAAAAATTCTTAGGTACCTGATTAAAAATAAATTCCCTACACTTGTGTTGGTGGAAACTCCTCTAAGCCACTACATAAAAGTACCATAACTGTATGAATAAGAAGAAAATGTGACAGACCATTAAGCATGTAACAATAAAGGCTGCAAATTATAATTTGGAGAACTGATAAAAGCTCCTTCAGCAACATGATCTTGAAGACGTTGGGTACTGGATGAACTTGTGGGCCATGTCAGCTGGAGGCTGAAGAATTTATACTCTACATGATAATATTTTGGGGGAGAATTACCATAGGCTATGCAATGTAGCTAAGAGTTTACAAATATTGGAAGAGAAGCATGTCCACTAAAGATTGTCTGAAATTATTTTTTTGTGTGTAAATATAATTCACAATGATGTAAGAGCTGAAAGTAAAAAATCTGTTGTTAATAGCTATACTTTCTAATACATGAAAATTGCTTTTATTCTCTTACAGAATGATGTGGTGGGATTTTGTAGAATTGTTTACACTGTAACTTGGAAGTTACATAAATGCCAGCTAAATTGAAATAGAGGTGCAAGCTGACATTAGGGTAGGAGGAGATCATCTGGTGTTTTAATGTACTTGGGTTACGTAGTAAATAAGGGCAAAGAAGTCAGCTTGCTGTCTCTGAGCTGAAGCCTGTGTAACCCTTCAGCAAAGCACATCCCTGTATTTCTCATTTTGCTTTATCATCATATCACTCAATGCCCCCTACAACTTTTCATTCTCTGCCTTGTTACACCAAATTATTTTCAGTCTAATAAAGATCAAACTTTACTTCTGTAATAAAGATCAAGATTACTTCATATCTGCAAACAACATTTTTTCCTGTACTTGTTCTTAGTTTTGGGATACATATAAGTAACATAATATGGAAAACGCTTTCCAAGAATATAGGTATCATAAAAAAAAATCCAACTAAACAAAAGAAATTAATAGGTACCTAATTCACGCAGAGTTGAGGTTGCTCTTAAGATAATCCCAAACATTTGAAAAGATTGTAATGAGAAAACCTTCTAATTATAATGAGAATAATTTTTATCAGTATTTTCTCTTTCTTGAGAAAACCTTACAATAACACTCTTTAAAAAAATGGCCTCGAGAGAAACTTTTCTAGGAACAGCAAACCATAGAGTATCTTTACTGAACGGAAAATAGCACAGCCTGTCTCTCAGCTGTGCAGTCACAGTCCTGAATCCAGACATTTTGGCAACCATACAGTATGCAAACAAACATAAACTTTGTAAACACACGATTAGGCAGGACTCTTCTGCAGGATCCCATGTTTAGGATGGTCATAAGATCCTCAAACAAAGAATTAATGCATCTGTATATACAATCCCCTTAGTGACAGATTATGAAATTGTCACAGATAAACCCTCCAAAAAAGATTCATGTGGTGATGAAATACTATCCATAGTATTAAAAATATGTAGCAAACCCATTCTTAGCAAACATTCCAATATATCATTTTCCAATTGCACCACACTTAGTCTCCATAATAAATGTCTATGGCTTCAGACAACAGAGTTCCCTCTGTCTTACAGATGAAAAAGAAGAAAAGGTAGGAAAAATCCTAGTGGTATTGTCTCTGTATTAGCACACTACCTTTGTCAAGTTAAAGACCAGAAAATTAAAATATACAGAAAAAAATCTTTAATCAGGAAAAGAGAATTTCAGAGAGAAAGTCCAGAGCTTTGAAGAAAGCTTAGAAAATAATATATTCATATCTTAAATTTATTTTGCTTTAAAGTAGGATTTAATTTGAAATTTGAATCAAATTAAGTATCAATACAAAATGTATATGGTTGAAACAATATCAGAACGAAATACTTTAAATGTAGGTTAAAGAAAAAATTCATTACACCTGAAATTATCTTAAAAATTGTTGAAATAAGAAAAAAATACTTCAAGTTGACTCAAAGTGAATTTTTAATTATCTTTAATTATGGCCAAACCTGGAAAAAAATCACTCATACTGTTCTGTAGAGGAGGAAAAAAAAAAAAAGTTGGAGAGTGTTTTGTTAGCAGAAGAGTTAATTTTATTCTGAGGGAGATGTTAAATAACACTTAACTAAATTTCTCTATTGTTTAAAACAAACCAGTTAAACAGACTGTTTATGCTACATATAAAATTTTACTGGAGGTGCTTTTTTTTCCTCTCATAACAGTGCAAAACAACAGATGTTCAGGCAAGCCATACTCGAGGATTCATCCGAGACAAATAATGAAATCTCTAGTCCTTTGTGATGAGGTATCACTTGTTAGTGATGTAATTATTTAAAAAGAATTATAGGAAGAAAAGAAACATCATGTCACTTGATAGCATGTACCGGTGTGTGGAATTATGGAACAGGAGAGCTCTCTCTTAGTCTAGACTTAATATGTCACTTGCTTAGTTTGGAAGCTTAGTGTGCCAAGCATTTACTGTAATTACACGAAGAATTGTTACATCCTTGGCAAGTATCATGTAAAGCTCAGTAAACAGATGTGACTTACTTTGAAAACAAAATACATTTGGTGTCACTTAATTCATGTTGGGGTATCTTGAAATACAGTGATAGTGGCACAAGCCTGAAAGGACTATCCTGGCTCACTTACTCCAATTCACTAAGATCCCGGATGGTCTGATTGTGTAATTCCTTTTATTTCAGCCTGTATCAGATTCCTTGCATTCAGCAGATATAGCATAAAGGATCATCATGGTTATCATGTATTGTCAGCATCAATCACCTTTACGTAAATGTCTGTAATACACTCCCGGGGGAAAAACCAAATGGCTGTGGTTGAAGTTTCAGGCAGAAACAAATAAAGTTCGGTATTCCCAGAGGCAGGAATGGTAGCACATGCTCAAGAGAAAAGCAGGAAAATGATAATTTCATGTACACATATCTACACTGTTACATGGAAAACGAATTCTGTTGCTTTTCTTTACCCAAGCCCTTAAGACATCTGCTGAAATATGATAGGCTAGATCTGTTTGGAGGGTGAAGTCAATGACAGAGGAAGATTTGTTTTTAATGCTGTCCTATACATTTTTTGAGAAGAAACTTTAAATCCTTGAGCACAAGAAGGGGAAGCAATTTCTGAGGTCTTTCCAGCCAATGATTGGCTCAAAAAGCCCTTTCTCTTGGCTTTCCCTCATGGCCATGCTTCAAGTGACTGCCGTATTTCCACAGGTGTCCTTCCCCCCTCTCTGCCTGCGTGCTCCCAGCAGCAGCAGCTCCCCTGAGGGGCCTCGGTGCACCCCCCGCCCCGGGCTCGCAGCCTTCCAGGCTTGCACACATCCCCCTGGTACATCACTCACTCCCTTCTGGCGTTGCCTGTGACCCGTGGATTTGACAGTTGTCTATTTGTTGTTCTTAAGAAGGGCTCAGGAGACCAACTGACCCAGCTTAATTAGTTTATTGATTAGTACTATAAAGTCCATAACCAATTAGTGGAAGTAAAGTTATTAATGTCCAGTTCTGCAATAGTCTACTGTGGGCATGCAGCCATGTAGCAGAACAAAGCGAACACAACATAGAGCCCTCGTCATAGCCCCGTGTGTATCCCACTTGTTCTCCATATCACACGAGAAAAACCTCCATTGTGTGCTCTTCTCTCCCCATTGTCTCTAACACATGGAGGAGGATACTGCTTTCTGATTTTATTCTGTCTTGCTGCTATTACCAAAGTAAAAACTGACCTAGTCACTGGTAGAGGGACTTCAGCACTTTACCTGTTAAAAAAAAAAAAGACTGCTGTGGAATGGAGTGTAGCGTGAATGCAAAACATTCTGAGAATATAAAACAGAGTAACAAGACATTGGATAACAGGGCAATAGATCCTATTCAATATCTTTTTCAATGAGATTTCGTTATATCCAACATAAAAATAGGTTTGCTATACTGTGAAATTCATAGTTATGTGCTAACGCTTTAGTGGGAAATTAAGCATGGTATTTTAGAATTAGTAGTTGAAGTTAAAGGAGGAATTACAGAATACAGCCAGGACACAGTGATCAGCGTTTGTGCTCTGATAGCAAGCAGGTTGTTTTTTCTCCATATACAGGGAAACAAGCTCTATGCCGTAAATGTTATATTGTTAATATATGTTTTGAGCTGTTGTGTTTGGGCTATTAGGCACATCTTCTTAAAGGAAATTTTTATTCCTCTGATATGACTGCAATAGCTGGAAGTATCAACGTGTTGTATAATTACAGGGCTATGTCAAAGAGGAGGAACCAACATGGCTGCTTCTAACAAAACCCAACAGGAGCAAGAGAAACTCATCTGCATTGAAACATTTGAGACCAACCATGACCGATTCTGGTCGGGACCTGTAAGGTACATCATTAAATATAGTCCTCAGTTTACAATGGTAGAGAGATTTCCTGTTCTGTTTCCAGGAGCTAGCCTGTTCCCTCTCCTTGCTACAGTTCTGCTCTCAAGACTTTTTTCAGCATTAGCTTTTGTAAGGGTTACACTGTGACATGCAGTTTAAGAAAATACAGTAGTTTCTGTCTATTCCAACTTTGGAATTTTATTAGGATTTGATTATGAAAGTTTTGATAGTAGTACCATATTTTACAACATACCTCTCTGTTCTTGAGAAGTGATCAAATCTAGTGTGGCATTATATTAGCAAAGACTTTGTCCTTGCCAAAGAAGAGGAAGACGGGGTATTGTGTTTGAAATGGCTTCAGCAACTTTCTTTGAGCTGAAGACAGAGACATTGAACTTAGTTTGTTGAAAATCAGTTAATTATCCAGTTTCATCGTATAAATTTGATTCAAAGAGGAAAGGCAGTGTGACGGCTCATTACTGCAGTATTTCTTGCATGAGTTCATTGATGCCTTGCTCTCATGCTGTGAGCCGAAGTCTCAGCCCAAGACTCTAATTCATGATGATACTGCAGTGCTGTTCATTTCTGAATGTATGTTGTAATACTGTGCTAATGGTTCGTTCTTTCTCATGATAGAGTGGCTGTGCTCTGCAAGAGGATATAAAAACATGAGCGTAAGTGGCCTATATTATTTCTAGCTTGGATTATTCAGTGACATACAGGGAGCATGAAAAAGCTTGTACATTTTACTGTCTTTTTCCAGAAAATGGGTTTGCATCTTGTGCAAAACTCCCGAGGAATCATTAAACAGAGAAGGATGAAAAAGTAAACTTTGATAAAGGAATAAATAGCAAAACCACTTGTGGAAATCAGATGTTTGACCCTTTGCAAACAGAAGAAAACAATTTGTCAGTGGAACTGACGCTCCTCTTTCGTCTATGCAATTGCTTGTTGGAATGGAAATTTAGTATAAAAGTTGTAGAACTGCTTTTTTTCCTTCTTTTCTGAGGTCTTCCTAGAAATTTGCAGGTGATGAGAGAAACCTTCATTCTAATAAAAGAATAGGCCAGCTTACTGATTGGAGAAAATTACATGAAGTTTTTTAATCAAAGTCTCTGTGGTCTGCTGTCTGATTTTCTAGGCCAGATGTCAAATGTTTTTCACTGATGTCGATGTTGAAGTAATCACTAAGCCAATTCCAAGAATGAGTAAGTGAGACTGTAATAACATTTCATTTCAGTATTACATAAGCTTTTTTTCCCAGCTATGAACAAAGTAACAGGACCCCTCTGATTCAATATAATTACACAAACTATTACTTTGAAATTTGTGAGACAGTTTTATGTGTGGTCAATTGCTCTATACATATATATGGGAGGTTTCAGTACAAAATGCAAAAACACATTTACAAAGTTTTATATTTTTAAACATTTACATTTAATTTAAAACATAATTACATTTTTAGTATTTAATCTATTTTATGAAGTTTATCTTTGCTACTACAGTATTAACCAGTAATTTGAAAAAGCAGAAATTTGCTGGAAAAAAGACTTCAGTATGCAGTTTGAAAATGGGGAGAGAAAGCACTAGCTGGCTCAGTGGATGATGTACCTCAGTGAGTGAATCTCAGATGGTAATTGGGGGAGTGTGGCATCAGATAAAATATTTTACAGCTTTTATGTAAAATATAATCAAAATTGCTCATAGTCACGTAGAGAATTAGTCTAGTAGAACACTGAAGTTGAAGAAATATGTTTTCTATTGCTGTCTCAGGAGGGAAGTGGTGATATAATGGACCAAATAGGTATTTGTTCACAGGTAAATACAGAACCAAGCAAATCTAATACGAAACTAAATGCAGCACACAGAGTAATCTTACTCAATGGGTAAATTACACATGAATATTAATACAAATGTACTCAAGTGGCAGACTCAGACCCTTAGTAGTCAGAAACTGGTAGGAGGTTAACATTGCCTCTTTCACCACAAGTCAGATCTTTAATGAAAAGATATTTTGATTAAATAGCTTCTGCTTTATCCATTGCATATTTGGTGATCAGGTCTCCAACTTGTTCCTTCAACGGTGTAACCCTAGCCTGTTTTTTAGACAGAATTGCATACTCCTTCATGAGCTTTGCTATGGTGCTCAGTACTACAGTTTTATAACCAGTGATGGCACTGTGATGTTTTCACCCTGCTCTTCTGAGAAGAAGTAGTATTTATGCTCATTTTGTAGAAAGGGAATGGAGGCATGGAAAGATTGGCACAAATAGGTGTTGCTGTTTTCTGGTACCCATCCAGGATTGTTATTCAGCATCCTTCACCTCAGAGCACACTTCATCCAAAGCTCAGCTGGCTCTGATGTTGCGCACAGCTGTGATGTTATTTGCAGCATCTGTAATTTCTACACACACGATCTGTATATGACGTATGTGTACACCGATAGTGCGTACAGAAACCGAGGGCTCGGGGGACCCACGGGGCACCGCTCCTCCCGCTGGGCCCGCGGGGCAGACCGGGCTCCTAAACCTGCATCCCTGGCATCACTGCCGGCTCCAGCTGTAAAACTGCTCCTCACAAGGGCCTGTGATCTGACCCAAATGAAGTTGATTCTTATAAGCAAGACAGAAAGTCTCATTTCAAGCATGGGGGGCACTAGATCTTTAGAGGAACGGTCACTGGAACAATTTAATGGGACTTGGAGGCCCTTGAAGAGATACCATGTGCTTTTTCTCTCTGCTCGTTCTCAGAGACAGTGGAATCCCTTTTGGCTGAAATTTCCCAAATTTACTCAGCCTGAGAGAGATACACAAGAGGAAAACTTCCATTTCAAAACCAAAGATTAAAGTCTGAAAAATGCATCAGCAAGTGAAAACAGAATCTTAAAATGGGAAGCATCAGACAACATTCAGCACAAGCAGTGTTACCAGTCCTACCTCCGGTAACAGGGCAGAATACAAACAAGTTGGAGAAATACTTCTCTAGCACAAACCCTCTAAAAATGTAAGAGCTTTCAGCTTAGTCATAGTGATCCCCAGGGACAGTTCTCTATCCTACTGCAATGCTGACTTAGTCTACCAAGTACTTCAGAAGACAGTGAATGCAGGATTGAATATACAGTATAGATAAGTGGATTAGTTACAAAAGTTAACATTTAATTTACAGACCAAGCTCAGACATGATCTTTTCTTATAGACCTATGTTATAATACACAAATTGTCCCATAAACTGGGCAGCTTTGTGATTCAGACAGAGGCTGAGGAGCTCCAGGGTTCAGTGATACCTTTCTGCTTTATCAGGCAAAACCATTTTCATGTGCTTAGCTACCTATACAGCAACAACCAACAAATCTGTAGTGATTGGTATAGTCCACTGCTGCTTTGACAGTGTAATGCTGAATTAAATGCAAACCTTGGGGAGAAATATTATTAGATACTATTACATAGAACAGCAATTCTTCATGCACACAATTCGCATGTGCAGAGCAGTCTTTGCACACTCAGGTGTTGGTACACAGGCATCGTATCTGCTTGCTTACAGCTTGGGCCCTAAATGAAAAATATAATAATTAAGACTACTCTTTCAGACTGGAACAAATGGGAAAATGAGCATCACAGCTAAAACTGTTGAGGATACTACGGATACCTTCCAGGATCTGAGTCTGATTCCACTTATGTGTACTTCATGATAAAGAATCTGGTCCCTTTAAGGTTAATAAAAAATGACACACTGAATTATCTAGCATTGTCAAGGACAAGCACTCTAAGCCAAAACCTCTTGAAAATCATATGTAGTATATCTCCTCCAATTACGTGAAAAAACATTCCCAATAAATAATAAATAATAAATAATGAATAATTTTCATTATTTGCCATTTTTTCAATAATTTTATTGCCTCTTTACCTGTTTGTTGAAAATAGCTTATTTTCCTTTAATCCATGTTTGAAACTGTTCACTCAATTTTTTTATGAATTTTTGTTTCTCCATCATTTCTTATTTCAGTTGTTTTCTTAGCTACTATAGGTCACTGGAGACTCATATAATTGTTTCTTACTCTCTGGTTGGATGTGTGAAATTGTAGATACAGAGCTTCTGATGTGAAAGCTCCTGGAAAATAAATACTTGCAATTGTTGAGCGTGCAACATTAAAATATGTTTTATGAGATGTTCATGGTAATAAAAAGACACTTCAAGAAAGTATACAGGAAGAAAAACCTTGGTATGAAAACATCCCCAAATAATTTTTTTATTTTGTGTAAGTATTTATGGAAATACTATTTGCTGTAGGGGGCTAGAACTTACATGAACAATATTTTGCCTTACTCTTCAGGGAACCAGAGAAATAACACATAAGTAAATCCTTCCATAGATGTATTTTTGTTAAAATATTACTATTTCAATACCTTGAAGAGAGGAATTGGTCAAAACCTGATTATCATGACACAATCAAACATGTCAAAGCATACAATGGTGAAGGCAGGCTGAACATTTAAAATAGCACCAATAAAAACATAGGCACATTCTTCTATTTAACATCTCCAAAATATGGCTTTCGAAGTCCTACACACACTTTTGGAAGAAGAACATTTCTGCCTGATTCTTGGTAAGAAAGACTGTAAATACTGCTCCAAACATATCCTTAATATGGCTTCCCAAAGCCAGAAAAATAAAGGTACTTTGGGGAGGTCACCAAAAGGAGGAAGATGATAGGACAGGTAGCTCACTCTCTGCATACTGGCTCTGACCGTGGAGATGCTTCTCCTGCCTACTCCTCTGCTTTTTCCCCTCTCCTATCTGTAGCAGTAACCCAGCCAGCAGGGCACTGGTTCTTCTGAGTGTGGACAATGGCAGCTTTCCCAAATGAGGCTGCAGATCCTCCTAGCTTTCTGTGAACAGAGCAGGAGCATGAGTTTAGTGACTGTATACTGCCGGAAGATGGAAAAGGCAAAAGCTCACTGAAGGAAGGTAAAACTGAAGAGGAGGAGGAGGATTTTCCATTGAGAAACCATGGGGAAAGATAAGGTTGACTGCTGCCAGCAGGGGTTGGGACAGGCTATAAAGGGAAGAGACCAAATCCAGCCTGCCAGCTAGCAAAGCTGGAGTGCCTCGATCATAGAAAATAAAGTTGGGATTCCAGCAATTGCAGGTTATTTTTTTTTCCTAATTTTTGCTCTCCCCATGAAGAGTTAATTTGTCAAAAACATGTTCATGCAGCCATACATACCAGACAAGAAGAGAATTTCTGGCTGAACACCTCTCTCGCAGCAGCGAAGCACCGAGTGACTATGGCTACCTCCTCAGCTGCAGAAGGCCAGCAGTTCAACTCTGACTAAGGCAGAGCAGAAAATCAGATTCCTCCTGGATCACAAGAAAATTCATGAATCACTGGTCCATTGCCCATTCTGGGATGGATGAAGTGCTGTCTGGCTTGTCTGTTTGAGGGGGCTTGGATGTAAAACAGGAATGTTTCTAAATATCGAGACTTTTGTGGATGGGAAAACTGTGCTCAGCCCAACTGCTGCCAGAATGTGGGTGGGAGAAAGGAATTTGTTTAAATAAAAGCTGTGTTTCTGAGAGATAGAACAAGGAGTTTGATCTTAGTGAGATATAAAAGCAAGAGAGAAGTGAAAAAAATAGATGAAGATCGCCAAGGTGTTAGAAAAAAGGAAGAGAATGGCTTCTTGTAGCATTTTATTGAAACTGAGCTTAGGGAAGGCCAAAATGGAAGATGCACACTCATAAATTAGAAGCTATATATTAGAAGACTTAAATGCAAATTGCAGGCAGAGCAATAACCAAGAAAAGGGCCGAAGGAGAAATTACATCCTACTCGAACAGAAACATATACAAACTATCAGTTTGAAAAGGAAAAGCTAACAAGTCCTTGTTAATGAAATAAGGTGGAGAAAATGAGGTATTAGCTTTTGGAAAGGACTCCTGGGACAAAGTTGGGAACAGACTCTCTCTGTACTTTGGATTGAGCAATAGTGTCTGTCTGCTGGACTGATGCACACACAGAGTTGAGCTTTGCTATTTCCTTTTATTTGGACTGATGACATTGCTGATGCATCTTCCCCTTGGGTGTATTTTCCAGAGTGGCTCCTCCCCAGGTCCTGAAATACAGGCCTTTCTCTTGCCAGCAATGAAGTCATGACCTACCGTCTTGGGTGGCTGGACAACACATTCTTGCTGCGACTGCCACAAAGCTGTGCTACCGTCACTCTCCAGGCCATCTTGGTGACTTGTTTAACCATGCCTATACCGGGGCACAGCTGTTAGATGCTCACTGCTGCTTTTGTGAGCTCTTTATGTGTCACTGTGTTACAGAAGGCTGTCTCATCTCACAGAGCACGCATCCCATCAGAAAGGCACCTTTGCTTACACTAGCCGCAAAACACATTTTATACAGCCTGTTTTACTCCATCACAGCGGTATTGTGTACTTTGCATTAAGTAAGGGACATGCAATTCTGGTTTCTTTGAAGATGATGTGGAGGGTGGACTAGCAGTGCAATCCTGATCATGGTCCCACCTTTTCCTCAGTCTGAGTAATCAAAGCAATTCCACTAATCCCTTCACAGAGATGAGAGCGGCTTAGCTGTGTTCATGACAATGGGTTGCTGTTTTTCAGCTGGGGCTTTATTCATAAAATGGTCTCTGAGGCAAGAGGACACTTTGGGGGTGCAGCCTTGAAAATTTGGCACCCCAGTGAATATGATATCTCTGCACTGTCCCACGACATGATTTCATTAACAGCCGAATCTTTGGTCATAACCAAGAACCACACTCTGCAGGTGTCTCACACACTTGAATCTGGTGCCTCGTGCTTTGAGGAAAAGACTCTTTGATTTAGGATTTGGGTTTTCTTATGGGCTTTTCCAGGAATGATTGAAAAGATGGCCACAAACCACAAACATCTTACTTTTAGGAATATTAGAGGGAAGATATTATACTTCCATAATACCTTCTTGACTGCTGGGATAAAGAATAGTTAGACTGCCAACATGGATGGTGGAGTTTAAATTAAATGCTGAGCTGATATCTCTGAAGAGTGTCTACCAGTATATTAAAAATTAGTTATTCCTTCAAACCACCAAATATGATGCACACAGTACGGGGCGGAGGAAAAGGATGTCTTTGTGGGTTTTACACTGCTCAAACTTTAGTTTGAAAACTGGCTTGAACTGTATTTGAGAGTTGAACAGCGCAGTGGAATTAATTTTCTCCCCCTATATTCTCTTAATCATGGTCCAGGACATGTTCCAATATCGAGAACAACTGCAAGCCCCAAAAGATGGGGCTTTACAAGAGAGTGCAGGGAAAACAGCCCTGCAGCCAATTGCTCCTAACTTTCAGCTAAGCAGGCAGAATAGTGAAGATGGCTTCACTCCAGAATTATCACAACAGAGACCACACAGATGGGGAGATAAAAGTTTTCTCGGTAAGCCCCTAACAAAGCGCACCATTTTGCTCCGAAGCGCAGGGATCCAGAGGTAAGCCACCTGCGTTCTCATGACATCACTGAAATAAAGGCCAGGGGCTGACTACTTGATGGGTGCTCTTTTATTATCATATATCAGGTGTCACCTGCAATTTCATGTCTCAGGCAGTGCGAGAGAATCCATCTGTCATCTACCGGTGAATCTCAGTGAAATTTCTTTTCTTTTGAAACTGAGACTATTAGACTGGTGAAGCAGATATAAGACAGCCCAGATGTTAAAAATTGATTCACAAATCCTTAAGGAATTAAAAAAAAAGAAAAGTTTTTTCTTGGAAATTAACTGATTTTTAAATTTTAGTACTGCCACATTTACCTTCATGAACAACAAGGACTGAATTTCATTAAATATGATGCAACTAAGCAATAGATATGCTTAGATGTGTGCTGCTCATCACATAAGTTCTCACAAGGGTCTAAATAATTTGTAACCCTTTTAACATTAATAGCTGCACATGCCAGTGTAAAACTGGCAGGTGAAGATAAAAAAGCTGACTTAACATAGTATGCTTTGAAATTCCAGGTTTTCTTCTGGGCTGGAAGACTCCAAAGTGTCGCCACTGAAATCCCAGTACAGCTTTGTGGGACAGAGGTCTCCTGTACATATTTTCTCATGGATGCAAGTGGCTCCTAGCTGCTGTGCCAGGCCTATGCTATGAGGCAGTGCATCTCTCATCGCCCTCTGTAGCATGCCCAGGAAATCAGAAGGAAAGCGTGTCTCATCTGCGCAATGCCATGCCCTGCAAATGAGGAGAAGTTACGATCAGCCCTTCTGCCACTTCAGAACATGTCTAGGGCCAGAACATTTCTAGGGCTTAGAATTGTATGTCCGAGGCTGATCAGGGGCTATTTCTGCCACATTTTCTCCTGCTGTGTAGTGGCAGGAGTAATATTAAGTGATGTAATAGCACTTGATAAGACAAATATTCTATGAACGCTTTCAGCATGATACTTAGTGATCAGATACTACTCAACATAAATAAGAATAACTAGTAGATTTAAGCCCAAATATTGTTGGGATGTTACATTTACTGCAGTATACTGCATCAGGGCATTTTCTGGTATTGTTATGACTTGTATTATAAATCACAACAATTGAAAATATTTGGGAAACTTTATGATGTTATCCAAGATGCTCACTTGCTTAGACTAATAAAAGGTGGGAAACTAACATTGGGTTCTGTGCATGAAATAAGACTATTTAACTTTGCTATTTCAGAGGATACTTTACAATAATCTTGGATCCTCTGGAAACATTCTCTTCTTTAATTTCAGTTATAAAATAACTTTTTGCTAAAGTCGAATTTAACTTTTGTGCTAGCTATATATACACAGAGTACTAGAAGACAGAATCAATGCAAGACATTAAAATAAATCAGAGTTCAAACCTCACATTCACATTTATGGCTAAGTTTAGCCTTGCCTTAAGTGTTGGAAAAGGGAAAGCTGAAGATGGGCTGATTAGTGTATCATCCAGGTTCTGCAGCCAGAATAAAAATCAGGTTGGAACTTTTAATGCTACACACAAAAAGAAACAATAAAAGAATAAGGAGTCATATTTTCCCACAATTAATTTTCCACTCCTTTTCATATCAACTTTTCTTGTCTCTAAATTTGAATGTCATTGTATACATTGTGTACATTGTACATATTGCGTACATTTTTTTACCTGACAAAGATTTCCAGCCTGGCATCTCACTGCCTTTATGAACTGCAACCAGCCAATGCACCAGCCTAATCCATATAGGAAATGTGTATGCTGCACCACAGGTTGCATATGCTATGCAGCTATGCAACTATTAATCCTAGTTCCTTCAGGGGAAGTGATATTTATGACCTGGACTTTTTATTCAGCCAAAAGAGTCAGGAGCATCTTCTAATGCCCTGGGTAGTTAGTTTGTCTGCTTAATGATTCAAACCCTTCAACAACAGGTTGGGGAAAAGTTCGGGTTGCTTGGCTCTGCTTCACAAAAGCTCTGTTCACACAGCCAAAATGATCGCTTAGAAATTAGAGTAAATCAATAAAATTCATATTAGCAAGGTATTATCCAATAGTTCTGAATGGACTCAAATACTAAATGTATTAGTGTTATCATATTATTAATTCGTTATTGTATAGAGCCTGCCATTCATATCAGAGGAAAGAAGTTATTAGGCATGATGCCTATTTAAATGTAAGATTTTGAAGAAGTCCTGGTAGATTGCAAACTAGTAGCTGTCTTCCATATTGAGCAAGCTGATGGAGAGCCATAGTAAAGAATGGTCACATATTATTATTAAGATATTCTTAAGATTAAGACAATTCTATATTAAGATACCATTAAGACAATTATTACTATTAGATATAATTTGAAAATTTTAATATGAAATTTGCAGAGAGAAGTCATGTCTCACTAACCTAAAGGAAAGTTCTTTAGTGGAGTCAGTGAACAAATAGACAAAAGTGACCAAATTCTCTTAGCATACCTGGAACTCTATAAAGTTTAAAAAAAAATCTTCCAACAAAGAATTTTTAAAATCTGGGCTCTCACAGGTTCCAAGGCATGAAAAAGTAGCAGAAATGAATTGTTAATTTTAAAGTGCAAAGGAGTTAACAGACAAGTTCCTTACAGACCTGTGCAGAGACTTTGTTATTTACCATATTTATCAACAAAGGGGAAGAAGGTTTGGTATTGAACTCGTGGTATAAAACCACTGTCATGGTTTAACCCCAGCCAGCAACTAAGCCCCACACAGCCACTCGCTTACTCCCCCCTGCAGCGGGATGGGGGAGAGTATTGGAAGAGTAAAAGTGAGAAAACTTGTGGGCTGAGATAAAGACAGTTTAGTAGGTAAAGCAAAAGCCATGCACTCAAGCAAAGCAAAACAAGGAATTCATTCACCACTTCCCATGGGCAGGCAGGTGTTCAGCCATCTCCAGGAAAGCAGGGCTCCATCATGTGTAAGACTTACTTGGGAAGACAAATGCCATCACTCCGAATGTCCCCCCTTCCTTCTTCTTCCCCCAGCTTTATATGCTGAGCATGATGTGCTATGGTCTGGAATACCCCTTTGGTCAGTTGGGGTCAGCTGTCCCAGCTGTGTCCCCTCCAACTCCTTGTACCCCCCCCCAGCCTCCTCGCTGGTGGGGTGGGGTGAGGAGCAGAAAAGGCCTTGGCTCCATGTGAGCACTGCTCAGCAGTAACAAAAACATCCCTGTGTTATCAACACTGTTTTCAGCACAAATCCAAAACACAGCCCCACAGTAGCTACTGTGAAGAAAATTAACTCTATCCCAGCCAAAACCAGTACATCAGGTTAGTTAAGATGAAAACTGACTGAGAAGACCTTGTAGAGCATGTCACAACACTGTGACTGGGAAATAAAATGGCAGGTGAAATTCATATTGATGAACACAAGGCTATGTAAATGAGAAAAAGCATCGCTGACTATATCTAGAAAGTGATAGGTTATAAACTAGCCATTACCATTCAGGAAAAAGATCCTTGAGTTATAACAGTTCTATGAAAACATCACCTCTACCCTTAGCAACAATCAAAAAAGAAAATAAATGTTAAAAATTATTAGGAAAGGAGTAAAGAGCAAAGTAGAAAATATCATGTCACTGCATAGAAACACAGCACTCTTGCATCTTAAACAGTGAGTGCGCTTCTAGTAGTCCAATTTGAAAAATTATATAGTAGAACTAGAAAAAGTAGAGGGAAGTGGAAAAAAAATACAAACCAGCTTTTTATGAGTAAAGACTAAATAAAAAATGACTTTTCAGCTTGGAAAAGGAATGATTGTAGGAAAATAGAAATTAATGTCCATAAAATCGTGAAAGGCATGTGGAAAGTGAATGAGGAATGCTTGTTCACTATTCTTGTAGGACAAAAAACCTTTATCAGTTTAAATTCATGAAAATTTTTGCACAGAAGGAAGTTCTTCTTTACGCAATTCACACAGTCAGCTGTGCAGTCTGGGTGAGCCCAGGATGTTGTGGAAGCCAAATATATTAGTGTGTTAAAGAAAGCAATTAGGCACATTTGTCGAAGAGAACATCCTCCTACAACTGTTAAGCAGAGGGAAGGAGATTCACCTTCCAACTCAGGAAGTCCTTAAGCTTTACATTGCTGGATGCAGGTTATAGCAGGGGAAGATTTGCCTTGTTTTCACAGTGGACTCCTTTCAGAAGTGGACTCCTTTTTTAAGCATCTGCTATCAGCAATGATAATCAGACCAGGATTGTGCTAGATGGTTTTATTCTGAGAAAAATATTGCTGATGTTCTGAATTTCTCAGGTTTTACTGGTTTTTATAAAAATGAGTAGTTAATTAAATTTATAAAAAAGAAATCAGAATGTACTGAATATGAATTTGTCCAAAAATTGTAGATTTGCATGTGTGCAATTTCATTGGCTTCACTGTTATTAATCCTGATCCCCCCCAGTTCCGACCAACGCCACTTTTACAGACAAACATTTGAAACAGCTTTTTTTCATGGTTCTGCCTAGAATTAGTGTGACACAGACCAGCTTGAACTCCCTGCTGAGCAGAGAAGTCAACGGGAGAATTTGGATGTTGTCTCCCTTTCAGCTGTGGATCAAACTAGGCAAACAGTGACTGAGTCCTCACTCTTGGCAGTGGGCTTAGGGACAGGTGTAACAGAGCCCCATCCCTCTGTCTAACAGCATCAGGTCCTACCGATGGGAAAGCAGTCCGGATCCAACCTCTTTACAGTAGATGAGCAAAACAGAAGCATCCACAAACGTGCTTGTTTGGGGGGAGTTTGTTTATGTCTTGGCACTGCAGTGAAGGATATTGTTTTCAAGGACATTTTCAGGTTGATTAGGTTCAATTAACTTTAGGGTATCTATGATAGCATTTGTTTTTAGGGGATGTGTCTTTATCAAGGACTAAGTTAAAAAGCTGGGTTGGGAAGCCAGTGTTCCTCCCCCACATTTCCAGTCTACTGTGTTACCCTCAGCAGGTCACTCCACTTTCCTGTGATTCCACTGTACCCCTTGACTGCCTTTGGGGATCCTTTCAAAACGCTGTCTGTGTCAGAGCAAAAAGCTCCTTTGTTCGCATTTTTATTCACCTGTAATCTCAGAATTAGGCAACCTGGAAAAGGAGATGTTGATAATGTCTTTCTGAGCTTAGAGAAAAATACAGATAATAATGTCTCTGTATAAAAGCGAATAGGTGTTGCCTACCCTAAGGAAGTCCTTCTGCTTCTTAATAAACAGGTAAAATTGTTTGGCATGATATTTTTTTTCTTATTAAGTCTGATAGCAAGAGAAACTTTAAAAACTTTGTTGATCAGAAATGCAAATTCTTATCCATCCTTGCTTTTTAATTAACTTTTTAATTTTCAAATACAAAGATAGTGTTGATGATGACTGGTAAGCTTGGGCTGAGAGATGTACTGATCTAGTGCTGTTCTTTGGAAATCTGCAGAGAAATGAATCTCAGGGAACAAATGAAATGATAATGGGATTTCAGTTCATCAGGGTTCAATTCCACAAAATAAATGTTCAGTTTCACAGATTGTTTCTTAAAGGCCTTCTTCTGTAACACACAGAATTATTCAAGACTCAAATAACAGTTAAAATTATTATAGTTTTTTCATATTATCATTGTCTCATTCCCAGAAAGGCGCCATCAGGATCAGAACCTCATTGTGCTCATCACCAGGCGCAAAGGGGAGGAATATTCACCCTTTGTAACTCCACAAAGTTGCTTTTAGAGCTCTAAATCACCGTCTGAAGGCTCCTAACTTTTCCTATATTGACTATATAGGAAAGACGGAGTCCTAAATACAGGTGCCTGTACTTCCGTTAAATGGTTACAGCAACCTGAAGTAGACTATGTAAATACTTGAATCCACATTCCCCATAGCAAAGATGTACAAAGAGCTGTTCAAGGCTGAAGAGGCATAAAAGTTGATAAAGAAAAAAAAAAGCTAATGTAAATTATTTACTCAATATGGGGGTCTGGACAGGGAAAGTAAGACATGCCTTAAGATCCACAAAGCCATCGACTGGCAGTGCCTACTTTTTTTAGAGCTGGAGACTGGAGCACCATCCCCTGAAACACAGGAACGCTACATTTTTTGGAAGTCCACAGTGTAGCACTTCTATTTATTGCATGTATTGACACTTTAAATACAAGGAAAATCCACATTCTCATCTCATCCATTCCATTTACATCTTCTCTTAAACAGCTGATTTCTTACTGGTGTCCAACCATGCTGACACTGAAGTTGGGGTTAGATAGAAGATGAAGTTGGAAGGACTCAGTCAGTGAAGCTGGAGAATTATCACATTGAATTAGACATGGAATCATTTTGGAGAAATGATCAGAGAGGGATCGAGAAGGATGGTATCAGTGGCTGCACCATAAGGCAGGTGCCTGGGGCTGGGTTCTGGAGGTGATGGTGAGGACTCTCCCACTGGCACCATCAGTAGAGAAGGCTCCAGGCTGAACTAGCAGCTGGTGCGTGGCAAAACTGTGAAGGATAAGGCTAATCTCCAAGGGAAGAACTGTGAGCTTGACCTCAATGTGGCCAAGCAAAGGGATCTAGTAAAGGAATCCGGAATAATGACTTGGGCAAATGGTTTTAGCGGCAAACTTCTGAACTGGCTGATTAGGAGTAGCGCACAAGGGAGATCACAAAATAGACATGATGGAAGACTTACATGGGTGAATACTTACAACAGGTTTGACTTGATTTCAGGGAATAAATTATAAAAGACTAATCAAAATAACTATTTTTTGATGATGAAAAGCAGTAGATGTCTATGGCCAAATTCCCATGAAATACAGTATGGAATTTTTAATGTGTTTACACAAACCGTAAGCTGCCAAAGGACTGATTCTGGCTGCAGAATCTGTCCCATATAAACTGGAGTACTTTGAATATTATTAGTCATCCTCTTCCTAACTGATATCAAAATGGCAGCAAAGAAAAAAAATCCCAAAGATAAGATTTCTGATGGCCTTTTTTTTTTTTTTAGTATAAATGTAGTATTGCATCAAGAAGCAAAATCTGCGGAGGTAGTAGCTGAGCGTATCCCATTAAGGTCTGCTTGGACCTGGTCCTGGGACACAGCAAGCGCAGTTGCACACGTGGGCACTATACGACTGACCCTCTGCTGCGGGTTGCCAAGGTTTAGATTGCTGCAGGGTAGGAAGGATCCTCTGTACACCAGGCTAGCTTATGGAGGCTGCCTTGTAAAGGCTTCCTATTATTGATGAGCAAAATAAGTTAGTGTAGGAGGGAAGCATAAGAACTTGTGGATTAAGGTAATTAATTTCACATTTTTAAGATTATTTTTAATTGCACAGAAATGTTGATTTTCAATTTGCTCTTGTATCCTTATACACCAGCCACACCTTTTATTTTGAGACAAAATGAAAACTGAGGAAAGGAATAAACAGAAAATATTTTTGCTTGAGCAAATTCCTGCCTGGCAGAAGTCTGCATCATGGGATATTGTGTGAATACTTATATACCTAGGCCATCAATCAATAATACAGGGGCTCAAAGAACCATAATTAAATTTAACCATGTTGTAGACTTGATCTATTTTAATCCATAGAAACAAAAGACGTGGATGTCTATGGCTCTGCATTGCCCTTTTCAGTAACACATGGCGTCCACGAAGCCTGACATTCCAGAAAGACTGTGCTGCTTCTGATCTTTGCTCACACCGAAAAAAAAAGGGGGGAGAAAAAGAAGGCTCCCATTTTAGTGCTGACAATATATTAAATGAAGAAATTAAATGAAACAATTCTGGGAGGGTATATATAATGATAAGAAAGTAAACTAGCAGTGGTTACATTTTCTATGGTAGACATAATTGATATGTTTGTTGTCTGTGATTCACACATTATTTTAAGTTTCTGAGGGGGATTTTTATTGCAAAATATTCTGCATTTTAAATACTATTTAATTATGGTTTGTTTCCTTAGGGATTATATCACCATGTGATTTTAATTTAGTATATACCCTAAGGGGCAGCATATTTTCAATTATGAAATATTTCCTCCAGAAACAATAATGGTTCAATGATTTATTGCAGGATCCTATTATAAGGTGCCTCATACAAGTGAAATCTGAAATGCAATTGGCTTAACAATATAGTATAGGCAGGACTAAAATGCATGTGAACTGAGCATATGGGCCTTTTTCACAAAAATCATATTTATATACTTTCATCCTTTGCATAATACTTCAATTATTATATCTTGAAAAAAGAACTTGGAAAGCTGAGAGCTATGAAACATTTACATTATTATCTCTTCAAAAAGTTCATTTTTGGACAAGTATCATTTGGATAGGGATTAACTTAATCAGAGATTTTGAATCTTCTTTACTTTAATTTTTAATCTCTTTTTAAAAATATGTCTGAATCTTAAAAAGGCCTAAACCTGTAGTCACAAAGCACTGCTTCAAAAAAGGGGAAAAAAAAGAAAAAAGAAAAAAGAAAGTTTTTAAAGCAGCCACCAGCTGTAAGAGAGATAGTGCAAGCAGCAGATTTGTGACAGAGTGGAGCATGAAACCCATCAGCTGATGAGTGAAAATCCCTGGTTTCTAATTAATCGAGGTACACAGGCCAAGGGATGAAGAGGATCAGGGAAATGAAATCAGGAAAAAGATACCATCAGTCATTTCTGCGGCCCATTGTCATACTTCAGAATCTGCTGTAATGAATCACTCAGGCATTCCACAGATACATTCAAATGGTGAAGAAAATTCATTGTCCGGTGAAGAGTGTTTGATAAAAATCTTTCTTTTCCCCCCTCTTTGTCAGAAGCCTATGATCAGAAAAGGAAATCCAGACAGCACAACAGGTGTGCTTTTGCAAGCCTGGTGAAATCTGCAAATGAACGGAGGCACTAAGGAATTTTTTTGTACTAAAATTTCACCAAAATGAAAAAAGTAGCTTGTAAGAGCAAGCAGTGGCAAAATGCACTGAAAACAGCCGAAGATTAAGGGGATAAAAGGTATAAACGCTCTTCCGGTTGAGAAGCTCCTGTCCCTATGAAATCTTCTTATATGGAAAGGGTGAAAAAATACTTTTTTAGAATATTTTTGCCGAGTTTAGCATTTCCAGATATCGACATCTGCTTTGAAGAGCTACTAATCCACAAGCTAGCTCCAATTTAAGGCAGTACTAAACTGCCACTCTAAAACTTGCGGGGGGGGGGAACTACCTTTTTTTAAAAGGGGACAGTTCAGGTTTTTTCTCACAATTACTTGGTTTCCTTCAAAGACAGAACCAATACAGTTAAAGGCAAAGAGGTTTTGGTTTTTTCCTCTCTTACACACCTGTACAAGCACACACTCATGCAAATACTATGAACGAGGCGATGCCTACATTTTGGATATCTGTTCATTTCTCTCCTGTCAGACTTGTGTAAAGATTTTAGAACTTATGAAAAGATTAGACTGAAATTCTTCACAAATTTAAATCCTCTTTATTTAAAATTAGGGATAACATATCTTTCTTCTTTTTCCTTTTTGTTTTGCCTATGGCTCAACTTCTTGACCCTGAGCATTTCTTATACCAGTGTGTTCCTTAAAGTAGTGTGTCCCATTATGTTTTTAAATAATCAGGTGCTATACTAAGACGTATAAGGATGGCTGATTCATTTTAGATTTAATTACCATAATATAGGGTTTTGCTGTCTATAGTATCAATCACTGAGACACTTTATAGTTGATAATATTAAAATGGCAACAATAATGAGAATTCTGCTTCATGATGAAAATAATTTTAATCATGGGTAGATTACAAATCCATTTACTGTTACGGTTACTGAGAATTCTATTATCTGCCTCCTATTGTGAAAGATGTTGAAACTTGTTTTCAGGAAATGTAAAAGATTATAGAAGTATGCTCTCTATGCAAAGTTTCTATCACAGCAGAGCAACAAAAACCTGCTTAACACCAGGAACTGTTAAAGATGAAACTCACCAAGTGAACTTGCGGCTGCATCTCTGCATGAACGTATGTCTAGCTATGCAGACCTATTTAGTGGCTCGAGGGCGATACTGGTAGTTGCTTTAGATTCTGACCATGATTTCTTCTATTCACAAACAGTACTTAGCCAGGTGACCAGCTGCTGCTGCCTCTGCAATGAAGGTATTACTGATCACTAGCTCCAATCTAATGTATTGACTATACATGGGTAATCTAGAGAGTACTTAGTTCTTCTGGGGGCTGTACCTCTGATGTTTTCCTGTGACTATGGACATATCACCTCACCTCTTTTTTTTTTTTAAATTTTTTTTTTTATTCCATTCAACTTTAAACAACTATTGTTACAATAGGACTGCCATCAGGTTGGCGTTAGCTGTGTCCTCTCTACAATTACACTAAGACTGGTATGGGGATAGGGAGCTGTATCCCAGAGTCCATCTGGCTGTTGTGGCTTGAATGGTTGAAGATCTCAGACCATTTCCTATTCACAAAATTCCTAGGTGGGAACACCAAACTCTAAATGCCCCTAGCTGGCATCTTCACTGGGGGAACTGGCTGGGAGTCGGAAGAATTGGACGAGAGAATTTCTCAGGCTGGAAGTGTTTTTCCAGGGGCACACATGCTGCTGCTGCACCCCTGTGGTGCAGGAAGAGCTGTGGTGTCCAAGAGCTGGTCTGCTCCAATTTCATTTAAAACAAACAAAGAAACCTCACTGAGGTCATTTTAATACAGGATTTTAGGCAGGGTCTTGTTCTGCTGAAACAAAAAGCATAAGCTTCATCCTGTGAAGCTTTTCCTGAAACCATGTGTAACTATGTGTGCACATATACATTAGCGCTGCTTTGATTATATAATGTAATGAGCTCAGCGGATTTATTCTGGATTTATACTATGGAGCCTCAGAGCAGAGTTTGGAACAGTATCTTGTCTTTAAGATGCCAGTTTTCTAAATGCTTTTCTTTTCTTAAGGATACTGATGAAAATTTATTACTGATTTATCATGCGTAACTCTGCAATGGAATCAGATTTTTCTTTTCCAGCTTCGTTCCTGTTTCCAAATGGGGATTACAAATTTTTTAAAAACTTAGTAGAGAATCAGTTATCATCAAAGTCCCCAGGAGCTCATTTACTGGTGTGCAAACTGCGCCCCACACTGGTCCCCTGCTTTGGAGGAACTCAATGAATAAATTAAATTTCCAGAGACAGCCAGCTTTATAATCCTGGCCTACTGCTCTCCCTTCCTACTTGCATAATTTTTGTCATTCTGGGCTTCATTCTCTCTGTTCAGTTTCCCTTGCTGACCAATGAGTCCGGGGGGAGGGACACTGGGGCTCAGAAAGTCTGGGAGCACGACTTAGATGGAGCAATGGGCAAAATAGTAGATGGATACAAAAGCAGCAAAACACGTTTGTAAAACCGTCTGTCTATAGAGCAAAATTGTAAAATATACTGTCTGCACCTTAATTTGCATGAGATATACCATTAGTAAAATGAACATTAATGAACATAGAATCAATCTTTTTTTTTACAAGAAACAGATTTCTTTTTTTTAATTGCATAGTCCTCCTCAAATATATTGCTACTGAACCTTGTTAAACAACCATAATTTCATCTAAACAATACATCTCTTGCTTTTCTTTATTTTTTACCTTGTGTTTAAAAAAGCATGAGATGAAAAAGAAAAAAAAACACCCCAACTTTACAGGCAACATGATCTTTGAGCAAAAGTGAAATAGGAACAGCAACAAAAAAATCCTTCTAATCAGTCTATTTTGTAACTCAGAAACACTATTTGGAAAGGTTTTCATCAAAGTGATTTTCTGCAGATAGCTCATAGGTGATCAGGATAAAACCTCAGCTTCAGCACTTCAAATATTTATCATATACATGTTTGCTTGAATCTTGATAAGGGTGAGGTTTGGGACTTATGGACACCGAGATAGGATGTCACCTGAGACATTCATCTGATTCCAAATGCAGACAGAAAGAAAGTGCCTAGGAGAGGGCAGAAGAGAGAGGGAGGGAGAGAGTAAGGGATAGTAGGAATGGACAGCCCTTGTTCCCAGCTCTAATATCCCAGTGCAATTATTTTGTGGACATCCACTCCTTGCCTGCACAGGAGATAGGGCTATAAGTGTATGTTATTTTTTAATTACAAGGGGGTAGAAAAAATCCTGATGATGGGCTGGAAGGTGCCATTGCATTGTTATTTTTTTCTCTCCCTTCGTTTGCTGATTATGTGAGCTGGGCTCCTTTGCTAGCCGATGATAAGCAGAATTTCCATGTTCTCTGCATAATTAATCCATCTCTGCCTCTCTTCATGCCAACTCGCCCGTTATCGCCGGCACATGCCTGAATTGCAAAAGAATCCGCTCTTCAATTGGAACTTATTGATATTCTAAGAAAAAAAAGAGAGAGGGAAAAAAAACGAAAATCCTTAAGTTTAAGCCGCAGATTTTTAAATGGATTAATTTCGCTGCAATCGCAGCCATCTAAGGCGGGAAGGCAGGCAGAGCAAATTGAAAGCATCTCCATGTTTGCAGAATTGGGTCCAGAATGCTGAAATGTACTGGCACAGTTCTCTTTTAAAGTCAGAAAATTACCATTCATTTACATCACATGAAATACTTTTTTATGCTAGAAATATTCAAGAGACGTTCCTTAAATGCCTGCTAATGCTAGATAACATTTCTAACTTTCAACATTTTGCTAGACTTTGATATGACATGATAGGAATGCCTGCCAGTGAGGAATATTATATGTACCAGTAATCTCTTTTTATCACATATTTAGATTATATCATCCTCTTCTTAAACCGTCCTGAAGTAGTCTTTAAACAATGTACTCAGTGTCGTGGGCTTCTATTTAGTATAGTTACACGAGCCAAACTTAGTAGGGCACATTTAGACTTTGTCTAGTATGAAGGGGTTTTTAAAGTGCCAATACACAATCCCCAAAGCCAGTTTCTCTTTTTCTATCTTTCACAAAGTTAACTTGCATTTCTTAGCATCATTTCTACATTTAGACGTTCGGCGTTCAGCTCATTTACAACATGTAACGTGTTTTGTTATTTCGATGCAGCTCTTGTGGATTGTACTTACATTTTGAAAGGGCTCAGCTGTACTCCATAGCAGCCTGGCATTGCACGTGGAATAATGAGAGCTAGTGGGGAGCTAGGACTTTGCCTCTTCTCCTTCTTTTTTTCTCAAACATTACCAAAATCCAAATAGTCTTCTCCTTTTATTTCTCTAACACAAAATTCACATCCTTCATTTCCTTGACCCTAGGAAGCAGCGGCATTCAGCAACACCGAGAGATTTCTTTAATGCCTCAGCTAAGCCACAACGTATCTGGCATTCCATGTCCATATGCTAGAAATCAGCAATTTATGCTGTTGTAGAAGGAAATGTTGACACTCGCAGTTAACAGAGGGGGAAAAGTTGCTACACTGACTGCAAATGGAGATTTAGCTGTTAGGAAATCTTTGTCATCATTAGACAGACCTCCTTCATTTTAAAAATACATGGGAAAGAAAGAAAAAAAATTAGAGGAACTGGCAGGCACATACCAGAGAGGAAAAAAAAAAAAGAGACATACAGCAAAACAATCATATTTGTGGCAACATCTGCTTCAGATACAAAAACAATGAGCTTAATACATGGTTGGGCCATTTTACTATATAAAATTAGCACCTGTTATGAAATGCATGTCACTAGTAAGTAAATAAAATGTCAGTGTTCCAGTGTGGATTTTCAGGCAATAAAAAGCACCATACAAGAATGACTAGTGATCATATTAGGATATGTTTTTATATAGCAGAAAGAGAACAAAGAAGGTTTTCCAGTTGCTTCAGAATGATTGACAGTTCTAAGGCACTACTGAACTTGAGTATATTTGTGTCATATTACAATTTTAACATTATGGTTTTAGCAAAATAAAAATGTTTAAAAATGCTTTTTAGAAAAAAATAGTAATGTTCTCATTCAACTCTGTTAGCTCCTAAGAGAAATAGTTGAAAGCACATTTAAAAGAATCAAAATTTTTAAATCACCTGTGAAATTGTATATTTAGCAGAAAAGTAAAATCTCTAAAGAAAGAAATTTCTGTTCTTTCTGCATGTATCTGTAGCCTCAATAAGTAAATAATAAGTTAATAGCCAAATAGTCAAAGTGCTTGAGGTATGCATTTCCAGCTGTGTAATTTTTTTGGTGAAAATAACTATTTCCAACCTAATTTGGGAGAAAAAAAAAATAGTACACAGATTACATGAACTGCATATTATCACAGAACTTCCTAATCTGTTACAGTGAAATCCTGATTCTTTCAAAGACAATCGCAAAATCCTTATTGCCTTTAGTAACACCTGCATTTCAGTACAATTTTAGTAGCAAAATAAGGTTTAATTAAGCTTACACAACAATCAGTGTTGATTTTTTCTAAGAAAAAGGTTCTTCTCCTAAGAATTTATACTGCAAACTTTCGGGATTTACATCATTACACCATACAAAAAATACTTAAAACATGCTAAACTTCTTTTAGATGTAAGTAAATTATAGCTATCAATTAAAACTTTATGCCTTTTTTATTATTTACATATATTTATATGCCACCTTTTATATTCTCAACCTATTGTATATAATAATACTCTGTAAGAAATATTTAAGCAACTACAAATGGCTAGTTTCTATACTGTTACTTTATATATGTAGGTACATTGTATTGAAGGTGGCATTATAGTAAGCATATACATAATTTTTTACACAGAGAAGTCAAGATATTTTTCTTTTCTTACTGATTTAGGAACCAAAATTTCTGCACTAATACTTTGGAGGATTTTTTGGCATGGCAGTGTAGAATGACTACTTTTCGCACCTGAAAAGAATGCCAACAGCCACAGCATGCAGGGAAAAGGGGTTTTGCAGCACACAATGATCTCCCAGTTATTAATATTTCAGCATTTTTTTCAAATGATAAATGCATATTTCTCCAGCTCCTTGTTATCAAACTCTGTATTGATTTGGCCTTATTGAAGATCAACATGTAGCCAAAAAAATTGAGATCAGTGGTCAGCACAAACGTTACCCTATTTAGAAGCCTAGATTCAGTGCAAAGCAAATGGCTGCAGTTTATCCATGCATGGCACTGCCTGGCATTAATCTGTCCTCAATTTTATAACTGGAAAGCAACTGTAAATGAATTACCAATGGATTTGTAAATTTTACTTAGAGGAATTTCCTTGCTCCTTCCAAAAATATTCACTCTGTTTAATTTAGGGTTTCTGGTTTTGTGCAGTATATGAATTCTGTTTAATGTGCTGGGGATCATTTAGGCAGTTATGCAGTGACACCTATACCAAGGAAGATGGGAACCCTTCTAAGTTCCCATATGCATGCTCTCCGCATATTGGGCCACCTGGTATAAACTACAGCGTAAGCTATGGATTTAAACACACATCAGATATGGTCAAGTGATGAATCAGGATCTTGTGGAATGCCATAGATGTATGGGAATTTGTCTCACTGCATTCAGAATACAAGAGTTTTATTGTTTGTCCAGATATGGAAGCATCATCTACAATGTAAAGACTGACTGACATTTAGAAACATTGGAAAGCCTTTGTGCCTACCCATTTTCATCCTCCTAAAGACATGAACAGTAAACCCCCAGTCCTCGTTATGCTGGAAGTCTGGTAATGAGCATGGGTACGTCATTAGGTGTCCAGTGCGTTAACCTTAGCAAGGAGGTCTGGGAAACCAGTTGTGATATGCAGCCCATGAAGAAAGACCCTTAGAAACCAAGGAGATAAGGTGTTGTAGACAAGTACAGAGAGTAAGTGGGTCTGATGATTTGTCCATAAAAATCCTTGCATAGGTTCCATTAAGAGAGCTTGGCTTTTTGTTATTATAACAACAGTTCAAGTAAAGAATAACACCAAATCTTAACTTAGTCTGCACAACTAACCAAATGACTACCCTCCCATGAGAATAAGTGGGAAGATGCAATGGGAGCCTATCTTTGGAAAGGAGCCTTGATGGATGCCCTCAAAGGATCTTTAGCCTAAAAGATGAACAGTCAGATTACATGTATGTGTAACCTACTACTATGGATATGAAGCAGTAAGAGCTTTCTAGGGAGCTATGAGGGAACAAATAGATTCAGTGTCAAGAAACAAGGAAAAGTCCAGCTGGATAGATGTCATACTTCATTTTAATATAAATAGATTTGCATTATCATTTTATATGCTACACAAAAATGTACCCTTAACTCCAGCTCTAACCTCCAGGATGAACTACCAGCAACAACAGTAAAGAAATAACTTGCCAGATGTTATCACACATTAGCAATTCTTGTGTCTGAGATAACTGTTTAGGTCTAAGAAAATACAAAATTTTCCTATGTGCAAAATAGTTGACATATTCAGATACTGTGATATGGTCAACAAGGTGTCCACGACATTCACAGTGATAGATCCAGGGAGTTTTCTTGCATTCCCTTCCCTCTCTCATTCGTTTTCCTCTGGACCTTGGGAGAGAACTAAAGCATGCATAACCCTGAACTCCTTAGTTCTATGAAAACAAAGTGAATGGACTGTAGATAACTTTCAGTGAATGCCAGAATCTCTCTTAAAGAGCAGGACATGACAGGTAAAATGCTGAATTTACTTGCAGGGTACAACCCATTTTTTTGCCACAAATCCTGGCATAGAGCTCCAAAGGTGGTGTCTGTATTATAAAAAATTATAAGCCAGAGTTTTCAAGGACAGAAGTTACAGCATAGGCACAATATGTGTATTTTTACCATTGTACCAGAAAAGCCAGAAAAAGTAGAAAAACATAACTTTTCCCAGCATAATATATTCACAAAGGAATATTTGCATGAAAAGCCCATAAATACACTCAACCTTTGGCTAATGTTGCCAACAGAGAAAAAAAATATATCATTTCCTGGAACCAGGAACGCCATTGTGTGCTTTATGTACTCACCTTGATAGTTTGTTATTTGTTGAGAGCTGAGCAGAATCAGAATCAGATTCAGCCATCCTCTCTGGCCCTGGGGCAGTTTGACTCAGGAACAGGAGTGGAGTAAACCCGACAGAGAAAGAGTGCTTTGTAACATTCACTGGTCAGTGCTATACAAATGAAATGGTACAGAACCCCCGCTGCATTCAGATAGGCTTTCCAGAACAGTACTTGATGATAGGACTTGAAGATGGAAGATGGCCTTTGGCAAATAAAAAAGGGGGCAACCGTTCCAAAACTAAGAGGGCAAATGGATGCAGGCACTAAAAGAGCAAATCCAGAAATAATGGATGGGGGTTTCTAGCCTATTGGAAAAGAGGATGGTCCTTCTTGGAGTAACTGGGTTTTGTGCTCAAGTGAAACACAAGAACCGGCCATTGAATATTTCCCTGTTGGTGCCACATCTGTATGACTTTGCTGTTGCTTGTTTACAGATATGCCTCAACAATGAAGCACAAATCACTAGAGGAAAAACTTTCCACTGCAGATCTGTTCCGAGGCAGATTGCAGCCTGGGAATAGAAAAGGCAAAGCCGTAGAGTTGCCAACATTTGACAAATCACAGTAAGTCTCTTTGCCTCACTGAGAGAGAGCAAGGGGAGCCCAACTGTCTGAATCTGTGGCATCTAATGAGCAGGAACAAAATGATTTCAAACTGTTAACAAAGAAAAATTCATTTTTTTCCAAAGCTACATTTCTGATGGGCCATTGCAGCTCATAACAAAAGTAAAGCTAAAACCTACACAGAACTGAGCATATTTTTTATTTTTCCATTTGAAACCTGGGATTATTTCCTCCAGGCATTTGGAAGGACAATGCTAGCAGGACCCTGTTTGCCAGTAAAACTCGGTTTTGGAAACCATCATCAGTCAGCATGAAAATGGGTCCAATGCTATGGAAATGAGCTCGTTACTATTATTTTTTTGCTGGCACTCACACAATTCGTGCTTTTAGAATTTTGAAAAGCAGGACATGAATTGCAAAGAAAAAATGAGTTAACAATATTAAACAGTCAGTTGCTAATTACTGAGCAATCCAAACCTGCGTCTGGAATGACATATTCAGACATCCAGCTGGACCTCAGGCCATATGCTATCCTAGATCCTCCTGCATAGCTCCCACTACTGTCAAACACTGGAGTACTGGGTAAAAAGTTCAGCGTACAGATTAAAATACGGTCAGAGCTATATATTTTTAGATACTTTAAAAAGAATAATGAATATCTGCAATCTATCAGTAAAAGTAAAGGCTGAAAGCTGTAGACAGCAAGGTAGGAAATCACCCTGAATCATTATATTTGTTTCACTCTCATTGCTTTGTTTGGAGCAGAAGTGTCCAATAACTCCAGTGCTGTTCTGTCTCCATAAGGAGGTTACTTATAGAGATTTAGAATGTTACTTCATCCTAGTACCATGTTTCAGCTGCCATAGATCACATTTGTAATTGTGCAATGTAATAAATGAAGTTTATTATCTACTTATTGATCCCGAGGTATGATACTTGGCAGAATGAAACATAAAGAAAATTCTAATACAATGTAGTGAGTTTTAATGGTGCAATTCCAAGGATAATAATATTGCTAAAAATATTATTCCCCTAAGTATAAAAAGTCATTTACCTTTAGCTCTAGGTTTCTGCTTGGTCTCAGATAAAATATTAACTTTTAATTTATTTGAATTGTATTCCTTATCATGTATTTTCCAGATAAAGACCATCTATGTTAAAAAGTGTACATTTGTTTAACTAAACCAGATATTCTATGGTATCTTCTTGTAGCAGCGAAGATTTCATTAAGTATTTTCTTACAGGAGTATGATTTCCTACATTTATGTTATATTATCTTGCATATATCAAAAATAACCTATCATAAACAAAATTGTGAAATAACCCAGAGAAGTCTTTAAAAAATATAGGTGTCTGATTTGCATTTGCACATGCACATTTGCTTACCTGTATTGCCATTACAAATGATTTCAGCCTAGATCAGTGATTTAGTGTTGGCCAAATAAATTTGATGTTGTGAATTAGCCAGTGATCTCAGTCTTACAATCAGTTGTAATAAAGCAGAGGAATCTGCAAGTTTAGAACAATTGCCAGGAACTGAGCCTACAACACACAGTCCTTTTGGATATAAAGTTGTAATCCTGACTTGCTTAAAATTGTGGCCAGTGAAAGCATGTATTTTGTGAGTTTTGAATGAGAAAAGACTGCAGCAGTAAGACCCAAAATTACCCTGCAACTTGTGTCAAGAGTTGTTTTCATGATGATTTAGATTGTCCTTAATTCTTACTCATACAAACAATACGCAAGTATGGTCATGTAACTAGATTTAAATAAGAGACATATAAGCAACTAAGAATTAAAGCAACTAGTCAAAGTAGAAACTCATAAAGGAGAAAATATCGTAGTAGAAAGATTTGTTTTACACATTTTAAATTCCTCCACTGTTACTGGAAAATAAATAGCCCTTCATATACAAATACATTAAGGACTAGATAGCATGTGATTCAAGGACTCTGATTTAAGAACAAATCCTCTATGATTTGGACTAATATTCTTTATGCAGCTAGTCAACACTGTATTTGTGAAATATGAATTTGAAAGAAAGATTATTATACTAGCTTAAAGCTGGATATTTACACATTCGCCTCCCATATTCATTAAATATTTTCATGCAGAAAACAGTAAAGAAAAATCCCATGGAAAGCTGAAATCCTAAGCAACTAATTTTCCACTTTAGGAGAAGAGTCTCAGTGATCAGTATGAGCTTTATTATTGCTTTATTTGCAGGAATTATTAGCTCTTTCTTAAATTGGCCTGTTGCAAATCTGAAACATACAATATTTTACATTAAAGTAATATTTAATAGAGAACTGAGAATTGTAAGATAGTTTACAAGTGGAGCTACTATTACACTTCTTGTAACATCTTTCCATTAAAAAGTTAACAGGCTGCATTAATTGCTTCATGATAAATGTTTCTTTTTAAAACCTGCTGTTTTCCATGCAGCAAAACATAAATACCATATACTGTACCACTACTAGTCTGTTTTGAAATACTGCTTTTCTCCCCAAAAAGTTTATGGTGTAGATACATAGTCTGCATTCTAATGTACTAATTCATGCTATAATAGCCTCACAAATCAGGGAACTTTAAAGAACCCACACAAATGTGTATGCTGTTTGTGTGGGAACAAAAATCCCAGAGAGATTCTTGAAACTCAATACTGTCATAATAAATTTGTAGATTGTAAAACATAACATATGACAGATATTATTAATTTGAAAGGGAAAATAATTTCACGTTTTTAAACTGAACATGTGTTTACTTACAAATTACATTATAATTACATCATTTTGTCCTCCCTGTTAGTGATGCATACCAATAGAGAAACCTTGAGAAGAAATCTGCAAAATGCCTGATGAAAATGTAAATAACATCCAGCATTACTCAATTTAGTTTAAAGTGATTATAAAAGTTGCAATAGCTAAGAGGTATTGATTTTTAAAATAAATGTGTACTTTAAAGGTCACAACATGTAGTATAGCATAAGTGTACATTCAAATTATCTATTGCTTTACTATTAATGACTAAGTGCAATTGTTAATTATGGCATTCGTCTGTTTTATAGCCATCTTCACATATCTTCAAAAAGAAGTATATTAATAACTGAGAATAAAAACTGGAGATAGAAACTATAGCCAGTATGCTTCTGAAATATACATTTTTTAAGTGAATATGTTAATTAAATATGTTAATAAACCAATGAATACAGGAACTTAGTTATTTTTGCAGTAGATGTAATTAGGATTTTACTCAGGAAAAAAAAAAATCGACTGTTTTAAGAAATATGGTTTCTGAAGCCCATATCATGTACTAGGTAGTTGCTGCTGCTTAGGACTTAGGCATCTTGACTCAGAAGACAAAAGTATCCTTTTCTTTGATACAGACATTTTAATTCCATTTTCTGCTCTATTCAGAAGTCATGTTGAGTATCTAGGTGTTTTGCTTCAAAATGCCAGCCCTGAACTGCATGTGAATGAAATGAAATACAGCCTGTGCAACCTCAAAACATGGACACTTTGCTGGAAAAGATTTAGTTGAGACTTTGTCTCTTTCAGGTCTTGAAAAAGCATATGGGCATCTGATTAAGCAGGTCACTTAATAGGTCTCAAATACAGACTGAATGTGAAAAAGTCATACAGTTCTTGCCCCCCCAGCCTATAGTCCCAACCATTTCTAGATTAATGTTCCCACGTGTGTAATTCTTGCAAAAGGGATTTTGATCCACTTCAGGCATCCCAGTAGTTGTATTTTAGGTAGGAGGGGAAATTTTTTTTCCCCATTCTCAAAGTGACTGGCATAGACAAGGTTTTCACTTTCCCCACAACAGGTCAGAAGATGAAGATGCTGAAACATAGCAGGTGGAAAGAACGCATTCTCCTCATTCTGAGAAAAATACCATTGAAGATATTCTTCAGGAAAGCAATCTTATGAAAAGTTGAGGAAGTGCAAAAGCTAGGGCGCTTCATGCCTAATACAGTCAACAATCTGTATTTCTGTACCATGTAAGTGGACTGTACAAGAGAAAGGTATGTGGACAAGAGGTTACAGGCAGCTGATAAAGACCCACTTCTGGGTGGAATGTGTGCGGAACCAGTACAAGGATGCATTTTATACTAATTATGGTTACTAATTCCCACGTTGGGTAACTGAAGCATATTTTGGGTACCTTGTATGTCTTGCATATCCTGGCCAGCTTGCCATGCCTATTTAGGCACAGGAATTCTTCCAGTCTGGAGGGCAGGCTCCAACCACCTGAACCAACATTTGTGGTTTCAGTGGATGGACTGGGAGTGTGCCTCTTTGGGAAGTGGCCTGGAATTAATCTTGCTACTGTTACTCACTTGGTGAGCCATTTGGGAAAGAAATGCATACGCTAAAGCAGTTGCCTGCATCAGGAGAAAAAGCTCAGCATTCTGCAGATTGGAAATATGTCAAATAGGACCCTACCACACGACAACTGGATTTTCTTGGCAGTTGCTCATACTACCCATGAACATTTTTGTGACAGTGCAAAATGCTCTAAAATTTAAAATAGTACGCCACCAAGGAAAGACGGTGTAACTTTACGTGGTCATATATAAACATGTTTCTACACTCCTATTTAGAAACTATCTTCTAGAATATATGCTTTGGTTTCAATGAGTGTTTTAGAAGTATGGTGCCATTTAAACAAAACCCTGGAATAAAGATGGTGCACAGGACATAATGTTTACCCTTTATACGGTAAAGACAGAAGAATTTATTCCTAACTGTACTTATAATACCCTCTGCAGGAAGTATCAGAACACTTTCAAAGATATTTTGATTGCTGATGTGCATTTTCTAATGAGCCTTTTGTGATCATCAACACTTAGATAAGGCCTTTGGGAAAGACAGAAGTAAACAGGGTTGTTTGATAGTACACAGTGTTTCATAAATTATGGATTTTATAAAAATACATGATTTTTCAAAAAATATCTCAGGAAGTTTTGAAACATTGCATAATTTGCATCTTGGATAATGGATTTCTCATTAATAAATATATAAATCATAAATCATTTATTCATACAGTGTAATGTAGCAGTTTATTACATACTGTGTGAATTTTGTAATCAGGGAATCCCCTGATGAAAAAATAGCACAATATTAATTACCAGCACCATCTGTGCTAAACAATAGGAAAAACAATATTTTAATACAATGACTTCATGCATGTCAGTTATCTTCAACATTAAACACTGCAGTTTTGTTGATGTGGTTTACCTTCTACTCATTTAAATAACTGATGTTCTTACAAAGGTTAAAACTATGAATAAATGAATTAAAATTAAATATAATGAAAAATACCAATAGATACAGCATCGATCAAACTCATTCGTCAAATAAGCAATCATACAGGTATAGATACACACATTTATATATACATTTTAAAATTTACCTACACGTTTCCAAAAAATGATTACTTACATGCTTGTTACCTGCAAAAGACTAATGTTCAACTTCTAAGAGTTGTTTTGAGGTTTAGCATTTTTTTTTAATTTTCACTATTCTAAATACATAATGTTCACAACATAAATATGGAATCTACTTGGTGATATTGTGAGTATAAGTTGTCTTGATGTACACAGAAGTATTTAAGGTACATTTAGTATTCTGGAAATTTGCTGAATTTTCCACTGTATCCTGCTACCCTCAGTGCAAAAGAAGTGTGAATTTAGAAGAGTTTGCTTTCTCTCAGTATGACAGGAAAGATTTTATTCTTATATAACCAGGTGCAAATTTTATTTAATGATTTATTGAGTTTAAAAATATGTCAGCTAAATCAAAATTAGACCTATCAACATATTGCCTTCTTGAAAAATTCTGCTAAAGGGGCCAACAACGGGTATTAGGATGAGGGCAGAATTCAAATTCACGGGTTGAGCTTGCCATGGGAAAGTCTTAAATGCAGCTTCCTTATTTCTAAAGTCCCCCACCTATACCCATGCCCACACTACCAATGTGCTACATCCTTCTGTCTGCACATTCTCTTTATTATTTAATTATTTCCCACAGAAACATTTTCTTTCAGTACACTGTCATCAAATTCTGATTATATTTAAACATATGACCACTACCAGAATTTTTTTTCATCCCTCTCATATATTGGGGTTGTCTATCAATTCGCAACTTTCCCCATAACATCTGTGTTAATTTTTCAGTACTTCAAGACTTCACTGGAATTCATGGCCTTCAAATGTACACATCAGAGCCCTAAAAACCTACAATAGGCTGTGTCCCAGAATGGTGCTTTTAGTTTTGCATGCATATACTTTTGGTGGTAATAAGAATTTATTGGTTTTTTTTTTATTAAGAATTTTCACTTGCTGATACACTTTTTCACAGGTATCGTGGATAACATTGTTTGCTAGAATTTGCAGGAGAGGAGACAGAAATGAGACTCCCAAAGCTTTAGGTACTGCCCAGAACATTTATTTACCATAATAAAAATTAACTGCTTATTTACAGCCATCAGCTCACCTACTGAAGGGCAGTGTGAATTCTCCCAGCCCCTGGGCAATCCGTTTTCCCCAGGCCTCCAGTGAGCTGCACATTATTCTCGAGCAGTGTGTATGTGCTTGCCCATGCCAAAGGCAAGCTGCTCCCTCTTCGCTGCATGGTGTCTTACCCATCCTCCAGGTGGCTGATTCCATACCAGACACGGAGCGCCCTGACACTGCCTTAGAATCATAGAATCATTTAGGTTGGAAAAGACCTTTAAGATCATCGAGTCCAACCATAAACCTAAGACTGCCAAGTCCACCACTAAACCAATGTCCCTAAAAGATGTCTACGCATCTTTTGAATACCTCCAGGCATGGCGACTCAACCACTTCCCTGGGCAGCCTGTTCCAATGCTTGACAACCCTTTTGATGAAGAAATTTTTCCTCATATCCAAGCTAAACCTCCCCTGGTGCAACTTGAGGCCGTTTCCTCTTGTCCTATTGCTTGTTACTTGGGAGAAGAGGCCGACATCCACCTGACTACCACCTCCTTTCAGGTAGTTGTAGAGAGCGATAAGGTCTCCCCTCAGCCTCCTTTTCTCCAGACTGAACAACCCCAGTTCCCTCAGCCGCTCCTCACAAGACTTGTGCTCCAGGCGCCTCACCAGCCTTGCTGGAGGAGACTGTGGCTTTGCACACACTCGCCTTTTGCTAAGGTTGGGTGGCAAGCCAAGGAAACCTCTCAGACCGAACTATAATTCTCTTTAATGCTCAGTATCAGAAATAAAGTTATAAAGGAAGGCTTTGCACTTTCGAACTGCGACATACTGGTACTCCACGAATAGCGATGCTTTATTGTGAGATCCCCAGATACTGTCTCAGGGATTCTGTAGCCTCTTGCTGTCAGTGGATTTCTGTACAAACTGAATCCATTCAGGTATTCATCTCCTTGCCAGGGCTATCTTGGTCTGCTAGAAGAGTTGTAAATCTCATCAGATACTCCATAGGGATGCCTAACCATTGCAAATTCAGTCTAATTTCTTTTGCTTCCTCATTTTGATGTATGCTTGTGGCCACTGTTCCATTTCCATATCAATAATACTCTTCTCTAACTAGCCTGGCTATTCTTCCCTCTCAGTGTTTTCTGGGGTAGTTGAAAAGGTTTATTTCTCCCTTGCAATCTAATAGTTTTCTCAGTTGTGAACATGACTCCAGGCTGATATCTACTTCCATACTTAACATCTCTCATATCTTTTCTCTTTTCATGCTTCTGTGATCTTCCGAAATTTATTAATTAACAGGAACCTCCTCAGAAATATTGTGCAGACTTTTACCTTCTTCTCCTTAAAGAAAAACTCCTCCTCTAATTTTCCTGAGCTTGTGCTATTCAGTGATATGTTTTCCCAATGCCAGTCCAGGCTGCAATCTGGCCATTATGTAGAATTCACTTCCTGCTCTTAGTGACTAAGGGACTCCCTCTTTCTGCTGCCTGTACTTCATTATTTCCTCTTACTCTCTTTGACCTAAGTGGTTCTTCTGACAATGGTAGATTTCTCACATATGTGGATCATTTCTATGGCTCTATATATTTAATTTCTTCTTATCTCATTCCAATATATTATTATAGGCAGTTTTACTCCCGCCTATATAACACATTTTTCACTTTTTAGTGGTGGCTTCTGCTATGCGACAGGGCTTTTCTTCTGTGGTTTTTCAGGTCTCCTCATTTCTCTTGTCAATGCATTTCTCCCCTCATTTACTTCCCCCTTCTCTTTTCTTTCTGGTTGCTCCTCCCTCCTAGTTGATCAATAATTATTTTCAAATGATGGTGTTTGATTGTTTATGTTTTCCTAATTTGCAATGATTTCTCCCCATCATTATCTTCTCCACCTTTCTTGACTAGGAAAATTCAAAATCTTAGTCCCTCCACTTAACACCGCTGGGAAAAAATGTTTTGTCTCTGTCAAAACAACCTTCCAATAGTGTTTCAGTGAATCAACTCTTACAGACTGCTTTTCAGCCCTTAGTTTAATTTCTCCTTTGCCTTTTTCATTCTTCCTTACTAGTCGTATTCTGTAGTTGATCATGAGGACATCAGAGTGAAAGACATTTCATATAGTATTGAGCAGATCTCACTCGCCTTGATCATCCAAATGGTTCTGCTGACAATACCTAAGCAGGATTCTGCCTTAGATTTCTGTTATGCTGTATTTTAGTTATCAGGATAAGTTATTTCAGAAACATGAATGTTACATTCAAATATTATTAAAAATCCAATGTTTAATATCTCTCAAATAGAAAAACAATAACTAAGAAGTACATACTAGATAGAAAATGGAAGATACACAAATTCTGCTGATGGTCTAGCTTGTCAAACTGAAATTTGACATTTGAATACGACATTTGAAATCTTTAGAAAATGACCAGCTGGAGAAAATATATATTTTTTTGAATTATTACTGTACTGCAAAATGCCTACATTTTTAAAATACCAAGCACTACACTGGCAATCTGCCAGTATAGGAGTGAGGTATTTAATTTGCATTAGAAATTACAAAATGCTGTAAATACAATACAGAAAGACAGCAATGTTGACTTCTAACAGGTGAACCCTCACAGAACGGTTTAATTGGAAGTAAGTTTGAACTTACTGTCAGTAAAGATTTGCAGCGGATACCTGGCTTTGCAGTTAGGCAAAAGAGGCATCTCATTATGAGCCTGATTCAGAGCTGCTGATTAGTGACACTAGGTGCATCTGTGGAGGAAGAAGCAGCGCTGGAGTGGACTTCAAATATTTTCAGTCTCTGGAGAATCTTGAACCTCACTGAGCCTCATCCGAGCACTCCTGAGGAGTCTGCAAGCCGTATAAAAGCCAGCTATGCCGTTCAGAGGCAGCAGCAGGGATACAGGCAGTAGGCTCCAACTCTGAAACACAACCTCCTGAGATCTTTGCTTTTACGGCTGCTTTATGGTGGACGTTACCTACACAAAATGCCCAAGAATCATGAGCTAGAGTTCGTTATTTTATATGTTGGACCCCATTTATGTAAATAATGCATTTAAGAATGCAGCTTTTTTAAAACCTATGTTACATCTAAGCACATGTTTTTAGCTAATAGTCTTTGTACAGCTGAGACTTACAGGTAAGGTATTTATACATTTGTGGGCTGGTAAATAAATCACTTCTAATGAGGCTTTCTAAATAACTCCTCTCCATTTTTTCCTTAGATAACACAAACATTAGAAATGGGACATTACTGCATTTAGCTACCAAGCAAAGGTTAAGACTGTTTACTAGTTCATTTCTTCTGAAAAGGGAAATACACTTTAAATGTACCAAACTTTCTTTCATTCAGAGTTCACAAAATTGTCTGCATAGTCACTATTATGGCTGGATGAATTTTTCTGTTGGGTATGGGAACAAAATATGAAAATAACTTACAAAAGTTGAGGAAACAGGCTATGTGGTATTTGTGTCCAGTTATTATTCAGTTTAGAACAGCTGAAGGAAATAGGTAAAAGGTTCACATTTAATGTAGATTAAGGCAGATGATTGTTTTAAACTTGAATTTGCGATTAGTGTAGTTACCAAGAGATTGTGCACATAATGGAAACTGTTTGTTGCTTGATAATTTTGTTAAATAAGTCAATAAAGGGACCAAAGACTGAGCAAACAAGGAGACCTTGTTATCCCTTCTCATCAAAGACAATCCTTTTATCTGTCACAGTTTCAAGACATGATACTATCAACAGATTTTTTTTTTCAGAAATAAACATTCCAAAATTTCCAGTCCAGGGAGAAACAAAAGAATTTAGAGTGATAACTATATAAAGCAAATGAAAGAGATGTCAGGAAAGAAACTTTTGGATGCATTCTTCTATGTACTGATAGCCTCCAAGCCATATTTTTATGTTCAGGAATGTAAGTAACAGTTAGTTATCCTATCCTAGTGGATCTACCCACTGTTTGAGGAGATTAAACCAGGGGAATGATAATGCCTGCTACTTCTCATTCATGCTCCAAATCCTATGCTTAAGATGTTTTTGAAACACCAAGAATAGTTAATTCTGTTCCTGCCCCCAAATTTAAATGTTTCTTTAAAAAGTAGCCAGTCTGGCAGTCAGTGGATCCTTTTCTCCTCTATCCTGCGTGGGCAAGGATGGTATTTACCCTAGAGGTACTTTCCAAATTACTGTGCCCTGACTTTGTTTAAGCAAGGCTGAAACATCAAGCAAGGAATTAGTTTTGTCATTTTCAAGTCAACGGAAGCTACATGAGCACATGGAAGATAAATTCATGGGTTTAGAACCTAGACAGAGCTCTTTGTCTCCAGTTCTACACATAATGAAAGCTTCCAAAACATGTAACAAAACTGAGTACTCCTAGCGGATATTTAGATGTTACGTATATTGGTTTAAGACATAAACTACTGAATCTTAAAAGTTCAATATAGTTGCTTTATTGACAATCAGTTCTTCAAGCCATTTGTCCCCTGTGGCAGGTGGCTTATCTTGCTTATTTTTCTACAATAGGCATGCAGTTTACCAGATCATGGAACACTGAGTAGACTCCTGTGCAGTGTTGTTATGTTGCCCTACTTCTCTGTTCAAAACAAGAAATGGCTATGTAGTGCTGATGGGAGACAAGGTTAAATGACTTCTTAACACTTATGTACAGTGTAAGTAGCTTAGTTTCTCAAAATTTGCTAAATAGTGAATTAAAGAAATGCCGTTTTCTCTGGACTTTGAAAATTACACTACTTGGACACATCAGCTAGGACTTCAGAACATACGCTAAAGAACCTGCTTTTGGATCCCATCTGTAAGTGCTAATATTAGAGGTATTATTGTAATATTATAAATTTTACCTTATTCTGCCTTCCATCTTGTTTGCACTTTTGTGAATTTTATGAATGGCTTTATTTCATCATTTTTTTCAACTCTCTATTTCATAAATATATATAAAATAGCTTATGTGCAAGGTTGAGGAAAAATGTACTCTGAGGTCTTCTTTTTTTCTTCTTTTTCTTTTATTATGGTGGAGTAATGGTCATATACAACATTTTAGAAATAAGCATAATAAATTTATTGCTGACAACTATTGCAATTAAAAAAAACCGAACTTGAACTGGTTTGCCTTTCATATATGATACTGTATCATATATGAAATTCAAATTAAATGAAATTCATGTCCTAAAAGGCCAGTGGCAGGAACAGGTGGTAAAAATACATTTTTTTTAAGAGCTCACAGCTTTCATGCACTAAATCATGAATATCATTTACACACATAAGAACACATTAACGCCACGACCAGTGGTCTGATACATTTGACTCATGGACATGGAAGTTGGAGACACAAAAATACTGAATGTTAGAAAAGTCATACATGTTATACTTAGTAAGTCAGCACTTTAACATTGATTTTAAAATGGAATTGCAACCAGCTGTTTACCAGGTAGTGAAACTGAGGGAATCAAGTCCCTCTGGACTTGCATGGAAAATCTTGAAGCTTCAATGCAGTGCCAAATATGCTTGAGATGAAGTAGGGCCTGGAAGCTGCTCATATTACCTTCAGCTGAGAGTTAGATCAGTCCAAAAAAGAAAAGAAGAAAGAGCACGAACACAGAAGCAAGCAATACACAGCCAAGTGTTGCACGGTTGTGCATACTCTACCACTCTTGTACTATCAGGTACTGATACCAGTTAGGAAAGATTTGTTTGTGCTGGATGATTTGACAAAACAAATCATAGCATAAGAAAATGGAGTTACCTCTGGTAAATTGACTTGCTTAACATCTGCTAACTTGAGCTATAGTTATAACTCTTCTCAGAAAATCTCTCCTGTGCTCAGAGGAAGGTACACACTACAAAGAATAAAAAGGGTTTTTTCTAGCTCTTCAAAAGGGCACTGGCAAAAAGCCTGGAGGAAAAAAAAAAAGAAAAAGAAATGTAATGGAAGAAGCAAAGCAGCAGGGGAAAAAAAACCCCAACAAACCCAAGGAAAAAAAAAGAGAGCAAAAAGAATCCTTTTCTAAGAAAAACAGTATTTTCCATCTCCTGCTTGAGAGAAGAGCAGTAGGCCAACGAGAAGAATATACAAATCATAGACAACTCATGTTGCAGAGTTGGAGGCTCACAGTATTTTCTACTTCTACTTTTCCCAAAATCAACCTATACATGAGCTTAGAAGGAAGAGATTAGCAAAGGAAAGGTAGGAATGGAAAATATGCCATTATGAACATCATCATTATCATCACGAACAAATTCCCAGAAAGACAGGAGGGTCATTTTTTGCTAGTCTACACAAAAATTTATTTCAGAAATGGGGCAAAAAGTAGAATTTGAAAAAAGTCAGATTTATCTGCATATTTCCATTGTTCTAAACATGTCTTCAAAGCCTATAATTGCACTATGTGAAGACTGGGTAATATTAGAAAGCATCTATAGCAAACTGGCAGTGGCTATAGTTAGGTGGATTTTCCAACTTAGTCTATTTAATTTCAGTTTTACACATTTACTTTAAAATTATGTTTACTTGAGTCATGTATAGAATCAAAGGCCCTTCTAGAAAGCTTTGTAATTTCAAGATTATTTCATATTAATTTAATTTTACTACCAATCAAAGGCTGTACTATGTGGCAAGCTTTTGAGTGCCAGAGGAAATAATCCTTTATTATTGTTGTTGTTGTTTCATCAACAAGAGGGTCACATAGTGCATTACTTCCATAGGTCAAACCTACTGTGCACCCTGGGGTGCCTTTGTTCTCCCCTCTAAGTGCACTGGCTACCAACTTCCCGACTCCCCTGCAATCTGCAAATTCTTTGCAGCTCCTTCAGTTCCTTACTTCACTCTAGAGTTTGTACATATATCCCTACCGTTCCTCTTCTCCCAGACTGGGATACCCTCTTCTCTTACCTTCATGCCACAAGTTTTCTCTCTGTGTATCCCTTCCCCTTACTATCTTTTTCCCAGTCACGATTCTGACACCCATTCTCTGTGTCTTGGAAACAATTTATTCAGGAATTTCCATATTTTAAAAAGCTGGAAACAGATGCATGCCAAGTGTTATGCTAGAAAGCCTATAGGCTGCTACAGAGGAGGTTTTAGGTTCTGGGTGTGGTAATCAGAGTTCCATCTACTTCTGATTTTCCCTGTCCAGCTACTAGGAAAAGTAATTGGGTTCGACCCATTGATTCACAGAAATTGACCAAATATAAAATTCCAGGCGTTGCACAGTAGAAGTAGGCAGAAATGCCATCGAGCAGGGTATTGAATCTCCCCTCAATTTGGCAGTTAGGCTGTTGTTACTTCTTTGTATGACCTTGCTGCTAACCTATGGATAGCAATGCAAAGCTGATTTCCATAGAATAATTTAAATACACAACTAAACTACAAAGCCTACTTAAAATGAAATCCCTGTTTATTACAAGCACAACTGTGAGAACCATTCTTTTTTCAATAGTAAATAACCCCATTAGTGTGAACACAAAGTTAGCTGAGTAGAGTAGTCATATTTTTTCTTCTCTCAAGATATGCTTTTGTTAGTCCGGATAGGTACAATTCTTCTTTTTCTGTTTCTCCACCACTTAGTTTCTACAATACTATGTCAAAACTGACTAATCGGAAATAATTTCTGTAAAGGTACTACATATTGCCATTCAATATTAAAATGACTATTGATACATATGGAATAGCAAAATCAAACTATATGTTTTAAAGGGAGATTTGAATACCCATGACTTCTAATATGTCATCGTTATGCAAAATAATATGCATTTTTGTTATAAACTGGCATACTTAGTATAAGATAGATAACAACAATACTTTAGCCCATGAACTGAAAAATAAGTATTCAACTGTAAAAGACAATTAAAAATAATCATTGCATTAATTTTTTTCAAGGGCTTTCTACCAAGTCAAATTAAAGTCTTCCTTGAAATGCATGCATTCCTGTAGGTTTTACATATCTGGGCAGTGTGGAGGTGATGAGAGCCACTGGATTTAATACATGCATCTTACTACAGAAAGGCATTATAGTTTTTGATTTGCACACTGTATCTTTCATATGTGCACAGATTTCTCTGCACACAATTATGTTTTTCTATGTCTAAGACACCGTCTCCTAAACCAACTAGCTGGAAGACCAGCTGGAGATCTTTTCGAAATATACTTCATAATCTTGACGGGAGGGTATTTTTATTTTTCTGGCCAGCAGTAAATTTTCTACCTCAGTAGCATGGCTTATGGTACAGTATTAAAGATCCAAGCTTTCACAGCAGGTTGTATTGGCTATGTAAGCTTACACTGATTAAGCTTCTAGGAAGAAACAGTCAAATATAAACACACAAAACAACAACACAAATTCTCAATTGAACTTAGCTAAATCAATGAAATGTGAATTGTGAATTTATCTCACTTTAATATACATTATACAACTAAAACCAATTTAATAAACAGTCAAATCCATGGCCCATAGATTAATCCATATTGATATTTTCCGTGCAGCATTATTTCTACTTTCCAGCACAAGATATCCAATACTACTGCTCTGTCAGTTGACAGTCACATTCGATTCTTTTAATAAAATCCTGTATTGCATTACTGCTAGACCGAACAAGAAGTAAATTTCCACATGGGAAATTTTGGAAGAAAAGTAGATGCAGGTCTTACTATTATTATAACCAAAGGCAATAATATATACTCCCTTTTTGACATATCAAGTCTATTGATACATACAATAGAAATAAATACAAAAAATGCCACTAATTACTGCAGGATCACACTTGGAAGATGTGACCTGGAGCCTGCAGCCTACCTCACCTGCTTGACTGCAAATTCCCCTCTGGTGGCTTTTTCAAGTAGACAGACTTTGCAGGTATCACTGCTCTTTTCATAAACAAGGTGAGGTGACAACATCTTGCTGACATTAATTACCTATAAATAATGATTATCTGAAAATTATGAAGAATGTAATAATGCTGTTGGGCTCCATCCACTCCCTAGCCATGCACACCACAGCATTCTGTCACTGCACGTGTGTGCAACACAAAGCTGGAGCCGTACTGCAAAATCCAGCTCTTTGACTTATTTTCTCTCATGCCTTTGGGAACTGGTTAAGATTCTTTCAAGGGGGGATGTTTTCCTTAAAAAAAAAAAAAGTCAACATTGCAAGCCTCCAATATTTCTTATGACTCTTCCATTTGGCAAACCGGTTTCCAATGAAACCCAAGAAGAGTTTCCTGGCAGCCCACAGGGCATCTTACTTTGCCATCTGCTGGTGGTTCCCAGCTTCCAGGTTCCTCTGTTTTAGGTTGCTCTTTCTGTGAAACTCTTCTAAAATTGGGAACTGGAACCCACAAATGAACAGCGCTACCATGTAGACTTTGCCCAGTGTCCTGACCTTGACATCTGGGAAGGTGTCACCATGTATGAGCATGAGGGCCTTAGTGCTTTCATGGTCCATGGATCGGAGCTGTATGGACTTGCCTTGAAGGCACTGGTCCCTCAGTGCTGCCTTAGCTGTCTGAAAGGTCTGGCTCAAGCTGTGACTTTAAGAGTTTCCAATTTCTCTGCTCTAGAGCCAAGAGGAGGCAGAGGTTGGATGATTCACCTTCCCATTTTCACTGTGGAGAGCTTAGAAGCAAGGCAAGCCATAAAAAGCCACAAGGCTCAGGGCTTGTGTTCTTGTTCATTTTCACATATAATTTTCCATATTCTCTTGAACGGAAATAAAAATCTTCTACTTTGGTTTTGAACAGGAATTCCAGGTTTCTGCTGAAACTGAGAGAAAATGAAAAAAATAAAAAAAATCTGCAGAGAAAAATCAGATTTTATCACAGGTGTGATATTTGGAGTCAAATGACCTGGACCTAAAGGCAGCATTTTCCTTTTTTCACTTCTCGCACACTCATCTGCAGTCTCCTCAGTGTCAAGGATGTGCTGAAATATGCTATAATCACTGCTTTCCACTCTCTAATGGTAAGCATGCACATGAACTTCTCCTATAGCAGTTTCTGGGAATGACACGATCACTCTGTCTTGTAATATTGGAAAAATAAAGCTTATTTTCCCTGAAAAAGTAAAGCTGACTACAAACCCTGCTTATTATATACACAAAATAAATTATCAGAGGGAGCCAAATATTTTTGTTTGTTTTCTAATCTTGTTCAGGTATATTTATTTTAAAGATTACTTGCAACTTCAGATTGGAAATGTGCTTTTGAAATTGTTTTACTTTTCAAGACTGTATGCCAATAGGTTGCCTTTTCACCTTTTTCTCAGCTAGTGAAGGATATGAAAAGGAAAAATACAGACAAGCAAAAATCAGTCTACAAATCAATCTCCAGAAAAAGAAGACATTATATTATTGTAATTTGATATAGATGGTATTTGAACAGAAACCAACCCATTCTCATTAAGAGTGAGATTTGGCTTTACTTTTTCACACTGAAATAGAACTTTAACCCTTGAGCAGTCCCACTGAAATAATTTTATATTGTTAATGTTCAAGGTGAGACCCTGATCCCACTGAAGTATATGGCAGAGATTCCACTAACTTCAGAAGAATCAGAATTAATTCCTGGTCTCCTTTGGCTGTTAGCCTGTCCTGGCATCTACCTAGCAGTGTATGAAAGTAAAGTACCATCACAGAAAAGGATTATGTACCTTTGATAAACATTATGTGATATGGTAATACAGAGGATTTAAAACATATAGTACAGATTCTTAATCATTATCGTATACCAGATTCTTGTCTTTGTATTCACCTTTATTGACCTTTAGATGTATGGCATCTCTCTACAATAAAAGTTCTATAGAGCTCTAGGGTCTAGCTCAGCCCTCCTTACATTTACCTTGTTAGCTGCTGTGGTACTGTTTAATGTTAGGGTCATCATTGCAGGGGAGAAAATGATTAGGGATGTATGTGTTTGGGAAAGGAATTGATAAACTAATTCTGTGGAAGCGAATACTCCTCTTCAGAAACTGTTTACTGTTCTCTTTTATGAAGGGTACTTTCTATTGCAGTGGAAATGATGGATTAGTTTTGTTTGCGGAAACTCCTGAACTTCCATTGTTCAAGGGTCTGTAGTGCAGGTCACACTTGTAGACAAGTGCAGGCAGTTGGCTGGGAGCCAAAGGAAAGTTTTGCTGGAGGTCTCACTTGGAAACGATGACTCCAGGAAGTGAAAGTTTGACTTAGTCAAGTTGTGATGAGCATGCAAATAGATTTACGTTCATTCAAGTTCATTTGCAAGTTGCGGCTATGCAAGTGAGTTTAATCACTCATATCTTGCAAGCTGAGTTTCAATCAGTCTCAAACTGCTGGTATGGCTCCTTCCTTAGTGGCAAAATTGTATTATAAAGTAGGAGGGAACAGAATAAACTTTGTTGATGCAGTGTAGGCTTAAGCATGATCCAATATAATGCAGCGCTTAACTCATCATTCTCTATTTTGTTTTACTCCTATGAGACAAGAGGAAACAGCCTGGCAATGTTTCTAGATTATAAACTCTTTAGGGGAGGGAATATGTCTCTTTGTGTGTACTTTGAAGTGCCTCTGACACCTTGGGGTTCTTTAAAAATGGTAGTAATAATAATCATTTATTGCCGCGCAGTGTGGTCTGGTCTCCCATTTACATTCAGTATGACCTGTTGTGCTGTGTCGCTGTCCTGTTCATCACTTCTCACCTTGCACTTACATGCAACTTCTATTATGGTTATTTTTAGAATACATAAGGCACTCAAATAACATGATTACAAGTGTGGAACAACAGCTTAGGAAATAGATAGGAGGACAGTTCACAGAAAGAGGCAACATACTGCACCTAAGCTGTGCAAGATCAAACCTGACATTGTAAAATCAAAGAGAGGAGGGTTTAATATGAAAATAATGTGATGAGATTATAATGAGTACTGCTGTTTGTTTTTTTTTTTCAGTTGAGTTACCATCATTTAATGAGCTTCTGGATTTCTTTATAAAATTCTATATGTATGCATGCATGCATGCATGTGGCTATATAGGCAACATATATGTTTGTAAATATATGCATACTCACACTTGGGTGTGTATGTGTGTTTATGTGTGTGTGTTTCATAAAACACACAGAAAATAGTGTGCTGCAGAAAACAAAATGTACCACTTGTAAGGTCCTATAATGCCATTTTCCATTCCTGGAGGGAAGTAAAATGACCATAAGTTTCCCTTTCATGGAATCTGAGCAATCGTTATAGAAAGCTTCATTTTCTGTCAACTTCAGGAATGGGATATATTTACATACATTCAGACAGTTTGTAAGGCAATGAGTAGCAGGGAAGGGTGCAGCGTGGAATGCTCTTCCAGCTCTGGCTGACAGAGGGTACTGAGTGTTTTGTTCTAGTTGTCAGACGTTAGAGCACCCCTGTGATTTCTCCAGCTTTGTGCTGAAGGCTGGCTTGGGTTCTTATCTCCAGGATGGTGCTGAACTGGTAGAGGCATAAAAGAATCTTTATCTCCCCTCTTTACTTCAGTGCAGCACAGGAATGAACCCAATATAATATGACCACTTCAGGTAAAGTTTGTAAGTTTGTGTCCCTCAGGATATTGGCATTTTAGGATGTCTAACATGTACCAAACAATGAAGAAATTTTGCATCAGATCAAACTATTCCCCCTTGTTTTTGCTGTTGAATGAAATACCCAAATTGGTCTGTCACAAATGCTATAACAATCTTTTGTTTGAGACATACAATGACAAAATTTTGCATATAACTGAAACAAATTTTAAAATTATTATGCTTAATCCCCTCCTATATACAGGTAATATCTAATATGATCCTTCTCTGAAACCACTTGTTTCACCTAAACCTGTTAGATTACCTGTATTCACTTCTCCTGCTGGAAGCCTTTCCAAAACCTTATAGTTTTCATGATTGGAAACTTTATTCTAGTCTCCAGTCATTTTTACTTATGGTTAATTTAGTCTCATTTAATTTTTGTACGATCATTTAAATTTCACATCCATTTTGGTGCTCCATCACTTGGGTCACCTTTCTCTGATCATACTAAGTCAAGGTGTGAGTATATACCTCACTAACATGCAACAGGACTCCACCATAGAACAATGGTTTATGGAACTTAACGATAGTTGGAAGTTTTATAATTCACTGAAGATCACAAATTTATTGCAACCTTCAGTCACTTGCGTACTACAATTCTTTACTGATGTTACAATTCTTTACATCTCTTAAAGTAAGACAATGTAATTAAACTTTAGTCTAAATAAATAAATGGTATCCCTGTAGATTTTAAATTGATTTTGAATCATTAAGGTTTAATATTTAAGTCTGTTTAGTGTAGAAGAATGGGACTATGGATTGTCTTGGCTGAAATGAAAGGCAGTTTAGATACATTGTTGGAATAAACAAAGTTTCTAATTTCACCCCCCAAGATGACACTGTATCATAAAGCCACTGGTTAAAAACATTTGATTAGTGACTGCTAAACTGAATCTAAAATAATAATTTTAACATCTTGAGGCAATGTAATTTTCTCTATTTTTAATTTCAATTTTACTTCAAGAGGGATTGGTACAGGTCCTGAATAGTTGTTTTAAGAGATGTGCATGACAAGGTAACATCTGGATGAGATATATTGGTTTAAGAAAATAATTATTTTTATAATGATAATGATAATGAAAGGGATGAAGGTCCATCATTCTGAATAATTTTTAATTTTAATAATGATTTTGGAGAAGATGTAGTTATTGAGAGCAGAGAACATGGGATAGGGTATAAATACTCCAGCTCCACTGCTTAGAAGCCCATAGAAAATGGTAGTAAAGAGGTGTCTGGGGACATTAGTTGACAAGGTCAAGTAGTTGGATTTAATCAAATTCATTTTGCAACTGGAGTTTTAGTCATGGTTATAAGACAGAGAAGTCATCTCAAGTAAGGAAACCTAACAAGAAAGCAATACATCATGTGCATGAAGTGAAATAAATTGCTCTCAGCTATTTACCTTCATGTCAGAATTAAGGAAGGTTTTGGAAGTAGTGTTCTAGCATGAGCTATTTAAATACCAGTAAGAGATAATGTAAAACAGTTCAGCTTTGTTTCAGTGATACTGTGAATCTCTGGTAGCAGTTTACCACTATTGCTACTGGGATACACTGATGTCATGAACTGATTCAGGACGAAGATCTGTATTTCATTACCTGTTTGAAAGTTTGTATAGTTTTAACATAAGGAACTGATTTTCAACATCTTCTACTGCCATCACTGAAGTTTAAGGGAGATATGGCATTAGTTTCACAGAGGAGAACTGGGCTCTTTGACTTTCTTATGCAGTTTGAAAATGGAAGATGCTGCAGATCAGCTAGAGAAACAGAAACAGAGCTATCTTGTAGACCATTGCTTATAACCTCAGTTTAAGATTCAGATCACATAAAATGTTTGAAGTCTAGAGCTCTATATGAGCTAGCATATTTTGGAACAGATAGTATGAAATTGTGATGATTTCAAGATCTACAATACTCTCAGATAACAGGGGAATTTGTTCTGAACAGGCAATCACTGATTAATAATTGTTCCTCTCCTAAAAGGGAGATACTGGAACTGGACTTGGTGTGTGTCATAAATGGCATCTCTGGTGTTTTGGTTTTTTTACTAGGTGCATTTAGTATATGCATACCTGTGTGTTTTAGGATGAAGTCGTTATAAATGCCTTTCTCTGAAATGTAAAAACTGGAACTGGCTGAACTTAATTCCAACTTGTTTTCTTGTATTCCGTTCAAGATGCTATTTTCCATACACAGGTATTTTAACAAAATGTATACAACTCAAAATAAAATAATAAAATTAAAGAAAAGAGATTATAGTTATGTATTTTTACAGAATGGAGATATCTTAGAATTAAAGGCTCTAGAAATAGGACTGTCCAATTATATCATCTAGTCCAAACAGAGGAAATCTAAATTAAATTTTCTTTTTTTTCCTATCTGTTTTTTGAAGTTATAAATGAATGCGCTTCACCATTTTTTTGAAACTTTCATTATGCAAAATCTCACCATGACAGGTATTTTCTTGATTAGCATCCTAAACTTGCCTTTCTAGAAGTCTATGCCACTACTCCTTCTTATATATTATTTTTTACTGAGTAACTTTTCCCAAAGTTATCTCCTGATAATATCTTGGTCATAGTACAACACACTTGGTTCTCATCAGCATACTCTATAAGCCATTCCTCAGGTTACCTGACTTTCTTTTATTTACTGAAAGTTCTTTATTTTCATACTGCAGTGCACAGGACCAGGGTTAAGATCCTTGGGCAAGGAGTTTAACAGAGAGAACAAGAAAAATACATCAACAAGTACTGAGGAAAATACTAAACGTAGATGAGAGAACCATGTAAGTAAGCGAATAGGAATCAAAAGTAATATACAAGGTGACTAACAGGTAACAAAATAAGGCATACCTATCAATATACATATTTTTCTGTCTTTTAAATGATCAAAGCTTTGTTTACATGAGGTAGAAACTGATGGTTCTTCATGTAGGTCCCCTATCTTGCATCCAGAGGCCTTCTTCCCAAACTCCAGGCAGAATGATGGGCTGGAGGCCAATTAAATAGGGGAACTGTTTGTTGTACGTGTTGTTGAATTGGATGCTGCAGGCCCACATCACTTCAGGCAGAATGTATCAGAGTTAAAAGACACTGAAAGTCACCCATTAGGTGTCATTTGAGAATAAGAGAAATGTTAATTTAATATAAATATTGGCTGGCAATCTTCTATACAGTAAACATGTACAGAAAAAGGTTCACAACCCACATTTTGGGCAAGATAACCAAACGTTGATCTGATCTCACCTGCAACAGGGTTAAACTAAGGAGATATCTGGGTAGCACTTTCATTTTTAAACCATTTGATAGCTACTCCACTGTTTTTCTACTACATATTTTGAAATGTTTTCTATTTTAAGAGACACAACTTAGCCATTTAGGTGTTGGTATATCCACATTATAAAGCAGTGAACAAAATGAAAGCTGTATCCTGCAAAAACTTACTGCCAAGCTCCAAACTTAATCTTACTTTTACACTTGCTTGTGGGGATATTCACTAGGACTCAAAATGCTCAAAAATATAAGTAGCCTCAAAGCCATAATGTGTCCTAGTGCCACATGGATTTTATGGAATAAATTAATTTATGCTATAGGTTTTATACATGTAATCTGTGAATGTCTTTGAAAATTAATTCAGAATCTGATATTACACTTTCTTCGGTTGATCTATTATGGTAATCATATGAAATCCACATCCACTTCTATATTTAGCCATTGTTTGAAAATGTAGTGAGTTTGCATGTAGTATTTAGATGTATATCTACTCAAAATTGTTGATCAGTCTCTAATTTGGAAGGAATTTTATACTTCACGCTAATGAAGGATATTAGAAAAAAATTAGTACATCTTGGGACATTTTATTATGAAATATTTCAGTAGTGAGTCTACCTGTAATTATCAATAACTCAAGCAATATTTTTCACTTTACAGGACAAGGTAAGAGGTTAAAAACACTTTAGAATAGCAATTATCTTGTTTTATCATCACAAGCAGATGCATCCTGAGAAGCAGAAAAGACAGCCTATAAACCAGGTGTCAAAGTACCATAAACATCAGGAGTACAAAATACATCATGAAGCAATACATGAGTACAATGACAAAAAAAATGACAAGAAAATACAGAAAAATGGTTTGATTTCTTCATTAGCTTGAGAGAGGTAAATTTTCCATTCTGTCATCCTAATATTCTCAGTCCAGAAACAACATGGAATCCCACATAGTTGATATACAGGCTAAAATGATAGATTAAGGAATAGATGCTATTTGGAAGCAAACTGGTGAGAAGGCAAAGGAGGTAGTACTGTTAATGATGTAACAAAAATAATAATGAGACATGTGATGCTAAAACAATAGAAAAATTCTTCATTAATAATTCCAACATGTAATTCAGGGAATCGATGACTAAGGAGCAACATTTTCACACATAAAATTTTGCCTTTTTTATTTGCACCAGTCCTACAGAGTGAGTGAAAGGGAATTTAAAATAAGTGCAAAAGCTCATTTAATAAATATGCTCATCTGTGGCTATTTCAGTCATGAAATCTACCATTTCATGGCCAGAGAGTGGCCATGGCAACAACCTCCTGGGAAAGGATAACATTTCAAAAATCTCTCTAGGATTTTGTTGGGCAATATCCAAAACCCAGGAAAATACAAGTAGGAATATAGGATCCATAAATTAGATTGTTTGGTGTTCATTATAGAACTACTTCCATATAAAGGGCAGCTAATTGGAATGAAACAAGCTAAGATATTTACTATATATACAAACAAACTCAACATTATTGTGTGAAAATAAAGCCTCTGGAGCTGCCATTGGCATTCTCACTGTTGTACTGTTGCTCCAGTTAGGTTAACATCCATCAAAATAATTTGTGACACATGGAAGCAAAGACATCATCCACTTTTTTAAGACTATTTGCTGTGAATGAGGTTATCCTCCAGAATACTGTGTACCAATAACATACCTTTTGCTTACCAGTGGCAGTTAAGAAATTAGCATTCTGGATTCAGGAGTAAACAGACAAATTTGTAGAAATATGCTCAGACATTCTCTAGAAGTTAGGCATCCGGCTGCTGTACCCATGAAATAATATCTAATACACAAGAAATTTAAAAAAGCAAACACAGTAAACTATGTTTTTGTTACAGACAGTAAGTAACTGAAGTTAGTGGAGTTCAATGAGAGTAAATTTGGTCTTCTCTGTTTGATCACTGTGACAGTACTAGAAATACAGATAATGGGATAGATTACATTTCTCACAGAACAATTAAAACTAAATTAATTATAGCTAGAGCCAAATATTGCACTTCAGGATTTAAAGACCCTCTAACTATCAGTGACGTGGACCAGAGCAAACGCAGAGGAATGGCCTACTCTTGGGTTTGTCAGTAGTCCCCTAAAATAGGCAACACTGGGCTGAGACCAACTCATGAATGTCTCCAGTCACACACTGTCCAAGTGGCACATTTTGCAGCTGGAAAAACTGCCCTAGAGCAGTGACTTCTCCCTGTTGTGTCATGAGGCCTCACCTCATTGCCCTGCTTGCTCTCACCTAAATGCAGCTCTCCTTGTTCCTTACTGCCCTCATTCCTTACTGCTCTTTGTCACAGGCTTTTGCACTACAGGGACTTCTGGTCTGATCCCATACAACAACAACTTCAGTATTCTCACACTCTTGAGTGAAGCAGGGTCAGTTTATCTCGTTTTCACAGGTCAATAAAATACTATTTGCATGGAATCAGTGTAAGTCATCTTTAGCTAATATTTTGGTATCTATTTTAAGAGAGGGGTCATTTATGTTATGTACAGGTATCTGCTTGCTCTGCCATAGAGAGAACCTAGAACACTAGTTAGATTTCTAGGTAAGTGAATATGAAGTGGATCCTGTCCATAGTAAAGACATTTTAATATGTAATGTAAAAAAATTAATAATAGCTATTAATTAATCAGTATTTTATATGAATGTGGCCAGCATTTTGTCTTTTGGACCAACAGACATAAATGAAAGGTCAGATAGTTAATTTTACTTGGTTGCTTACATTAATGTGTGCAAAGTAATTTGTTCTTGATTGGAGAACACTACAAAAATCGTCTACACTCTGTTGTACTGATGAAAATGATTTTATGAAATTGAGGGCAACTTTGTCGCTTGGGTGCCTGATGGGAAATGGTTAGGAAGTGGTTATTCTTCAGGATTTTTATCTGCAGAGCTTCCACCTTAATCCTTTGAAAATCAGTGAGACTGGGAAACAATCAAGAACTCTGATTTCCTCCTTTTTATGCTATAATAATTCCTAACTACCAGTATCAGTCAAAGGATTGTCTCTAGAGCAACATTTTTGGAAGCAGCTTGATTCAAAATTTAAGTTTCATTTTCAAGAGGGATTAAAACGGAAGACTGAAAAGGACTCTAAGCTACTGAGACACTTCAGAAAATTGTAACCATACTTTTACCTTTTAAAGTGCTATGTGAATTTTTGGATGTTACTTGTGGATTTAAGGAGGAGAGGAGAATTTGAATTACATTTTGTTGTGAGCAGATATAATATGGAGAAAAACACTATGTATACTGCTAATATCAGCAAAATCGATGTATATAAGTCAACCAATTTTGAGAATAATTTAGCTTTACTGTGCTGTAAGGTGGACTATTAAAAATCTTATAAATTTTCTTAAAAGAATATGGGGTTACAAATTACTTAGTGACTCTGAACTGTACTTTCCCTTTGTTCTTCAATCCATTGGACTATGATATCTTTCACTTATTTTACTAAGTCTGCTGTGCAAAGTAAGCATCTAGTTCTGAAGGTAGAAAACTTAGGGCGTTCCACTTTCCAAAGACTGTTTGCATGGTAAGATTTCCTTTCTAATGTAGTTGACTCTATTTATAGGATAATAGCATAAATTGAAGAGTTGCATAAATTATGAATACCCCCTTAATAAACCAAAACATATCCATGCTACTGAGATAAACCCAAAATCTCAAAAAGAGATGCTATGCTGGCATAGACTTTGAGGCTTTTATAATAGATTTTATTTATTCCTTTTTATGATGAAAATGATGATGAGGCAGAGGTTTATATATTCCTTACATTGGTAAACAATACTAATTCTGATACATACAGAGGGCAACTTATGCTACTGCTCTGAGTGGGGGGACCCTTATTTCCACAATATGAGGAACAGATAGGACACAAGTAGAGATTATGCCATAGACTCTACCAGCTATCATTATGCATTTGTGTAAGAACATTCATTAGATGGATACATAGCAGAAGAAAAACTGCGTTTTAAAAGCTGATGAATGTGATTATAAAGCCATAACAGTAAACTGGTAGATGCACTAGAGGTACCACTGTACCTACAGGGGGATTACCATATATGTTTCCAGGTTTCTAAGATTTTTAAACTCTTGATCATGCTTCTATGTATGTTGTTGAGATGCTAGTGTGTATGCAACCTCCTTCACCTAAAGTGGGCAAACTGAGATGCCCATAATACCTAATTTGGCTATGTGCAATGATAGAGACACTGCTAATCACTCCCCAAAGGGGTGCTACATAACAGTTACAGTGGAATGGAAGACCAAGGAGAAGAGAAAATGTTATTTTAGTCAAGTTCTGCAGCTAAAGTTGCACTTTATACTCGTGTCACTACTTTAGGAGCGTCACACTCCGAAGTCATAAACAGTAATTGTACAATACTAATGTTATCTTTTCAGTGTTATGCTTGTCTACATGAAATACTGCTGTTGGCTTATTTAAAAAGAAATAAAGACAGAAATAAAGATTTTTAAAGCACTACAGCTGTCTGTTCTCCCTTTCCCCCTCTGTTTCTGCTATTCTACTATTCGTTGCATTTTTCTTCCTTTTTCTTGTATTTTCTTCTGAACTCCTCCCTCTCTGTACTTAGAACCTGGAAGAAAATTCATGGTATATTATTGTTAGCATCTCTGAGAAAAGTGCATCTCTCAGAAGCCCAGACCGTATAGTGTTAAGACTGTGCTAAGAGTAGTATGCTCCTGGGGAGGGTAAGGTCATGGAATGCAGAGAAGCCCTCTGACTTGTAGCAAAACTGGCCTCTGAAGCCCATGCATATGCCAAAACAGTAAGTTACTGCTGCTGTGGGCTGCACAGTCTTGCTATGGGCAGAAATTTGCAATGTGGTGTGAGATTATATACATGTTTCAGTAGACTTCTAAGTTTTCAGTGGCCATCTGTAATCAGTGGGGGTGAATGGGCTGCATTTCAGACAAACAATGCATCCAGAAATATTTCCTCATAGGACACCATTCCTTCCACTCCACACTCCAGATGCTGCCATATGTGTGATACAATATCTCATTCTGAACATGCATCTATGTTTTTAGCTTTCTTCAATCAAAAAGCTTTCTCTAACTATGCCACAGCTACTGAATTTTCTTTTCCAGCTGAAGGCACAGCATACTACATGTTAGCTTGTGCAAGTCATTTTTGCAGTAGAATTTTGCTGATCTTGAGATATATTTTTCCTATAAAGGAGAAGATGGATGTCAAAATTAGGAGCTGTTTTGTATGTATAATTTTTCAGAATTAAAATGCAAATTTTTCCAGGGTATTACTGCAATCCTGTGCAGTGAAAACCAGTATTTTACATTATTATAAAGAGAATTATGATGGCTATTCTGTGATTGTGATTTAAAGTTGCCCAAAAAGTCTAAGCAGTTTGGTAGACTAATAGTTTGTTCATCCATAAGATTACTTGAGCAATATCAGAGAGCATCCAGTCAGGAAATGAAGAATAATCTTTGCCACTATTTCTGGATAACAAATAAGATATAAATTTTAATGCGAGATGAAAAGTATCTTGCATAACTGAACTATTCAAAGAGAGCAGTGATTTCTGCTCTAAATAAATACGTGAAAAGAGACAGGAAACTGACACCAAGAAAATACTAAGCTTTGCACCAACCAAAAATGAACCCAAATCCAGAGAGTACCCTTTTTAGTAAAAGTCTGCTTAGGAATCCAGAAAGTTTCTGAGGTCACCATTTATTTCTATGCCATTCTTCCTTCTCCATATGGACTGGACATGGGTTTTGGCCTCTAAACACTGGCAGTTCTCCCAGAATGGATGCAAAGGTCTGGACTATCAACATGAAGTCTGACTCAGCACTGATTCCAGCACTCTGTGTGTCTGGCTTCCTACATTGCTGCATCCATTGCAATCCTGCGGCCAGGAACTTCACTGTAGGGTTGTGATCACTCCTAGGGAGTAAAACATTCACAAAAAATGTAGTAGTAATTCAGTTCTAACTTGTTTACAGGACTGGTTGAAAGGGCAATACATATCCACTGGTCTCACCCATTCCCTTTGGATATCCTCAGATCTTCTGTAGGTTCCTGTGCATGTGAGGAATCTGCCTTGCAGCATTTTTCCTTTGTGTCGTCTAGAAACACATTGGTAGAGCTTTTTCTTCTTTATTTCAAAAGTCAGAGGAAGCTTTACTTCTAAATTCAAGGCTCAGACTGATCATCTTTCAGCTGCTCAGTGATATATTTAAGACTGTTTTCTTGTTGTCTTAGAATCTAAGTATGTCTGGCATGACCACACAGAAAATCTCCAAATCATGGAATTAGAATAAACTGTAGGTTTTTCAAACAGCTGGGGAAGGTGCTAATTGTCCCATATTCATGTTATATGGGTATTAACTCTGAGCCTTAATAATTTCATTGTCAGTCTAGTTAACTACTTCACTATTGACCAAAGAAAGGAGAGGAATAAAGTTACAAAAAGCTATGCTGTATATTCTTTCTAACACTGTAAGTGGATAATACTGGAGAAAATACCACCTTTTTCTTCTTTTTCATTCAGAGCTAAAGAACCAAACACTATGATTAAGATCATGGAAGAATCCAAGTCCTTACAAAGGAAATTGAAACCTAAGAGCCCAATAGAACCTATGCAACTATATTTTTAACATTACATATTCTTATGGGGTGTTTTAAATTGTCAGTACTCAATTATGCGCATATCCCAGAAAGCAAACATATTTTCTTCCAAATTCAACTGCCGCCTAAACTTTGGGGTATCTTCATTATATATTAATATCTTCGTATACAACAGCCTGTATCCAGATTTATGTGAAAATTCTGAAGTGATTTTGCTCAGTGTACACTCTTTTTCACAGAAAGGATAGGAAATCCATACTTGCTGGTCAGGAGGTTAATTCTGCTGCCAAGAGAATATTTCGATACTTTAGTATTTCCTCTTCTCAATGAGTGAATGGAAAGGCTGTTTTAAAAATCACCAAGTGTTTTCCAAAGAAGGACATATTTTTTAAAAGTATGCATGTTATCTTTGTGTAAGATAGTTGCTAACACTTGAAGATCATGGAAATCTAAGCTGCAATTTTCCTAGTTTCTTTGCCAGAGTACAGGCATTTCAAGAATTTAAGTTTTGAACTATGATAACCATTCAGCTAGAGGGTTTATATAAATCTTCGTAAAATCTTAGTAAGGTATAGACAATTGGAAGTGAAAAAGTTTGAGATTAAGAAATGAGTCTCTGTGGAGGTGATTTTCTTTTTGAGATATTGTAATTAACTAAGAGCATATGTCTTCTGAAATGGCCCTATACCACCACTGCTCACATCCAATTACTATTTCAGTTGAAGAGCACTACATTTTTAAACTATTCTTACTCCATCATTTCTAATTATCTGTCTGTACCCTCAGTTTTTGGACAGATGGCCACCATTCCCTCAATACAAAAACTGGAGACATTCTTTCCCCTGCCCCCATGCTCAGATGCTGTAGTTGCCTCCCGCAAGGGTTACCATTCCCCTGGTCATGCTGGCAAAGCACTCTGTGAGCACTTTCTGGTTGCTACAGGCAATGTCCAACAGGTGAACGTAAAGAGCCAGTGAATAGCACAGACATTGAAACTTTGGTGTGGACATCATTATAGCTACAGCAGTTCAGAAAATTATGCAACTAGGGGAGGCAAGAGGTAATTTGTAAGATTTAAAAAATCCACTCTGAACGACGCTCTCTGCATGTTAACAGAAAATGCTGGGGCTATTTTCGAGCCCTGAGGGAAAGCTACACCACTCGACTGGTGTCCATACAACTCAAGACCCTGCCCCACGAAAAGAGCCTTGCCAATACTTCATATCGGAAACAGCTCCTGGTGAACTGCACCAGAGATCAGTTTAACTGTTGCACAGCATCAATGATCACGTGCAGCGCTCGAGCTGTGCCCTGGCCCAGTCTCAGCTACTAGGCATGGCCTGCTAGAGCTTTTTTTCATCTGGGATATGCTATGTGCTACTTGTTGTGCTAAAGAAAATGGGTAATTTCCACACAGTACTAAAATGTACTAAATGAAAACTTCTCTGTGAATCAGGGAAAATAATTCATTAATTTAGACCACTAATTACATTTTAAAACAGCAGGCGTATGTATGTTTCTTTTTAGAATTTCATAAACAACTTTTTAACCTTTGGGTAAACAAGTCCAGAATACACTGAAATACACTGAAATGACTAAGTGTAATAATCCTTTAAGTGATCAAACATATCTCTGTGAATAGTCAAAGAAATAATACATCTTTATATGTCCTCTTTTGAGCTGACAAAGTAGAATATGGCCTTAATGCCTCAGAATAGACAAAATATGTAACTTACATTGCTGCTTAAATATTTACGAAAGCAAGAGTAAGCATAATAATGATGCTCTTATGTAATTTACCCTAAACAGTATGTAAGAATAAACACTCACTTGTGATACAGACTCTAGCACTGCTTCATTTTGCATTGCTGTTTATCACTTATTTATAACTGCTTTATAGCACGTAAAGTATATTAATTTTTAAGTTGCAGTTTGTATATTGTCCAAATGTTGGAAACAGGTTACTCAACTCCATTCTTTTACATTTAAACAGCAGTAGGTTTAAAGGTGGTATCTGTCAAATTACCTGTTTAGACTGAAAACACTGTGTGGGAGGCAGGCAACAAAATAGAAACAGAGAAGAACGGTCAAACTATATGAAGGTAAAGACGTTGCTAATGCTGATTAGGGAACTGGACTGAAATTTAAGAAAATGGTAAGAATGGATAAAGATCAAATATTAACTTAAATTTGAAAGATGGGTATCCATTCAAGCCCCTGTTTGAGCCCAAGTCTGCCACAAAGCTGTAGCAGAGCATTTAATTTGGTAGACTCTTATCATGTTTGTCTATTGCCATCGAATACCTTATTGAAAACACTATCACTAACACATTGGTACTTAAGCATGAGCCTACACCTCAAGTAAAGAAATTGAAATATAAATTTGGCACACCACAATCACTTCAGCTAAATGGAACACACTTATTATTTACTCAGATTCTTTAAAGTATCTGAACAATAAAAGCTTAATACAGTTCACAGTTTCCATCATGTTCTCTTCTTCAATTAAAAAAAAGTGTTTTTGCAAATTCACTTATCATTTACGAACATTATTTTCTAACACAGTATGATGGAAAATTTTAGTGCATCACCATATTAGAATTTCTGCTGCTTATATGACAACTTTTGCAATATTGGCCAAACAAAAAATCACTGAAACTTTTGAGAGGTCAAGCTGAAAGCTGTTTCTGTTGAGAGTATTTGGACCACAGAGGTAAGAGTTAAAGAAATGCTTAACAGTTTACCTGAACATAAATCATTTAATTCCAAGCAGTGAAGCTGTAAGAACACTTAATGTGTACTACATTCCTGTGTCAGATCTGAAATTTCTAGAAGCACGGTAATAAAGATGTTTCAGTATCAGGTGTCCTTACTTGGCATCAGTGAAATCAGGCTGATTTTTTTGTTTGTGTGGCTGCTGCTCTCCCCCCAAGATTCCTGCGAAGTTAATGTTTGACAACACCGAGAATCTGGTAACGTGTGTGCAATGCTAAGCAATACAATGAGGTACAGAAAGCACGGTCTGTTCATAACAGGTCATTACGACTGTATCCGTACATTAGATGAGTTAGGTCATTAAAACAGAATGCTCAGGAGAAATTTTGTTCTGAAGACACAGACTGTAAACCCGAGCATCGCTAATGATTTGGCTTTGTCAGAACGCTTACTTGGTATCAGTAACGGAAGCGTCAGGTGTCGGTTTCTACTGTTCGAGAGACAAAATTTCTCTCCTATCACCATTCAGAAGGGCAAACCGAATTAAAGTCTAGGTAGTTAGTCGGCTTGCCGTCCCCTCTCATCCGAAAGCCAAAAAGAAGCTCAGCCACACGGCCGAACGCTGACGACCACATGGCCCATACTCCCCGTGACCCACAGGCTACCGCAGACCGGTGTAAGCGGCCGGACAACGGCGGCGGCGGAGGGCGTTGGGGAAGGACGCACAAGCGGCCGCCCGGAGGGCCCCGCGGCGGCCCCAGCCCCGCCGCCCGGCAGAGCTCTGCCCGCGCGCGGAGGCCGGCCCTGCCCCGGCGCGTGCCCTGCGGCCGTTAACGGCCGCCTGGCGCGGGGGGCGGGCCGCGCGCCCCCGCCTCAGCACTCGCCCGCGGCGGCACCTGTGAGGCGACGCCGGGATCCCGCTCTGCCGTGGTGGCCGGCACCCCCCCCCCCGGCCCGGCCCGAGGCAGCGGGGCGCAGGGAAACTCTGCCCTCACCGCCCGGCCTTGGGCTCTGCGGGATCTCCCGGCCCAGGGGCTAGCGCGGGAGGAAGCGTCGCTCTCCCCACAGGCAGCGCTGAGGCCGAGGCAGCGCGGCGGAGCGCGGAGGCGCCCGGCTCTGCCAGGACGCCCCGGCGGACTCCCTGCGCGGGGCGGGAGGAGTCGCGCGGGCTGCCCGACTGTCACGGAGTTTCTTCGCCCGTTCTCCTGCCGTGCCTCTTTCAGGAAAGTTGCATCTCTCTCCGCCACCAGAAGCCCTGACAGAGCCGGGACAATTGAAGCCTCCCGCCTCAGCACCCCGTACCCCACAGGCAGGAGGCGATTTGCATGCGGAGTTGTCTCTGGTAGCAGCCACTGCCCGTCAAGCCTGACGGACAAACGCCCCCCTCTTTCCGCCCCCCCCCCCCCCCGTGCCGGAAAGCCCCTCCCTCGCCCCCTCCCTCGCCGGCACCTCCCGCCGCCTGTCAGTCGGAGCGGAGCGCGGCGCGGGGAGCGGAGGCGGCACGGCGACGGCAGAGAGCGGGCGAGAGAGGGAGAGAGAGAGCGAGGAGCCAAGCTCTCCCCTCCCTCCCTCTCTCCCTCCCTTCCTTCCTCCTCTCTCCCTCCCTCCCTCGCTCCTTCCCCTGCTCCCTCCCTCCGTTCTTTCTGCTTCTGTCTCTCCTCATTCTCGCTCTCCGTCTCACCCACCCTGATCTCCGTTCCTCTTCCCCTCTTCCTCCGTCACACACGCACACACTCTTTCCCTCTCCCTGTTTTTCTGTCATTTGACTTTGCATCTCACGGCGGCCACCGACTCCTCAATGAATCCCCTTTATTGATCTGTCACCCTCCCTCCACCCCCGTCCCCTCCCAGCTCCACTCCTGTACCTGGAGCAAGGCAGGAGCGGCAGCCGAGCAGCATGTCCCGAAGGAAACAGAGCAAACCCAGGCAGATCAAACGTAAGTTTCCTGAGGGGGGCTCCCTCTTAACAGACTTTTATTTATCTCGTTCTTGGGAGACGCGAGCGAGGTGGCTGTGGGGAGCAATAGGGGGGTCCAGAGTACGGACCGAATGATGAAACTTTGCAAGAGAGGCTGAGGATGGGGAGAGAGGAAGGGGACAAGAGCGAAAGCCAGGAGCTGCTCTGATGCGGGGTGAGCAGGCTCCTCACTGTCTCGGTTTTTGCTCCTTTGGAGCTCCTGCTGCCTCCCCGTAGTCTCTTCAAACTATTCCTCCGACTTTCGGAGTGGGATCACTTACGTTTTTTCGAGTTGAAGTGGCGCCGGGAGAGCAGCATAAAACAGCTCGCGAACACCGTACCACTGAGCAACTTTTTGCGTCTAACGCGTGTGAACAGACCCATGCCGAGCCTGGGCTGCAGTAAGTACCAGAGGATCGCAGAAAGTGTGTGTGTGTGTGTGTGTGTATGGAAGACGAGAAAAGACCCGCGGGGGAGCCGGTGGGTAGCGCCTCGCCGGCTGCGGGCCCCGCCGTCCCCCCGGGCGC